>NW_006238916.1:10135371-10138145 GCF_000375325.1 Capsella rubella | reverse complement strand
AGCAAGCATTGCAAGATCTGGAGCAAATCATGATCCTTCTATGGTTTTGATGGCTGAGAGTGAAACCTTGTTAGCAGCTGGTAATACTGCAGATGAATGGGTACTTGATACAGGGTGTTCGTTTCACATGACACCAAGAAAGGATTTGTTTGTGGAGTTCAAGACATTAAGTTCAGGTTTTGTGAAAATGGGTAATGATACCTATTCTCAGGTCAAAGGCATAGGGAGTATTAAAATCAGGAATGATGATGGCACACAAGTGGTATTAACTGATGTGAGATATATGCCTACCATGTCTAGAAACTTGATCTCTTTAGGAACTTTGGAAGACAAAGGTTGCTGGTTTAAGTCCCAAGATGGAGTTCTTAAGATTGTGAAGGGTTGTTCAACAATTTTGAAGGGTCAGAAGAAAGAAACTTTGTATATTCTTCAGGGTAAAGCAGAATGTGGTGAAGCTCATACGTCGGAAAACTCCAAGGATGATACTGCTCTGTGGCATAGTAGACTTGGTCACATGAGTCAAAAAGGAATGGAGATTCTGGTGAAAAAGGGATGTTTGAATAAAGAGGTGATCAAGGAATTGAAGTTTTGTGAGGACTGTGTGTATGGGAAGAGCCATAGAGTGAGTTTTGCACCTGCACAACATGTTACAAAGGAGAAATTAGCATATGTGCATTCAGATTTGTGGGGTTCTCCACATAACCCACCATCTCTTGGCAATAGCCAATACTTCATCTCTTTCATTGATGATTACTCTAGAAAAGTTTGGGTTTATTTTCTTAAGAGGAAGGATGAAGCATTTGAGAAGTTTGTTCATTGGAAAAAGATGGTGGAAGTGCAATCTGAAAGAAAGGTGAAAAAGCTCAGAACAGATAATGGCTTGGAATATTGCAACCATCAGTTTGAGAGTTTCTGTAAAGCTGAAGGTATTGTAAGGCATAAGACTTGTGCATACACTCCTCAACAAAATGGTGTAGCTGAGAGGTTAAATAGAACTATAATGGAGAAGGTAAGAAGTATGCTGAGTGAGAGTGGTATGGAAAAGAAGTTTTGGGCTGAGGCTGTATCTACAGCTGTGTTCTTAATAAACAGATCACCTTCAACAGCAATTGAGTTTGATTTACCTGAAGAAAGATGGACCTCAGCTGTACCGGATTTGAGTCTACTAAGAAGATTTGGTTGCTTAGCATATGTGCATGCGGATCAAGGCAAGCTTAATCCCAGAGCTAAGAAGGGTATTTTCACAAGTTATCCTGAGGGAGTAAAAGGATACAAAGTCTGGTTATTGGATGAAGGCAAGTGTGTGATCAGTAGGAATGTTGTCTTTCGAGAAGACATCATGTATAAAGATCTGAAGAATGGAACACCAGTTGGTGTATTTGAGATTGATCTTGAGAGAACTGGAGCAAGTTCAAGTGATAATGATCATCGAGTTACAGATCAAGGTGGAGTTATTCAAGAGAAGGATATTCAAGAAGGAACGAATACACCCACGAATGCTGCTGAGAGTTCATCTAGTGAACAACAAGAAATAGAGAATGATGAATCAGGGTCTGAAGAAGAAGAAGACCTTAGTGATTATCAGTTGATTCGGGATAGAGCTAAAAGGACTATCAAGATAAATCCAAAGTATAATGAGTCAAATTTGGTTGGTTATGCATGCTATTCAGAAGATGGTGAAAAGACAGAACCAAAATCATATCAAGAGGCTCTATTGGATGCTGATTGGGAAAAGTGGAATGAAGCTATGAAAGAAGAAATGGCTTCTATGGAGAAAAATCATACTTGGGATTTGGCTGATAAGGATAAGACTATGAAGCTAGTAGGGTGCAGATGGATTTTCACAAGAAAGGCTGGTATTCCTGGAGTTGAAGCACCTAGATACAAAGCCAGACTTGTTGCAAAGGGTTTTACTCAGAGAGAGGGTATTGATTATACAGAGATTTTCTCACCTGTTGTTAAACATGTGTCTATCAGGTACATTTTGTCCATGGTAGCACATTTCAACATGGAATTGCAACAAATGGATGTGAAGACAGCATTTCTTCATGGCTTCCTAGAAGAAGAAATCTATATGGCTCAGCCTGAGGGTTTTGTAGACCAGAAATATCCAGAGAAGGTATGTCTACTTAAGAGATCTCTTTATGGTCTTAAGCAGTCTCCTAGGCAATGGAATAAGAGATTTGATGAGTTTATGATTGGAATTGGTTTCCTGAGGAGTGCTTATGATAGTTGCGTATACTTTAAGAAGTATGAGGATAAGGCATATGTGTATCTGTTGTTATACGTGGATGATATGCTGATTGCTTCAGTTAATAAGTCACATGTTAGTGATCTTAAGAAGATGCTGAGCAAAGAATTTGAGATGAAGGATCTAGGTGATGCTAAAAAGATTTTAGGCATGGAGATCACTAGAGATAGAGTTGCTGGTGTGTTAACTTTATCTCAGGAAGGTTATGTGAACAAGGTTTTGAAAACTTTTCACATGGATAAAGCTAAATCTGTGAATACTCCAATGGGAGTGCAGTTTAAGCTTGCAGCAGCTACTGATAAGGAGTATGAAGAACAGAAGCACAGAATGAAGATTGTTCCATACTCAAATGCAGTTGGTAGTATCATGTATTCAATGATAGGCACTCGACCAGATCTTGCTTTTCCTGTGGGAGTGATTAGTCGCTTTATGAGCAGGCCTTTGAAAACACATTGGGAAGCTGTCAAGTGGGTCTTGAGATACATGAGAGGTTCTGAAGAGAAGAAGCTGCATTACAGAAAGC
>NW_006238916.1:10121050-10135124 GCF_000375325.1 Capsella rubella | reverse complement strand
AGTAAACTGTGATTCTCAGAGTGCTATTGCTTTAGCTAAGAATTCAGTTCATCATGAGAGGACCAAGCATATAGACATCAGGTTACATTTCATTAGAGATATCATCAGTGAGGGTTTGGTGAAGGTTGTGAAGATTGCAAGTGAATGTAACCCTGCTGATATCTTTACTAAAGTTTTACCTGTGGACAAGTTCGAAGGAGCACTAGAAATGCTCCGGGTAACTCAAGACTGAGCGGTCAAGCTCAGGTACCGGAGGGGAATCCAAGAACTAGAAGAGTGAAGGCTTATGAAGATTATCAGAGTCAAGGTGGAGAATTGAAGTAATTGACTATGATATTCTTCAGGTGGAGTCTAAGTGTGGTGAAGACTCTCAGGTCAAGAGAGGGTTTCAAAGTTTCAGATGCAGGAAGAAGACACGTGAGTTTCACGTGATGCCGTTGATGGTTCTAACAAACCAAGGAGGGGCATAATCGTCTTTTCGCTTCAGCTCTTATATTAAGTCATCTTCTTCTCTTCCTCTGAATCGATTCATTTTTACGAGTTTGTTAGATTTGGATTGAGGAGAGAGAGAGAGAGTTGAATCTGAGAGTGAGAAAGCTTAGAGAGAGAAAGCATCTGAGAGATTGTAACGATTACTTTGTTCACCAAGTTCTAGTGGATTCCGGAGGAGTTTCTCCGGCGAGACGTAGGAATCCGGTTTGGATTCTGAACTCGTTAATTGCTCGTGTTCTTTCGTTTCTGTTCTTGTTCTCGATTCGTATTAGATTCATCAGAGATCATCTTCGTTCAGCATTTGCTCAAGTCTAAAGATAGAGAAGAATCTCTACAGGTTTCAATGTGGATATGGTTTATATGAAAATTGTTTGAAATCTTTTGTCTCTAAGTGTCAACGGTGGAGATTAGGCTTAGTCACTGGCATCAAAGGTTTTTTTGGACTTGTATTGGATTGTATTTTTAAGTTTGATTCTTGAGATTTTTGGCATCTTTGTATTTAAATTTTCTTTTGTTCATATCGAACCACTGATTATGACAGAACATTATGTATATATCTATTACAATGATTTTTCTTCCTGGTCGAGTACAGTCACATAATTTTATCAGACAAATCATATAATTATACAAAGGATTAAGTACAAAACAAACCAATCATATAGTTAAACTTTTGCCAGAGTTGGCTACAAATGTTCCATAGCAAGATTTGAAAATAAAACATTTCCAAAGTGGAGCCTATGAGGTTGACGTGTGTTCTTTCACGTGCCGCCATGTTCACATGTATCATCTAATACGTACATTTATACGTATGAACGTATGTCGTATGCCGTATGCCGTATGGGTAGTGTGTGTGTACGTAGTATATATATATATATATATATATATATATGTATACAGGCATCTGTCTACACATTTATACCATTAAACATCACATCTATAGTTTTTGTTTCATACAGGTGTTTTGCTGCACTGTCTAAGTTATGTAATTAAGATATAAACAACAAAAACAATAATAGTGGTTTTACATATTTTTTACTCGATGATCAAACCAGTACAACCACGCTCCAGAAAAAAAAAATTGAGTTGTAATTAACTATCACTGATTTAGCTATTGATCAATTTACATAAATCGAAATATTTTTTTTTTTGTACTACGATTAATCGGAATATTCTAAAGAAGTTTTTATAGACAACTGTAAATAATATTCACAAATCTCAAAGTTTTTGGGAAAATTCTGTCTAGTTTTCTGGTTTTCTAAAATATTAATAGATCTCATTTTTTTTTTTTTTTTTAATTCATAGATATCTATTTTTATCCATGGAAGCTTCCACTACTTCATTTTATGATTATTAAGCGTAAGCTAAAGTAAACCATTGTAACTTTTAAGCAGTTGTTGTGACTTTTGAACATCCGATTACTCATAGAGTGATTCAAAATAAATAAGAGTTTCCGACGAGAAAAATGTCGTTAACTCACCACTAATAAAGTCTTATATGGTCAGTGGTCCAATGAGACTTTTTAGCTCATATATGTACATTATAACGTGAATTCAAAATTATTCATGGTAGTTTAGGATTTTTGGTTACTACCCTTTCTGCTATAGTTGTGCTTCAGTTTGATTTACAACTTCAAATCTTGAAATTATTACAGAAACGGCAAATACGTAGTTAGTTAAGTAACCTATCTTGATGTTTAGGTTGCTTGGAACCGAACCAAATACACACACACACACATAGACATAGGTGTGTAAGTAGTAACAAAGGTGTAGGTATATTTCCTTCCTAAAAGCAAAGTGTGGAAAAAGGTAAGTCCTGAAATAAAAACAAAAACCTTTCGGCGATACATCGCGTGACGTGATGATGCCTTGAATTTTTCTAGTTCAGACGACAACTACACCATAAAGGATATGTAGTAGTTTTTTTTTCTTTTTCTCTTGCAAGTTTTTATTTTTAAGTTTCAAATACTTGTCTCTGTATATTTTCACTTTTTACATTTTGAAAATAGAAAGGATCGAAATGACGAAGTAATAATCACACACACTTGTATCAAAAGAAAAAAATCCATGCTTTTTAATTTTTATTGTGCCATAATTTACGGACTCAAAAGTCACTTGTACTAATTATCACCATTACACTTATTTTTATCGTTAGCTTAAAGTAAAAATATCTTATTCTGGTAGATTAAAAAATAAAATAACGAGGTTGAAATATTCAACTTTGTGGCGCCGTAAAGATTTGAATTATTAACCCACAACTTTCAAACCTAACACAATTTGAGTCATATTTAAATCTATTTTCCCCAAGCCTTTACACAATACTGTATATTAGTGGTTAGTGAACAAATTATATGATTTCACAGCTTATAGAACTCAAACAAGCTTCTGGAAAAAAAAAAAATCAGATTGATGATAGGTACAGAAGAAATCATTCCCAAAATAATAAGAATGAGAGAAACAAAAGATAGAATTCACACAATCAACAAAAAGAAATTGAAATTCTTGGACAAAAAAAATTTCAACCAAAAATAAAAATTAAAATAGAGTAGAGTCAAGAGAGACAGATAGAGATGCTAATACTAAACAACCACTGTGGATTTTTTCTGGTCTAATAACGTTCTAAGATTTGTACCTGATGATGAACAAGAAGAAGGTGAAAACGACACCGTTTCATCAGTTTCTTGAATAATAATAGTACTCTGTTTCTTCTCTCTGTTCATCGCAGGAGGGTTCATGAACTTCAAAAACGAACCTTCTGTTGCTGTCGAGAGGTCCGATTTTGGAGAAACTGAAGCTAACCCTTCTCTTCTTTTGGCCTCTTCTATCAATCTCTTCCTCAGCTTCTCTTCAGCATCTCTCATGAACTTGAATTTTGGTGGAGGTGAAGAAGACGACGACCTGAAGAACTTGTTGAACTCAAGCTCACCGTCTGATTCAAACAGAGGGTTGAATCCATGGTGTGGGTAAGATTCCAAAGGAGATGAAGGCTTTAGCGTAGTAGGAGAAGCCAATGGAGTGAATCCAGGGGTACTACAGTCATTAGGAACATCACTCAAGCTCCTTCGTCTCGATCTTGAACCTAGTCTTGATCTCCCATCTTCAGATTCCAAATCTGCTTTTGTCTCTTCCATGATTGTGAAGAGAAACCTCTGGTTGTGAAGCTTCATGAGCTCTGCTTCAAACCCTAGATCTCCTCCGTTCAAATGTTTCATCAAACCGAGCTCCAAATCCGGATTCCCATCTTGGTTCCTCGAGATTTCACCTTCTCTTTCTCCATTGCTGTGCTGTAAAGACTGAGGCTTTTTGAAGCAGAAGAGCTGGATAAGTTCTTTGGCGTATCCGTTATGTTGTTCTTCCTCTTTCTCCTCTTCACTTTCTTGGCTTATGACTCGCTTCTTGTGCTTCTTCCATCTCAGAAGGTAGTAGACTTCTGCAACAAGTGCTAATAGAAGAAACCCAAAAACCAAACTCAACCCAATACCTAATCCACTAATTGTCTTCATCTTGCTTCACCCCAAATTCTCACATCACCATGAAAGAAAGAACAAAAACCCTAAATTCTGGCCAGGGATTTTTGTGGATTTTACAGAGGAATGGAGTAAGACTTGGTGGTTACCATATTTAAAGATTGAGAAAAAATGTAAATGTGTCAATGATTTGGAAATAAGATATTTTTTTTAGCAAGCAATTGAAATTGTTAGAGGAGCAAAATAAGGAAACTTGCCTTGATGGTGAGCAGAAATTAAAATTGAAAGAGAAAGATAGATTTTTCTTTTTTTTTTTCCTTTTTTTTTTCTTGCTTTAAAGAGAGAAGAAGAAGTTGTCTTTCACAGCAATATTTAGGTTCACAAGTTTGGTTCTTTGTAATACATACTTGGCACAAAAGGTCCAAAGTTTTGGTGCCTCTAACTCAACATTTTTGAAAAATAATAAAGGAGAAAAATTAGGATACACTTTTTAAAGATGAATAAACTTATGATTTACCCAAACCCATTATTTTGAAATATTTCTTTAAGTAAAAGTAGTTGTTTGTATAATGTTAAAAATGACTTAAGGTTGTTTATAATCTTTTAATAAGTGGCTGATACTTTTTTGTTGTGTGTGTGCAACAACTAGGCTGATACTAAATCATAATATTTTGCTTAGTCTCAGTTTTTATTTGGATACAGTTTCCAAACTAGATGTCAATCCTACCTAGAAACTGAGCTCAGTTCATTTGATATTTTTTTTCTTTTTCTTGTATAACATTATTACTATTAGGGTTGTTTTCGTCAGCATTAATAGGGTTTAATCTTAATAAAACGTATTCTTGTCAACAAACAAAGGTATCTGTTCTTTTTCAGTTTCATCTCATATCTAATCTAAAGTTTAGTGTGTTACTGACTTTTTTTTTTTACCTCAGTGTGTTACTGACTAATTTTTCTTATTGAATCTATTGTCATATAATAGAAATGATTTTTTTTTTCAGGTCACAATAATTTTACATGTTTCATTTTATATTTGCCAAAAAAAAAGGAAAATTATATCACGTATTAATGTATAAATTATTGCCAAATACTGATAAATTTTATATTAATAAAATATTGGTATATTATGAATAGACAAGAATTGAACGGTCCACGTTATAACTATTTCTGTCTTTTTGTTCAACTCCAAAAATATTTGTTTTTATAATAAAAAGCAGTACTATTTAAAAAATAGTATTGGTAATAATTTAAAAGAATTTCTGTTTTTTGTCTCCCGTCGAAATAAACATAACAAACGACAGCTCCATATATATGTAATATGCTATACTTGCATCATATAATCCTGTGCTATTTTATTTTAATTTTTTGACATTCTAATAATGTGTTATTTGATAAGTATTATTTGTATCTAATAATTTTTTGTTTCCGTTTAACTGAGCACAAATATTTAACTCATCCTAAAACTTTTATCCAAGTATCATCATATATATATATATGTATAGCTTTTGAACCTTTGTTCAAATAACTACTTTTTCTTTATTAGAATTTAGAAGCAATGAATCGATCAATCGAATATATACGCTAAAAAAAATATGATAATTTTTTCACTTTATTTTTATTTTCGAGATTGTGAAACAGTGAATAAAAAAAACAGGCATAGACATGAACCGAAGATACTCTTTTAACTTTTTTGTCGATAAAAACCAAGATTCTCCTCCGCGTGTCTTCCTCAACAATATATGGCTTACAATACTACTCTACTCTATTTAAATTATTTCAATACAGACCCAAAAAAGAAAGAATATGAATAAATATTAACATATAACCATATTATCGTATATGTGTGACATTTGGAAATTTTAACGCATGGAATATTTTTAATTTGAAACAAAGCATAGTACTGTAACTTGATTATCTTACACGTTGTTTGAAGAAGTATATACAGAAATAAGAAATATTATATATATATATATATAAAAAAAAGAAGGGGTTTGTGAGGAATAATAATGGAAGAAGCCACGAGGGGGAAAACTCTGAAGAGAAAATGTATGTATGATGATTGGATAAGATAAATAAAAATAGACAGAAGTCACAAAGAACATAACCAACAAACTAATATTATAATATAAGAGACGACAACCGTCGCCCACAAACTCATTATCGCTGTTTGTTTTCCCCCTCTCTTTTTTTGCTTCCGTTTCCTATTATTTATCGGTGATTTTTTTATTATTATCATCTTGTATATTCTAGGCATAATATTTGTTTATTTTTTACTAGTTTCACTCTTTTTCAGTTTTTAGTAGAATATTAGTATAATTAATAATCATTCTTTACCATTTGTTTGTTGTTTCCTTTCAGTGTCTCGTAATGCAAAATTGTATTTTCATATTGTTTTTGATTTATAATATTTTACTCATACTTTTAATAAGAAATGTTTAAATATACGTTTTTTTTCTTACTAAATACTGTAGAAGTTGCGAGGAGAAAAAATAACTACTACAATAGATGATGGACCGATCATGGGATTGAAGTATGCAAGAAAAAAAGAAAAGAAAAGAGGTACAGTATGTCCAAAGACTTAACTTCTCGAGGCCTTTCTTCTAACTTTTCATTTGGGCCTTACAACAAACCATAGCCCATCATCATCTTCAGTCTATTAACCAGGGAGCTTCAAACGAACCCAAGACTCCCATCATTTGTGTGTTACTTTCTACTAAAAAATATACTACATAGTAGATAGAGGCAAAATACTAAAGCATTAACCCCTAATTTATCTCATGCTAACTTTTATAGAGCTTCGATTTCTCTTTTTACACACATGACACATGCAACCTGAAAACCTCAAGAATGAAAATGTTCTACTAACCAAGTTCTAATAGATCAATTGGTAAAGACTTTTGGCAAAAGTTTAAATGTCGCCGGTTCGAGTAGCGTTTGGGACAAAACCATATAAAATGTTTTGGTTTCGAGTCTGAGAAGATGTATGGCCTTCGGTCCTTAATCTACCTGATTATTCAAAAAAAAAATGTTCTACTAATTGATCCATAAGATATGCATTTTCCTCTTAATCGATTTTTTTTTTTTTAACATTTTGATTCCAATGTTAGGGACTCGAAATCTCAAATCATTGCCAATCAAAATAAGTAACTTAGTGATGATTTCTGCCATGTTGTTGTTAGTGCTTCTAGTCAAATTTTAAACTTATATTTCTTCTTTTCCTTATAGATTGATGCTTTTAGACTTTTTAGCACATAATAAATATAATAAAGCTTGAGTTACGAATTGATTTATATTCTCTTTTCGAATGGATAGAGAAAAATATAAACCACTACTTACTCTGACATGTGACCCAAAATAAAAATAAAAATTAAATCAGTTTTTAATTATTTTTTTGTTGTTGTCAACATTGATTTTTTAATTTATAAAATCAGTTTCTTATAAACAAATTTAAAATTCAAAACATCAATCTAGCATAAGCAAATGAAATATAATGTATTGCATATACTGTATTACTATGTTGTCAGTTTGTCACAATAAAATCCAAGACAATTACTATGGTTCTCGAATCAAAAAAAGAAGCTGAGTCTTCCTTTTTAAGATATTCATACTTTGCTTGTAAGTTTTAAGACCATATAACAAAAAGTACTTGTTAGCTTTCGGACCTCCTAGATCCTAGGAACGGCTCCACCTCTTCTAAAAATCTCATTGCACCTTTTCGGAGCTATTTGGTTTTTTTGAATTTTTTTTCTTATTCATACTTAGAGAGTTTGGATAATACCTTTGGAAGATAATGGAACAAACAAGGGCCACGAACGTGCAAACGGGTATACAGACAGTACATCGGCTGAATCCTTAAAAATAGCAAGCATACCACACAAAGAAAGCAACATGTGCAGTACGTACAAAAGAGTACCTACGTACGTGTATAAATGTTAGAATGTGAAGTTATACGTACGTGTAAGAGTTTGGCTACATGCATGTGTCTGCTACTGCCGATGACACCTCCCGCACAAAGGAGACAAATTTGCCTTTTTACGGCAGTTATACATATATACCTATGTATTCCTATGTAATGTATTCCTATGTAATGTATTCCTATGTAATGTATTCCTATGTAATACTATACATATTATATTTTCATTTATATGGTCCGGCTACAAAATTATTAATTCGCTAAAAGGAAAAACTAATTCCTAACAAAACATATTAGATGAAGTCATGAAACACATAGACCAAATATAACTAATGTTTTGAGATTGTTTGGATTAATAAAACTACTACAAAAAAAAAAAAAAAAAAAAATTGGCATACTGTTTTCAGGTTCACTACAAAAATTATTAATGTCTCTTGTACCACACTTAAGAAGAATATATTAACTGATTATGAGAAGTTTTATAGTACTACTATCGATTTGATTAATTTGTCATGAAACGATAAATTTAATAGAAGAAACTCAAAACAAATAATTAATATAGGTATCTGGATTTAAAGCAATATACTCCACATAGATAAGTACTCATTTTTATGGGGGTACTTCTAGAAACTTAAAAATAATAATAACTAGTATATTCTCTCATGTAATATATTTTTGGGGATTTTTACGAAAAATATAATTTTCTAAGATAAAGTTTACAAATATGCCATTTTTACTAAAATGTAAAACCTGAAAATAGCAAATTCATAAGATTTTGGTAGAAATAGTAAATCCATAAATACCATCAATAAAAATGGCAAATCTATAACTGATTCAATTTTTTTTATTTTTGTTGCTAGAATTTTTCAAATTTATTTTCAGTTTTAGACCAAGAAATTTTAAAGTAAAATTAAATTGCCATCGTGATTATCATTCTTATGAAGAGAACATGAAAAAAAATATATGAAGAAGGAATCAAGTGGCTTAAATTTCAATAAAACATGGAAATCAATGAAGAGATTGGAGAGTGTCATATGTCTTCACTCTTTCTCGAGGCAAATCTCTGCTCCTATAGATTCGTAGGTGCCTAAGCCTAAGAGACTCAAATTGAAGCCATGCATGTCTTTTGCTTTCACAATTTGTCATTCCCCATACCTACTTCTCACAAATTCCTACATTATACTGTACTAGTATATATGTATGGGAAGATACTTACGATTTGCATATTGCACATTTATATATATCTAAAGTTCGTGGCGCAACACGATGAATTTTTAACTAATTGATTTGATAGTCGTACAATGGCATCCTTCTGTTAGTTCAGAAATCAGAACTGTGTAAACTTCAATACTATAATTCTGACTTTACATATATTTTGACTAGTCTAGATTTCAGTTTGTAAGCTAATTTTGTAAAACATGTAACTACTATAGCTACTATTGTATTTCTATTTAAACTATGTGATCGTAAAATCTAAACAATTAATCATGCTCTCCAGAAGTTTTAAATATAGTCCAAATAAACGTTTGTTGTGTATACGGTGATCTGTCGCTCGACTTAATTATGGGAATGTGTGATATATATCTCGTACGGATATCAATAACATTAATCTATCTGAAAGGAAAATGACAAGTTCATCATATCTGAAGTCGACTTCACACCAAAAAAAAAATATCTGAAGTCGACCATATATTTCCTCTTCGCCTAGGAAAATTATAAGATCGACATTGGATATATGAATTGAGACCACGAAGCAAAACAACTAAGCCACTAGAGTTTTCTATTTTGACGGTTTACTAAATATAATCAAGTCTTTGTTTCCTTGCTCCTAATTTTTGAGAAAAAAAAAAAAAAACTCTGATCGTTAAGAAAATCGAAGAGCCAAGCGACTGAACTTCGTATTGTCGTGTTATACAAATATAAATAGTATAAAGAGAAAATATGATGATAGTATATAATATAAGATTTGTCAATTTCCCAAAGCAAAACTAGATACATAGGCTTCTCATGACCTACAAAGAACACAATCCAACCAGCTATCTTTTGCCGCCCTCGTATTTATCCGTTACGTACTCTCTTTCATTTCCAAAACTTTTTTATGGCTCTTCTTCATTTAAACCACTTTCAAAAAAACATTCGTAATTCCCAGATAGATTACAAAATTTAAACACCACAATCGTACAAAAAAAACATATTCCATTATATTTTTGCGTAGGAAAAAATATATTTATGTATAATTATTGACAATTTGCATTGACGATATTTTGTTGATAGCCTCAGATTATAATAAACTGATGCATGTCTTTACAAATAAAAACCAGAATAGATCCAAATTGTAATATATTTTTTTCTATTTGTCTTCTCATAAAAAAAAAAGTAGCCTCTTTTTTACCATATCAGCCGCTCCACGCGATGTTTTCAGAGTCCCCCAGCACAAAAAACAACACGCATGTTACTATCTCTCTCTCTTCATTTGACTCTGTGTTCCACTCCCTCACTAAAGCGCTCTATAAATATAAGAGCCTTCCCATGAATTTCATGCATCATTCATACCCCAAAACCCACACGCATAAATCCTCTTTTGAACCCTAGTTCTCTCATCATCCAAAAGATAACATAAAACTTTGAGCCACACACACATGGAAAACGAAGGAAACACAGGAACTGGAAGTAGTTCAAGATGGAACCCAACGAAAGATCAGATCACGTTGCTAGAGAATCTTTACAAGCAAGGGATACGAACTCCGAGCGCCGATCAGATACAGCAGATCACCGGCAGGCTCCGTGCGTACGGCCATATCGAAGGTAAAAACGTCTTTTATTGGTTCCAGAACCATAAGGCCAGACAACGCCAAAAGCAGAAACAGGAGCGCATCGCATACTTCAACCGTCTACTCCACAAGACCTCCCGTTTCTTTCACCCTCCTCCTTGCTCAAACGGCACGTAGTTCTCATCCTTGTTCTTTCTTTACGTAAACTTCTATATACGTTCTACCATATATATATCATACGTTCTTATTTTGTGGACTGCGTTTATTTCATCTATTAAATTAAGTTCTAATGATGATCAATAATCAAGACTCGCATGTTTATGTATTTCTTCTCTTTATTGAGAATTGCTAAATGTTTCTATTCTTTTTTTTGGTTTTGAAGTGGGTTGTGTTAGTCCCTACTATATACAGCAAGTAGGTGATCATCATAATCATATCAACCAACATGGAAGTGTGTACACAAACAATCTTCTTCACAGAAACAATGCGGTGATTCCGAGTGGTGGCTACGAGAAACGGAGTATCACAGATCATAATAAGAAAAAACAACTCTCAGACATAACAACAAGAACAACAACAACTCGGATGTCCATGTCTTCAAGATTTGACAGATTTGCCCTTCGTGATCACGGTGAGGGCATTAACGTCAATTCTAATGGACGTGAGACGCTACCTCTGTTCCCACTTCAGCCTTTAGATGGGACTATCGGCGATGGTGCGGAGAATTCCAGTTTTGCCACTGGGAGTGATCCTCCAGTGGTTTGTTTGGGCGATGACGGTGGACAAGAGCAGCCGTTTATGATCGATTTTTTCTCTGGTGGTGGTTCTTCTTCTAGTCGTTTCGATAATAATGGAAATGCGTTGTAACGAGTACTGTTCAATTTAGATATATGTTTTTTTTTTTTTTTTGTATTTTTGATAAAAAGTTTTTTTTTAGTGAGTCATTTATTTTAGCTGCTCTTTTTATCTTTTATAATGGAATCAAACGGAACGAGATGAAACTTTTGATCGAAAGGAATTGATGACGAACATTTGCAACAGAAGGAAATGTTGATAATAAGGAAATAGAATTTCTCGTCGATAATAAATTTGCTTCATTATGGATATCTTTGAAAATATATATTTTGAAGTTTTCCAGATGGAGTAATGTTTTCTATTTGTAGGGAAAATAAATAAAACATACAATAATTGTGAAGTACAAAATTTATTTACAAGTATTGATGATGAGTCAAAGTGTTAAATTAAGTTAATGTCTGCGTCGTTATACTATTTTTGAAATGATAGTTTTCACTTTCTTCACCTTTTATTCTTACCACTCCACACTTTTAAACTTCATAGTTTATAAAATATATATGATTATCGGAACGAAGGTTTTGGAAAAATATAAAAAAACAAAGAGGATTATACGATCATCATTCTTTTATTTTTTTTTCATATCTTAAACATATTAAGAGTACGAAGGATTACAAAGCCACAAGAAAAAAGGCACGGTGAGATCAGCGTCCATATATAGACGTCTTTTATTTTACTTATGCTAAACCATAATCTTCAATTCTTCATACAAGTGCTGATAGATGTACATCACTTGACGCTGCAACAATACAAACGATAACAAGAGTATATAGTTAAAAGTTAAAACAATATTAAAGTAATATTATGGTGTTTAATTAGATCGAGTACTTAACCAAGTTAAAAAGAAAAATATAGGATACGGGCTAACAAACTTACTTATCGCAGTTAGTGCTCATGGAGATGGGGTAGGGAATGCTAACACCGCACTTTCCAGGAAGGCCAGAGGCTAGACTCGGGTCGAGACCAGACATGCCCTTTGCAGTTGACTGTAGGCATCGGCATGCTTGTTGGCGGTCTGGTGTAGTTTGAGCCATACTGATCAAACTTTTCACTCCTCCGCAACATGGAACTGGTACCTCTCCACCTTTTGATAGGTAGTTGGCACATGGAGCCAAGCTAGTTGCCACAGTGCCACACGAGATTGCTGCATCGGCTGATGCAACTATGCAGACCGTCAAAACGAGGCATGTTAAGAACCTGAGAGCCAAAGCCATTGTGTTTGCTCTTTTTTTTTTTTGGTGATAACAAAATTGCAAGTTTCGTTGAGTTTTGTTTCCTAAGCTTGTTGATGTGAGAAAAGTGGGAGGTGATGATGGTTTATATAAGGGGAAACGGTGACTAAGTAGGGTTTGTTAGTAGTTGGATTTGTATTTACTTCATTCCTTTCTTCTACTAATTAAGGAGGAAATGTGTAATATTTAGTATATATCACATTGTTTAGTAGTATGTAAATATGTAATATGCATGGTAGAGTGTACTATAAACATATCAATATACGTACGTATCTAGTGTTATATATAAGGGATTTTAATAACTTTTTTTGCAAATTGTTTATATCATGCTTTTGAGCGATTTAGGATTAAGCTTTGCTATTTTGAATAATTTTTTTGTCGTCTACCTTTTATTTTTCGTTTACTAACCTCTCTTTGTTATTTTAAGATGTACATGTTTTGATTTAAAGTAAGGTCTTCATTGTACAATATATTCATCGAAAAAGTTAACAGTTAAAACGTCGGAGATGGTCGTCCGTAATTTGGCTAAAACATCAGTTACCGTCCATTTAATGCAATGTTAAACAGAGGGACACGTAACGTAATTCCAAATTAATATCAAACCACAACTCTCCCAACTACTTTTACAAGTCATATTCCCTAATTCCATTGGAACACTTTTTAATTTCTATTAATGCACATGTCCACGTTTTCCTTTTCAGTACTATTGTTGGCTATATTTATTAATCATCTATCAATTGTGTTATGTTTGAAGGATAAATACGATTTTTTTTTTTTTTTTTGGCGAAAGAAACAGAGGTAATTGTAAAGAATACACTTTTGCAAAATTGTAAAGAATGCACTTAAAGGATTGAATCAAATCGTCAAGAAAGATGAGTAGACCATTTTCAGAACAAAGATGTATGATAAAAAGAAATTGGTTACATTTATCGTAAAGTTTGGTAGGCAAACATGTCAAGAATGGAACACATATTTATGGATAGAGTCCAATGCTTTTGCAATAGATATGTCGACATTGAATTGGTGACACACTTGGGAGCTTAATGTGTAAACCATAGGAGGAGACCAAATCTGCTCATACTTTGATAAATTCTATCTGATTGAGAGTGTTAGATACGGTGAATTGGTCTTAGGTCGATGAACGAGGTTCTTGATGGCTTTTGTGTATTGTATAGGAAGAAGTTTTTCGCAATATTACAATACATTGTATATATATATATATATAATATTTACATGTTACTTAATTATGTTGGTCATAGTAATTTTTTAATTTTTTATTTGTTAAATATTTACATCTCAACTATGGCAGAATATATATATATATATATATATATATATATATATATATATG
>NW_006238916.1:10097095-10120950 GCF_000375325.1 Capsella rubella | reverse complement strand
AGTAGATATATATATATATATATATATATATATATATATATATACTGTTGTTATACAGTAGCTGACCTTGCAAATAATATTGAACTTTTGAAAAAGAGAAACACATGTTAGGCTTGATATATAAATAGATTGGTTTACCAATCTCAATTTAATAATTTCACTCCAAACTTAGGTGCTTAATATTATTGGTTACTTATAGAGAACTCTTCACTTTTTGATCATTACGTTGGTGTGCGTTGGAGCTAGGAAAATAAAGATATAAAAGAAGATGACTAAAATAGGGTACTATTATCATATCTCAAACACGTCAATACAACATATGAAAGGAAAAGATTACAAAGCATCAAGACAAACAAAGACATGATAATATCAGCTTAGATAGCCGTGTTTTATTTTACTTATGATATACGTACGAAACCATATTCTTCATCAGGCAAATGATGAGGTAAGCTTCCATTTCACTTGATGCTGAAACAATACAGACGATCAAGAGTATAAGTTATGCATGTCATTAGAAACATTAAATTATCGTGGCAAGATCAAGTAGAAAATAAGAATATTCGAGATGAGAGAGTACGAGCATTAAGAAACTTACGTGGCGCAGTTAGTGCTCGTGGAGATGGGGTAGGGAATGCTAACACCACACTTTCCAGGAAGGCTTGAAGCTAGACTTGGGTTAATGCCCTTTGCAGCGGACTGTAAGCATTTGCAGGCTTGTTGGCGGTCAGGTGTGCTTTTAGCCATACCGTTCAACTTCTTGACTCCTGCACAACACGGTGCCGGCACAGCCCCACCTTTCGATAGATAGCCTCCACATGGAGCCAAGCTACTTGCCACTGTACCGCATGAGATTGCTGCATCTACTGATGCAACTATGCACACAGTCAAAACAAAGCATGTGAAGAACCTCAAAGCGAAAGCCATTTGTGTTAGTTGCTTCTTTTTGGGTGATTGATAACAATAGTAGATGAGTTTTGTTTTCTAAGCTTGTGTTGTTTGTTGTTGGATGTGAGAAAAGTGGGAGGTGAGGATGGGTTTATATAGGGATTTCATATGGGAGAAAAATATGATGACTAAGTAGAGTTTGTTAGTAGTTGGATTTGCATTTACTTCGTTCATTCCTTCTAGTTTCTTCTACTAATCAGAGAATTAGTCAGCAATAGTATAATAACAATGTTTAGTATGTATTTGTTGAAGATTATATATATATATATATATATATCTGTAAATGTTAGTATCTTAAAAATTTAGTAGTCCTTTCTAACAATTTTAGTTATCTTTACACTAGTGGATAATGATGCTTGGAGATTCAATAATATCACTTAGCTAGCGAGTAGAAAGAATATGTTATAGATTTCGTAAAGCGTAATATCTTCAGTACATAACCAAATAATCTTTTTATATTTGGCTTTTAATAGTACATAACTCTTAGTCTTTGGTTTCGATTTTTTTTTTTTATGATTTGTTATTCTAGTTGTTCAGACTTAGTTTCTGGAATTTTTTCTTTGTCCGTTGGCTTAATTTCTTTTATTTGGGTTTTAGATTTTGTAAGGAAAATTTTTGTTTTTTTCCGACTTTCATTATATTTAACGTGGTATTCTTTCAAGTATTATCAATAATATCAATTGACAAAAAAATAAATAATAATAATAATATCAGCGACTTATTTGCTATATTTAGTCGTACTAAGTGAATTAAATTCGAATATTGTCCAATTCAATGCAACGTGTAACTGAGGGACACGTGTATAACCCAACACTAAACATCAGAAATCTCCCCAACTAGCCCCGTCACATTCTCCAGTTCCATCGGACCACCTTTTATTTTGCTTTTAATTAACTCTGGCCATCAGATTAGTGACAGAACAAAAACCATTAGCACTTTCCCGTGGATGATACATGGTCACTTATTATTTTTATTTATTTTTTATCGGCTGATACATGATCACTTATAAAAAAATGTTTCTAACAGTTGCTTATGTAGGTTTCAGAATTTCAGTACAAAAATTATTAATCAGCCTGGTGAGTGGTGAAGAAAGCAAAAAATATAGTGTTATTTGCATGGAATTTGGTTAGTCAGCCATTCATGTGTAGGGAAAGAAAAATAATTAGCATGTAAAGTAGTTATTAATTAGCGGTTCAATTTGAGATGTCGAAGTAGTTTGTAGTTGATAGTTGGTAATTTGAGATGTGATATCCTTTTGAAACTAAAAAATAAAAATCTTTCACGTAAACAGAAAAAAAATATATTTATGGAAAGGAAGAAACAGCCCTCAGACATGTCGTAGTAGTTTTGATTACTATAATTATTTATTTTTAACATCAAACAATTTATATTTGTTACGTGTCATCTTTAGAAACAAGAAAAATTAAGATTTTTTTTATTATTATGTACCGTTTGAAAGTATATAACAGTATAAGATAGAGAGACCATATCAAAACTCATATCGCTCTCTTTAATTCATCTTAGTTGATGTTTAAAGTTTCTACATATAATTTTTAAAATCATATTGTTTTCATTTAATTGATATCTTTTACATAAAAACATCATTAAGAAAATTGAATTAAACCAATTAAAACCCCATATGCAGAACATATGGTAAAAAAGAAGAAAAATTTATTTTTAAAACAATATACATCAATTAAAATGATAGGGAAGAAGTATTAGATTTAGAAGTACTGATGTTTTTCACAATTATATATAAAAAAATATACGGAATTGCAATGCTTATTGTAAAGATCATATGATATTATCATAAAATTGATATGAGTGATGTTTAACAGAATTTAACTATTGAGTTTATATAATTTATATAATTAAACCATAATTATAACAGTGACGTAAAATAATTATGAAATTAGTGTCGGCAGAGGTTTGTGTAGTTAAATTGCCACTTTCAACAACGTACTAGTACTGTTGACGACTACACATGTGGAGATCTATCAATCTTGTACGATGTTGCTTGACGCTTTTTGGCCGATAGTATTCAACACCATATATCAACCCTTCACGTTCAAAGCTATGTGAGACATTGGAGAAACATCATCACATGCATGCATGCGTATAGGATATGAAGAGCAAAAATGAAAAGGAATTGTGTATATGTGTATGTACAAATTAAGCAAACAATGCCTGAGACTGCATGTGAATATAAATTCGTGGCATATAAAGCGATAGTGTTAATGTGTTATTTTGCTGATAAAACTTTTTTGGTTGATGAGAAAAAAATAAAAATAAAAACTTTTTTGTTGTTGGTAAACGCATTTATTTTATTGATTATACGAAATTTGGAGAGGAAAGTAAACTCCAAATAGCATCTATCTCATTCAATTATGTAGTAAGCTATAAAATGTGAAATTTGCTAAATATAAAATGGCGATAGACAATGGCAGGTGCATAAAAATCCATAGTTAGTTAATGTGATGGTGCTTTTAGTTATTAAGGAGAGTCGTGTGATGTTTTAGTGGTGGATACACGTGTCCTTCAGTTTGCACATCGCATTTAATTGGACGGTATTTGTATTTAGTCTACATAGTACCACGACTAATATAGCTGACATTTTATTCAAGTACAAGTGTACAACGAAGGCATATACGATTTCATATATGTATATATATATATATACATTTCTCAAAACATGATAATAATTTATAATAATCAAGTTGAAAAGGTATGTAAATCCGTTTTTGTAACAGTTAAACATTGAAGATAAATTTTTGTAATTAATTTCATCTTTTATTGTTTACATGAAAAATCATTCGAAACTGGAAAGAACGAATGAAGTAAATGCAAATCCAACTACGTACATACTACTAACCTAAATAACTTTATAATAAATATTAAAAAACTACGTACTAACAAAAACCTTCTAATTAGTCATCATATATATTTTTCCCATATGAAATCCCTATATAAACCCATCATCACTTCCCACTTTTCTCACATCCAACAACAACAACACAAAGCTAAGAAACCCAAACCTCAAACACAAATGGCTTTCGCTTTGAAGTTCTTTACATGCCTAGTTTTGACTGTGTGCATAGTTGCATCAGTAGATGCAGCTATCTCATGTGGCACAGTGGCAAGTAGCTTGGCTCCATGTGGAGGCTATCTATCGAAAGGTGGGGCTGTGCCGGCTCCGTGTTGTGCAGGAGTCAAGAAGTTGAACGGTCTGGCTCAAACCACTCCTGACCGCCAACAAGCTTGCCGTTGCTTACAGTCCGCTGCAAAGGGCATTAACCCGAGTCTAGCTTCAAGCCTTCCTGGAAAGTGTGGTGTTAGCATTCCCTACCCCATCTCCACGAGCACTAACTGCGCCACGTACGTTTCTTAATGCTCTTACTCTCTCATCTCGAATATTCTTATTTTCTACTTCATCTTGACACGATAATTTAGTGTTTCTAATGACATGCATAACTTATACTCTTGATCGTCTGTATTGTTTCAGCATCAAGTGAAATGGGAGCTTAACTACGTCATCACTTGCCTGAAGAGTTTGGTTTCGTATATCTTAAGTAAAATAAAAGACGGCTATCTAAGCTGATATTTACCATGTCTTTGTTGCTTTTTCTTATATATGATGTACACTATTGTATCTTACATGTTTAAGATATGATAATACTGTCTTATTAATCATCTTCGCTTTATAACTTTCATCCAACTCATTTCAAACATTATAATCATATATATAGTGAAGAGATCTATAAGTAACCAGTAATACATTAAGCTCTTAGTTTTGGAGTGAATTTATAAAATTGTGATTAAACCAAACACTAATTTAAAAATCCGACGAAGAATGCATGTTTATGCCATAAAAAAAAGATCCCTTAACAAGATTTAGTTTATAGTGTATATGTATAAAAATTTGAGAATCCAAATTCATACTGAAAACTCTTTATGAAAAACAAAACAAAATTTTCAAGTTCACTATAACATATGCTGAGGAAATAGAAACATATCGAATGTGGAATCCCACAGTTATTCTCAATAATAAGAAAAATGCTCTGCTTCAAAATCTCAGCTCGTTTCACATGTCTTGCTCCGTTAAGATGGCTCTGTTATGGACTTATGGTAGCAACTTAGAGGCTGTGCTTATAATTAAGGCCTCTTCTCTTGTTTTTATTTTCACCGAATTAATATATATAGTCTATTAGAGTACATATGTTTCACACACACATTGGATCTGTAACTTGTAAGTAACACTCCCTCTTATAAGCTGCTTCACTCCTTATTACATCTTCTGACGAGATTTATTAGACATTGACTTATAAGACTCTTTTGGTGTCGACATTTGTGCTGATATTGAGTCAAGGGTTGACCGGTGGGTGGCGATTTCCTGTTGGGTTAGGTCCGGATGGGTGCTTATGCAACTTTTTTTCTTCGACCTATTTCCATAAGAAAGATGTTATAATGATGCTTATGTTCTTGAATGTGTATTTGCAAAAATAAAATTGATCTCCTTACCCGATTTGGTATCATACTACCGTAATTCGGTTTTGTGATGATCTTTAGAGGTCCAATCTTGAAATGGACTGGTACGAGCAAAAACAGAGCTTAGTATATAAGAGTGCAAACCTAACACTATACCACACACACATGGGAGAGTGAGTGATGAGATTACCTTCTCGGCATTCCCGAGTCAGGATTTGACTGAGAAAGAGGCAGATGATAAGGAGAAGCTTGATGATGATATCATGTTTTTTCATAGTTTTTTTAGGTAGAGAATTAGGTTATTGTTTCCATATAGCTAGCTAGGAATCATATATATACTAGATGTATAACAAGGCACGATAAAAACAAATTTTTTCACATCTAGTTGGTACTCTCCTTGGAGAACCGTGATGATTACTTGTCTTGAAGAAACCAAGTTAAGATTCTCTGGTTAAAATGTCATATCTTGGAATCCTATGCAATGACACATTTCCACTTAGCAATTACAATGTGTTTAGAAATAGATAAACATATTATAGCTTCTTTCATATTTCTTATATGTTTTATTCTGTGCAGACTCGATTGAAGGCTACATCATGTATGTTGTGTAGAATGTGAATGTTAAGTATTATTGATAGAATGATTACAACTATATATAGTGAGGTACATAAGACTAACTAGGGATTTTAATATACATAAATACCCTTAATACAAATATGATATATTCTCTACATGTTGATCTTTGTAAATTATCTTGGTAGAACCTAATTATCTTTTGAATTGTTTGCCTATTGCTATTACCTTGGAATGAGTCTCATATGTGACCAACAAAAACTGGACCAAGCCGATCGACTAAGCCTGGTTTAATCTTAATATCATTTATTAGCAACCTTGGTCATGTAGGCTGTAGCGACTAACTTGAAAACGTTCACACTTCACAGAGTCACTGTACTGTAATATTATACGTCGGCAAGATTTTTGCGGCCTTCATTTCAATTTCACTTTAACTTGTCATCATTTAAGTGTTATCATCATAGCCACCACGAAATCTATTCAAGAAAATATACACCAGCACGATATAGTTTTTCTTTTTCCACCGGCAAAGCTTACCGTTATGTTTTTAAGTATTGCTAGTCGCATTACCAAACCTTTTTGATTTCTTGGAAAATGTACGTATCCTCTAAGAGCTTTCGATCTCGATCAATAAAATAAAGTGAAGTGATTAATTTGTAAACCACTTGGTTTAATATGATGATGATGATATATAAAATATTTTTTTGGTTGCTTTGTGCTTTTTTGATGGGTGTCTTCTTATTGATGATATATAAGATATGTCGACGCGACGATCTTTAGAACATGGATTAAAGTTTTTGTTTCATTGAATCAATATGATTAAAGTTTTTTGTTTCATTATGTATAGTTTATGATTAAAGTTATTCTTTCGCTATATGTATATATATTCATATAATGGTCTTGATATATAAAGGATGAGAACAATATAATGAAAATGATTAACGTGTCTATTAATTTAGTCATGGCCCTTTATATACAGAAGAAAAACTGGATCACACTCATGACTCATGAATAATGATGGCAACTTGATTTGATCATAATATCAAAATCAATCAAACTATTTTATTATATGTCTAGTAGATTAATTTCTTAAATGAGTTATATATGTGATGTAAAAAAAAAAAAGAGAGAGTTATATATGTTAATTAAAAATGTGAAGACAGATTAATTTTCTAGCAATCGGACTAAACCGGAGAATCTCTGCAAACCAAATCAAACCCGGTTTAAATAGGGAGCGTTATAATTTTTTTAGTAAACGTAACGGAAAGTAGAAAGATCGCGAAAGCTTATTGGTTAGGATAGTAAAGTACACACAAGGTAGGCCGTAGAAGATTCTAGCTCCTTCTCATCATCATGTGTTGTTCTCATCAAATTCCCGAAACATACATACGCACACAAAAAAATAAAAAAATCAGAAGCTTCTTATAAGAGAAATAATAATCTCCAATTTCAGTTTCTCGAGTTTATCAGCCATGGCTTCGCAAGCTAGCCTTCTCCTTCAGAAACAACTCAAAGGTACAAGAGCAATTGATTTGAATCTCTGTTTCTCTTTGCCTAGATAAATGAATCTTGTGATTGTTATATTGTTTTGTCTAATTGGGTTGTTGTTGTTGTTGTTGTGTTTCCAGATCTCTGTAAGCATCCTGTTGATGGATTCTCAGCTGGTCTGGTTGATGAGAAGAATATATTCGAATGGAGCGTTACCATTATTGGTCCTCCTGATACTCTCTAGTAACGCTCTCTTCCCTCTATTGCTTTATTTTCTGATTTTTTTTAAGGCTTCTTGATTCATGTTTGGTTGTTTTTTGTCGGATTCTTGATTCATTTGTTATTGGCTTGAGATTTGGACTCTATAGATCACATAGTTATGTGATCTTCTTTTTGTTTATCTTGTTTTCTCTTTTGATTCTTTGATTTAGGTTTGTTCTTGTATAGTTCTTCATATAGTGATATATCTCATGATGTTTTAAAATCGAATCGAATTGCTCTCAATGGGATTATATTGGAATAGATTCTTATCCGAATTCGCCTTTGTTAGGAGCCTTGTCTGCAAATGTTCTTTTTGATGACACTTTGCCAAAGATTTCCTTGTGCATATGGTTTTAAAACTTGGTGTAATTGCAGTGAAGGAGGCTTCTTTAACGCTATTATGACCTTCCCGCAAAACTATCCGAACAGCCCGCCAACCGTGAGGTTTACTTCGGATATGTGGCATCCTAATGGTTAGTTTTCTCTTTATCGGTTTTATTTGAAAAAGGATTCTAAGGAATACGAATAAGAGAGACATTTCTCCTATCTTTTCTCAGTGTACTTTGCTTCTATACTGCAGTTTATTCTGATGGCCGTGTTTGCATATCTATTCTTCATCCTCCTGGTGATGATCCTAGCGGTTATGAGCTTGCAAGCGAGCGCTGGACTCCTGTTCATACAGTATGTTATATTGTTTTTGATTTTGTTCATTTCTGCTTCTATAACAACATGTCAGTGTTTTGCTCAGATGTAGCAGATTCTAAGGAGTAGAGTTGCTATACTTCACACTCTCTAATGGATCTTTAGGTGATTTATTCTATTGTCTTACATTCTCATGCCATGGTGAAATAAATTCTGGTGTTTCAGGTTGAAAGTATTATGTTGAGTATCATATCAATGCTTTCTGGTCCAAATGATGAGTCTCCAGCAAACGTTGAGGCCGCGGTTAGTATTTTAATCGATTATTCTTATCAAGATTCATCGTGCATAGCTTGCAGTTAAGAGCAGAACACGGTCATGAATTGTGTGTGTGTGTGTGTGTTACTCTTGTGCAGAAAGAATGGAGAGAGAAGAGAGATGAGTTCAAGAAGAAAGTGAGCCGCTGTGTCAGAAAGTCTCAAGAAATGTTGTGATTCAGCTTCAAACTTTACACCCTTGAAGATCGCTGGAGTTTCATCAAAAAGTTCTTCATATTCCTATCTGAAACCCTTCAAAACTGTCCAAAACGCAACTTTTATAACTCGGGTTACATCTCTTTTTTGTAGCGTTCGAGAACCAGAGCGTTCTGAAAAGTGTTTGGTGGAGAAAAATGTTGTTTCCTGAGAACCTTGACATTAAAAATTATAAATTTCATTCGTTAAGAATGCTTCTTTGCTCTCTGATTTTGCACTGCTTTCACTTTAACTGCTAGTTTGTTTGTGCCACTGTGCTTCTTATATGGATTGTAACTTGCAATATGCAAAGTCGTCGTCATCACAACCCATGCCGGTTTATCCAACAAAAGCAGGCATGCAGTTCCGATTCAAAGTATAGAAACCTTATCATGTCAACTTCAATGTGAGTGGGTTGAAGCCAAATTTACTTGGAAAGTAAAATGGGAGATTCTTAACCATTGAAAGGGTGATGTCCACTTCAGTCTCATTTGAATGGGTTTGAGACAAATTTCCTTGCAAACGAGTGCAACCTGAAACCTGAAATTATCTAAAACTCACAGGCTACCTTCTTTGACTACTACTATCTAAGTATTTACTGGTAGATCATTGAAAACAAAAGGTGGAAAATTATTCGGGTTGGAACATCTAGGATCGATGATAAATCAAAATATGTCTTACAACAATGCAATGTTTGATTCGCAAACTTGAAGGAACCTTCGGGTTATATATATGAGCTTGATGACTTATCCGGAGATCTTCATTTTCTTGGTAGAAGAAGTACGGAAGAACTTAAACAATCCAACATTCCTGAACAAATAAATTCATTTTACAAAAGAATTGTAGTTTCTTCTTTTCCTTCGGTCAATAGGAGCAATGTAGTAAACAAATGATCGATGGGTTGAAAAACTGAAATCATGTGCCTTGTGTTGATTAAACGTAAGTCATACTCTTAAGTTTGGTTGGTGTTAACCAAAAAGTATATCTTACTCAACTGAACAAGTATATATAATATAGTTAGGCGTATATCTAATCATAATTTTTTGTTGGTTCCTTGGAAGAATTGATGAAATCTGAACAATGCGTTTTGGCTCCAGCATCTTTTATTATTACAGTTCCGAAGTTTTTCTCTAGGAGATGTATTATAAAAAAAAAATAGAAATCAAATAAGACTGATGATGGAATTGTGGATGGTAGATGATAGGGTTATGTGGACTATGGATGAAGAAGAAGGATTATTAGATAGTGGACGATACATGTAGGATGTTGGATGGTGAATGATTGATTTGTGTGAACAAAGTGATTGACAATTTGTTGGCTAGTTGTGTTATGTAGTATCGAGTTTTATTGAGGTACTACTATAGATGCAACTAAAAAAAAACACACAAAATTCGAAACCCCTAATGGATAAATCCTTTGTGACTTGATAAGAATCACCACCAGATCATAAGAGAGGTAAAAAAAAGCTTGGAAGGTGAAAAAAGTAAAAACTGAATGAAATTGGAAAATAAAAAACAAATTGCCACGTCAGAAAACTGTTAGGTCAAACGTTGTCGTGATTTAGTAGCTAAAGTCAAATATTTTGCTATTTTGTTATTTCCGCATTTCGTGTTTTTGAAGTCTCTTTCTTTCTCTAAACTATAAAGTAAAATTAATATTAATCATCCCTAACCAGAATTAAATCATTCTTTAATTAAAAATAAAAATAAAAATCGTAAAAGTTTGTTAATTGGTAGATGAAGTTCAGACACCAGGGGACTATAAGTAGACGATCTCTTTGTGTCTCTTATTTTCACATAATCATCAGATCACAAGATTTTGGTTTTGAGCTTCTTCGATTCACACCCAAGTTTCTTCTGGTAAATCCTGATCCTTCTTTTGCAAAGTTTCCTTTTTTTTTTCACTGTTCTGTTAATTTCAATCTCATTTAATGCGCGTTTTGGTTAAAAAAAAATAAACTCAGGATTTGAGATCTCTCTCAAACAATGGCGGCTACAAGTGAGAAACAGAACAGCACTAAGCCTCCTCCTTCTCCTTCTCCTCTCCGCAATTCCAAGTTTTCTCAGGTACGAACAGCTTTATATTATTCGATTCGATTTTGGAGATTAAGATGCGATTGTGAACCTTTCATTCCCTCCAATTGCATTGTTTAGTTGTGTCACAAGGATCTTATGTAATGGCTTCATCTCTTTGGCATTGTAATGAAGATACTTTAACTCCAATCCTTAGTTTGTGTCACTTATTAGATCTGACCCTTCTTTTGCTGGCTACATTGTGGGAGGAATTTTGTTGGATCATTCTAGTTTTTATTGAGATTTTACAGAATCAGATCTTGTGGGTTTATTAGTTTGATCTGATTGGCTGTGATTGGAGGATTCTTATGTTTGTTATATGTGTTTAAAGTTGTTTGCTTTTTGTTGTTTGTGTAGTCCAATATGAGGATCTTGATTTCTGGAGGAGCTGGGTTCATTGGTTCTCACTTGGTTGATAAGCTCATGGAAAATGAGAAGAATGAGGTCTGTATACGTCTACGCTCATCAAAACTTGAGATGCTGATTTATGTTGTCAAGTTTGATCATTTTTTTTTAATGTTTCGTTTGATTCTCAGGTGGTTGTTGCTGATAACTATTTCACTGGATCAAAAGAAAACCTGAAGAAGTGGATCGGTCACCCGAGATTTGAGCTTATTCGTCACGGTATGGTTGTTTAGACACTCAGCTTATTGTTAAAGGTGGATGTTATAGTCTCTTATTTATGTCAATGAGATTCTACATCAACATCTCTTTTTGGTTTTGGGGTTTATCTAGATGTTACGGAGCCTTTGTTGATCGAGGTTGATCGGATTTACCATCTTGCTTGTCCTGCCTCTCCTATCTTCTACAAGTACAACCCTGTTAAGGTTTGTGTATGATATATGTTCTAATATCAATTTTATATAATCAGAAGGAACCTTTAGTTATATAATATATGATCTGTTTCTGCAGACAATCAAGACCAATGTGATCGGTACATTGAACATGCTCGGTCTTGCCAAGCGTGTTGGAGCAAGGTTCTACTCCCTGTTTCTAAATTACATCTACTTCTTAATGCCTCAGCTTTGCAACTAACAATTTGCTCTTCTTTGAACAGAATTTTGCTCACCTCAACCTCGGAAGTGTATGGAGATCCTCTCATCCACCCTCAACCTGAGAGTTACTGGGGAAATGTCAACCCAATTGGTAAGTTTAGAATTTTCTCATGTTATAGATTCTTGCAGCTTTGTAAACTTAACCTGGTTGCTGTTATGAAAAGGGGTTCGGAGTTGCTATGATGAAGGCAAGCGTGTAGCAGAGACTTTGATGTTTGATTACCACAGACAACACGGCATTGGTTAGATTTTGTTTTTCCAAACCAAATTCACCTCATCACTCTTTCTTTATCCAATGGTTTACTTAAAATCTCATTGGCATGTTCTTTATTTGTAGAAATCCGTATTGCTAGAATTTTCAACACTTATGGTCCTCGAATGAACATTGATGATGGGCGTGTTGTGAGCAACTTCATTGCTCAAGCACTCAGGTAAAGTCTCTTGCTCTCTCTACACACCGAAACCCTTTTTTTTTAATATCATCTTTGCTTAGTAGTTTCCATGAATGTGTTGTAAGGGGGGAGTCATTGACAGTTCAGAAACCTGGGACCCAGACCCGCAGTTTCTGTTATGTTTCCGACATGGTGGATGGACTTATCCGTCTTATGGAAGGCGAAGATACTGGCCCTATCAACATCGGTAATCCAGGTACGCCTTTCCATTCTAACCTTTATACTTTAACACCTATAACTAGAGTGTGGCTTTTGTTTTGATTAAGTAGGATTCAGCACCTATGATCTGAAACCACAACTTCTTTCTTTGTTTCTCAGGTGAATTTACAATGGTGGAACTAGCTGAAACCGTTAAGGAGGTTAGAGTCGGTTTACTCCAAACGATATGATAAATCTTGCAATTGATTCATGTTTTAGTTTCTGAATTTATTTATATGAAACGCAGCTAATTAATCCAAGCATAGAGATAAAGATGGTGGAGAACACGCCAGACGATCCAAGACAGAGGAAACCAGACATTAGTAAGGCCAAAGAAGTGTTGGGCTGGGAGCCAAAGGTGAAGCTCAGAGAAGGACTTCCCCTTATGGAAGAAGATTTCAGACTAAGGCTTAACGTCCCAAGAAACTAAAACGCAACCGCAGAGGCGGTTTTGAGTTCACGAGTTGTTGAGCTGTTGAGTTATATGGAGATGCTATTATACTACAAAGTTGTGCTGGTTTGGTTTCATGTGTCCTTCATATTTTGCTTTTGTTCCTAGAGAAAATAAGTTTTGGTCTAGGGGTCTGTTTATGAAGAACGACTCTTTCTTGTTTTTTTCTTCTTCAAAATATATATTGTGGTTCCTGGTTTATTGTTTTGCGGCTCTAATGAATATATTTTCACATTTATTAGTTTTCTGACCATCCCCTATATACTAAATACTACTAACATCCCGACCCGGAAGGAGTCGCCATCAGGCAACAAGGATATATAGATACATGTAAGGCTGCCGGAATCAGTTTTAATTTCGTACCCGAAGGTGATTGGAAAGTCCTTTAACCTAATCCCTCTCTGTTTTTTTCTATGCTATATAAATATGAGATGTCCGTTGTTGATATACATAGTTGCTGAGGCGCATGGATATGCTAGACAGCTAGAGCCTAGAGCTCATAAGATGTTTAGTGGACATTCTTCGGTGGGCATTGACCAGTCCTAAAGAAGATTTGACGAGGTTTGCATACGTTTGGTAACAATATTATCTTAGTAGAGCCTCTATCAAAGGGGTAGTGGATAGCTTTTACTGTAAGCTCAGGGTGGCTTTGGGATAGTCTTTGGGAACGCCTAACACCCTACCAAACCTCCCCTTACAAACCTGCCCCTGTCTCTCTGGTTTCTCATTCTGATGAGTGACTAGGAAGCAAAGCGCTGAAGATTGAGAGTTTGAGACTAATGTATTTCAGATGTTTTATGTTATATTATAATTAATGATTGCACTCTGTAGATTCACTTCGATCAAATTTTTGATATCGTTTTCTTTGGGTTTGTCCCAAGATCTCTCCACTCTCGTTACCAGCAGGATGCTTCTTTATATTGAATGTAATGTACACAAGATACTGGGTCTTTTAACAAATCAGTAAAGTTTCTATATGTTAAACAAGAGGACTTCATCAAAAGTCTCATATTTCTTTATGTTAGTTCTTTACTTCTAGTTGCATGCATGCCTGTATTTTATCATCCTCGCCTTTGAACTCTTAAATTTCCATATCATTTTTGAGAATCCAGTTTATGTACATAAGTTGTAAGCATTATTGGTGTGTGATCACTATCTGAGATTCTGAATTATTATGTATGTTGTTTGATTTGGAAAACAATTGGCATATATTAACTTTGTTTAAAGTTACTATAGATTGGTAAATCTGAACACGCAAATAAAAACAATTAAATTACTAGTATGTACTATTTAGACGTTAAAGATCCTCTGCAAAAAAGCTATGCCGACCATTACCGAAGGATCATCTTGCTTTTCCCAATGGTGACAAACTCTAGCGAGTCTGTTATAAAGATTTCCAATTTCTATTGGGAACCAACCTAGATGACTCATTTTTTCATTAGAAAAAGGAACCAAAACCATTCTGTTATATATATATATATATATATATATATATATATATATAGCGTATCAGAACGATTCAGAACACTCAAATCTTTAGCATTCTCAAATATCACAAACACAAAACCTTTATTAAGCTTTCCGACAGTAGTTCACTTCCGTAGATCGAACGTAATACAATGGAAACCACCAATCCTTTTTCAATGACTTCAATGTTCGATGCTTTGCAAGAACTCCGTTTTGCCCCCGCAAGACAAACCACGAACGAGGAGCCTCCGGTGATGATTCCTCCTCCTCCTCCACGTGAAGAAGGAGATTCCTTGTTCTGCTGGGGAATCAGGGCGGATTTGATCCCTGATATATCGGAGATGATCAGTTTCCAATGGATCTTCGACCTTATGACTATAAGCGAAGGTGATGGGCGTCGCTTTAAAGACGTCATCTCAACGTTTGACATGAGCAAGCTTGAAAAGATTGTGTCTATGTTGACTTCAGACTCCGATTACTTCATGGAGGTTGCAAGAAACAAATTCGGGAGCAAAAACATGCAGAGACTCATGGGGAAATCGGATTACATGGACACCTTCTTCTACAAGGCTATCACGCGCATCTTCGTCCAGGTCATGACCGACAAGTACGCGTCCTACGTGGGGATACAAGGAACGAGAGTTTTCCAACAGGACAAGAAGGAGTTAATATACGAGTTCACTCTCCGACACGCGCTTCACCTGGCCTGTGACCAACACGGTTGCATCGCCCTCAACGAAATCATAACCGACTTGGACCATCGTGACTACAGAAACCAGCTCCTGGACATAGTCGCGAACAACGCTGTTTGGCTAAGCAACGATCCTTATGGGAACTTTGTTGTCCAACACGTGCTTGAACTGCGTGACATGCGTTGCACGCGTAACATCGCTGTTAATCTACGCGGCCACTACGTCGATCTCTCGTTCAGGAAGTATGGAAGCTACATCGTGGACAAGGTTTTGAAAGCAGGGGGCTCAGTAATGGAAGATGTGGTTTTGGTTCTTGTTAAGTGCAAGGGAGAGAAGCTGATGAGGCTGGCGAGGAGTGAGTATGGGAATTTCGTGATACGCAATGCACTGCTACTCACGATGAACTATATGACGCCTGATCTGTTTTACGCTTTGGTGAACAAGCTCATGCCTTTTCGCCATCTCTTGTCTAGGTCTCCTGGAAGATACATTGCAACTATCTTGGACTCTATTCTTTATCATCCTAGTAGCTTCTTTCCAAGCTAGTTAATGCTGCGTACTTTAAATGTTTTAACTTTGGTGTTCTTTTTTGTTTTCTTGTCAACCAATGTTTCGGTGTTCTATTTTAGGGTTTGTTTTCTTCTTCTTTTTTCATATGGATTGTTTAATTAGTGAAGTCGCTAAGTAGAAGAGTTTTGTGGTCTGTTTTGGTGTAATGGTCGAAATATTAAGGATTTAAACAAATCAAGCACCAAGTATTGCAGATTATTTTTCTTTTTGGTTACAGCCTACAGGTTAATTAAAAAAAATTATCTTAATTCTATGTAACGTTAATTAGATAAGAAAAAGTTCATGTTTTTTTGGTGAATATAGACGAACAAGTTACAGTCGTACAGAATATGAAAGATCGAAAACTATTTCAATATGATCAAAATTCATACGACCAGGTAGCAAAAAAAAAAAAAAAAAATTGTTTTGGATTCATCCCATAAAAAGCATCTCAATTAACAATCAGTAATTTACATAAATGATCTAAAAGTTAAATATTAGAGTATCCAGATTATATAAAACCAGTGTATATTATAGAGTTACTAAACTAAAGAAAAAGAGCAATATATTATTTTGCAAGGCGCCAACTTAATCCTTAATATCTCTCTCCAAAAGTTAGAGACAGAGCACCAGTTCCACAATTGTGATCTACAGCATATTCAGCTCTTATCTGACCAAGTTTCACACCTACACCATACGATGAACCTTGTCCCATTCTCATACACACCGCCGTTGGATTCCCTTTCACATCCTTTGAGCTTCCCAAATCGTTTCCATGCTCAGCAAATGCATACACATACGTGTTCTTCACAGGTACTCTAACCTCAGCACTAACCTATTACAATTGTAACACCAAAAAAACACATCAGAATTAGGTTAAAAGACGATCTTGTATGAGCTTTGTTTTATCATATTTTACCTCGAGAATGTTTCTAGCTGCACCAAGCTCTCCCATGGTGTAACCTCTAACAGAGTTAGGTCCTCCAAGAGCAAAAGCCTCGTAGCTTGGAAGATCGCCTACGCAGCCACCATAATGGCTATGAAGGACTAGAACTGGTGGTTGTGGTTTACCTGGTCCTTCTTCTACTTGCATCAGCTGAATGAATTTTGTTAAGGTTAGTTGGTGGCGGTTGAAGAGTGGGAAGCTGCTTCCTATACCCAAGCCTTGATCCACCTGAAAGATATTTCTCTCTCCAACAATAGCACCATTCACAAACTTGGTGGTGTCTCGGGTTATGTTGCCTTGTAGGAAGGCTACACGATCGACACCTGTTCCACTGAGAGTTGTTGGAGGCCCGTTAACGTTGATTCCTCCATCAGGCAATAACACCAAACCATTTGTAGCGATTTGTTTGTTTTCATCTCTGGTTGTTATCTCTTCCAACACAAGTCCATATGTAAGTTTACTCTGTCGTGTGAAGTCCTGCGCGTATAAAAACCGGGATTTGTTTAGTTGCTTGTCGGAGAAGAAAACAAGTTGATCACAGGGGACTTAATTAGTTACCTCAGTTATAGTGGCTTTGGCACCAGCTCGCTCCACCAAGATTGGAGCCACTCCTTCCTCAAAGCCTGGACCTCCAGTGAACACTGGGCTATGTTTACTGCTGTTGAAGACGCTTGTTTTGAGACTACGGTTTCTAGGATTGGAAACACCGTCCAGATATGGATGTACATACTCAAACTTAAACGAAAGATCATCCTGTGTGCAAAACCAAGTATGGATGTTAACAAACTAAAATTTGAACCAGATATGTATCAGATCATATGGAAACAAAGTGTACCTCAGGATTCAAAAGGTTTCTCGTGGCCACTGAACCCATGATAGATCGGTTAAGGCCCTTGATGTTTCGATGTTCGAAAGAAACAGTCCCTCCTGGAAGAAACGAATCCTAATAACGCAAGATAAAACAATGAACATATAACAAATTTAGAGGAGAATTTAAAAATTAAAAGTTTTCAAAGTTTAGTAGCTGCACATACCAATGAAGGATAACCTCCGGCTCCAGGAACAATAGCCCAGTCTGTAGTTACTTCTACTGATTTCTGATCTTGCTCCTTAAGATTGATCTCCACGATTAAACCACCTTCATTTTTCTCATCTGGAATTGGAATGATCTCTGTATTAGAGAACAAGCCTAAAGAGTGTATGTTCCTCACAGCTTGGTTAGCAACTTCCATGTTGAACACATGACCTGGACGAAGCTGTTATCTTTACAAATGTCAGTAGACGTTTATGATCTGAAACCTCTTAATAGGTTTAAGTGGTTTTAGTCTTATGGAAAGTTCTTGACTTTTAAGTCATGATCCATACTCAAAATCAAATAATGGTGAACACATTGAACTGGCTCGAGATACATTACCTGTTTGGGAATTTGCCTCCGGACGACAGGGATCTGTGTGTGACCTTCAACTACATTTCCAAGCTTATCTTGAAACTGGATAACCAACTTTGTTATGTCTCCTTCCACAACTTCGAAAACAAGTTCCTTACTGTTCAAGTTTCCAATAATCATATTAGCACACATATACCCTTCGTCTTGGTACCATTTAAGAGCTCGATCCTTAATCCTCTGCAAAAACCTCGCACTTAAGGTCCTTTGACCCCTTAACATATGCATCACCTCTCGCTGAACTGATCCGGGCAACAAACAAGGTCTTGCCTTCTCGATCCTCCGCTTGTAATCCTTCTCCTGGCTCCTCAAATACTCAATCACCTCTTTCTCTGTCATGTCTTGATCAATCTTTACCGGCTTAGGTTGAGCCATTAGCCCTACGTTGATGCAACGAACCCTCTCCGTGGCTGGCCACCTGTTCTCCACGAAAGAGAATGTAACACCTAGTGTTCCGTCAGGCTTCGTCTTCCCTTCAAATTCGATTTTATCAAACATACTACTGTTCGCTAGATTTTCCAACTCGTTCTGCAACTGAGCTTTTGTGTAGACTCCTCCCGGCTGAATCGAGACAATCTCAAAGAAATAATCCCCTGTTTCAACGTTGGCTTTACTCCGTCGATCAAAGAAGATTATATCTGAGACTTTATACTTTTTAAAACCACTTAGCTTGTTCAACTGTACAACAATGTTCGCCGGTAAACCGTGAGAATCCCATTCCGGTGACGGTTCTTCGTCAGCTACGGCCACTGGTACTGCAATTAGAAACAAATTCCTCCAAAATCCGCCACCTCCGCCTCCTCCTCCTCCTCCTCCCCCATCACCCCCGCCTCCACCTCCGCCTTTTAGAATCGAAAGAAGAGAAAATAGTCGTGGAAGAAACAGAGACGAGGCGGAAGAAACAGAGGTGACGACGAGAGATTTCGCAAGTGACTTACGGAGATTACCGTTAGACGAAGGCTTCGGCTTGGCGGAGGCATCAACGGCGAAAGATTTCGCCAATGAGTTAAGGAGAATATTGTTGGAGGAAGGCTCGATCCTCCGAGTACGCGAGCTTGTTGAGGAGCAAGTCAAGGATGGGAGGCGAGGGGGAGGTGCGTTGAAGCGGAGTTCGCGAGACGAGTATAAAGATTTATATTGACGGCGAGAGGAGAGATACGAAGAAGCGGTGGTGTAAGTTATCGGCGCCGCGATAAGCTGGCCGTTGATGGCGATTGTGGGCATGACGAAGAGAAACAAAGGTTTTTTCTTATGACTTGCGGACAAAGTTAGAGACTTCTGGTTCTTTTTCTTAAGACAGTTGTATGTAACTTTGGTTTGAGACCAATTTTCTAATCATACATAAAAGTAATTTGGGCTTTTGGACCTAGCTTGAATTTTAAACCGGCTGAGGTTGTTGTTACTTACTAGTTGTTTCCTTTTCTTTTTTCTTACTTTAATCAATAAGAGGTAAAATATGAAATTTTATACAAAAAAATTGCATAGAAAGTATAAAATAAATCATTCATATTTTTAAAAGCATATATATGAATATATTTTTTTTAAACTGCATTGGTTCCAAAATTCATTATCTATCTTAATATATAAAGCTTTGTCTTCAAAGTGATCAACAAATAACATATTTCATTTGCTTCATGAAGTTGTATGTTTTAGTTTACTTTAATCAAAGGATAACCTTTAATTTAAATGGAACACTCATTAATTTCCTTTTTTTTTTTGGACAAATACTTAATTTCACTGGTTACAAAATTCATCATAAATATGTTGATTTCATTTCATGTGTTATTTAATCATGTAGACTATAACAATCATGTTTTTACCACACTAACAAATAATATTTTATTTCGTTTTAAATACTAAGGATATATATTATTTTTGTTCAACCTTAAGAAAGGATATTTTGTTAGGAGTGTTTTATGAGAACAAAATCATTAAATAACTATACAAACTAGCTGCAAATAAAATTATACCCAACTTATTTATTTGTTGCGCCATCTTAAAATTGAATTTTGTTTTAAAGAAGAAAGTCGTATATATATATATCTTAATATTGTTTTCAACAGATTACATATTATTTATATATAAAAAATATTATGATATAAAGAAAATATTATAAACAATATCGAGATGTATACAAAATCTTAAATAAAATATTAAGATATACAAAATCTTGCGAGACCAAATTTTTGTTGGAAAAAAGCACCGATATATAAAGACACACAAGTTAACTCATAATCTCATATCTCTCTTCATAATCTAAAATCACAGAACATAAAATAGTTTTGCCCTCAGATTTCATCGTTGAGAGAAGCATATAAAATGACGACGGAGTACTATGAAGATGATGATGAAGGGTTTCACTTTGATCCCTCAGACGACGAAATCATCAATTGTTATCTTAAACCGATGCTAAGAGGTGAATACCGTGGAAGAGACTTCATAGGGATGGAGGATGTTTATGCCAAGGAGCCATGGTTGCTTAACCAAACCAACCATCCTATTCTCCAGGAAGACGAGTGGTATTACTTCACCACAAAGACTCAGATCTCCAAAGAGAAGGTTGGTTGTGGTAAGTACTCTAAGCGGAAGATCATCGGAGACGATGGCACTGACCTTGGGAACTGGAGTGCGAATGGGACAAAAGATATCATCGACGAGGAGACAGGGGACATCATCGGGATAAGGCAGAACTTAACGTATCATAGCCCCAGGAAGAGCAAGAAGCACAAGAGAGGAGACGGTGGTGCTGCTCCTATTGATGTTTCATGCAGCTGGATTATGGACGAGTTTAGGTTACCTACTGACAAAGATAACGAGACGTTCCAGGAGTTGGTCCTCTGCAAGATTCACAAGAAAAAATGGTGCAAGAAGAAGGGGAAGGGGAAGGAGATTGCTCATCATGAGGAAGATGAGGATGATGAGGATGATGAGGAGATAGTCCCCTGCAAGAAGCATACGAAAAGGAAGTCCAAGAAGAAGAAGGAGTTTTATCAACATGATGATGAAGCTTCTACTTCTACTAGTCATTATGATCAGCATGACCCTTATTCTTCCTGGGAGCAGCAGCAGCAAAAGGAAGCACTCAAAACTAGTCATTATGGTCAGCATGAGCCTTCTTCTTACTGGGAGGAGCAGCAGCAAAAGGACACACCCACAATAGAGAAGGAGCTCACAGAGATTACAGGGGAAGGCGGAGGAGATTGGACTGCCTATATGATAGAAAAGTTGATGGCAGACGTGGATGGAACTGGTCAAGTACCTGAAAAAGCTTCTACTTGTACTAGTCATTATCAGCAGCATGAGTCTTCTTCTTCCTGGAGGGAGGAGCAGCAGCAAAAGGACTCACCCGCAACAGAGAAGGATGAGCAGGTTGAAGCCACAGAGATTAGACGGGAAGACGAAGAAGAGTGGACTGCCGATATGATAGAAGAGTTGATAGGAGCACCAATATTCTGAAAGATTTCTATATATTGTGGAAAGTTATATTTATTTATTTTTATTTTTATTAAGTGTGATTTACTCTTATGAGATGATGACCCTGCAGCTACACTTAATGATTTGTTTAGATATGGTAGCTAAGGGTTCGTGTGTTTAGAATAGCTCCTGGAGATATTTGGTGTTTTTGGTCATCCGATTGTTTTACACATTGTTTATATTCAATAAATATATATATATACATTCTTTCTAACAATAATAGAGAAGTTAAGCAATGTAAAAAATCTCTTGTGTCATATATCTTTGTTTAGTCTCCTTTGCTTCGGTTCTCTCTTTTATTATTTCATCAAATTGTTCTGTTTTCTATTTCTTGTTCAATAATCAAAACGAATAGCTTATCGTTAGATGCTACATACACAAGAACTCATGTTTAAGTTTAAAATTATAGTAAGGAAGACGTAACTTTTAATGTTACGCTTAGTTTACAACCTTTCATGAATAAAGTATACCATTTATTAAACGGTAGCATACCATTCTTGATCAGAAGCATTCGCAGTCCCTTGGATATCAAAAAAACGTCTCACCAAAAGATATGAAGAAGGCCACTACATTGAGATTCAATTCGGCATCTGAAATAGAATAAAAATGTTGGTCCAATAAACAAACAAAATTTTGACCAAGCAACCACAGGGTTAATCCTATTCACTTGCTTGGAACAGAAGCTAACAACGTTGCGGAACTGATTGGGTTCACTTGTGGCAGAAGATCAATACCTACTTGATCAGTATGCCGCTATCTTCCCCACGTATAGCACTAAAATTTCATGAAGAACAGAGGAATCAGGAATCCAATAGCTGAAGATATTGTGATACCTACACTTCGTTTACACGTGCGCCAAAAAATTTCACAGGAGTCTATCACGCAATCAAACTAATTGACTTGCACAGGTTGACTTTGGTAGATATGTATTGGCTTCATAAGGCCCAATATGAATTATGAGGATAAGGCCCACTAAGAGACATGTTACAGATAGAGTACTAAATGTTAAAACGTTTTTTTTTTTTTTGGTAAAAGAGAAGGGAAAATGTTAAAACGGTTAAGTTATCGGGTTAAATACTCGAGTAATCAAGTTGGCGCCGCTGCCGGGGATAACTTAACCGAAGTAAAGTATATGCGGGATCGATCACAAGGAGCAATGGTACACTAAAGACTTGCGAGACTCGTTCGTAGCTAAAGCGGAAAGGGTTTTTGATTGGTTTTCAGTTTTGTAAATAAAAATGCAAATAAAAGAGAGATTTAAACTTATGAATTAAAGACATTGGGCTGCAGGGTATTTTCAGAGAATCAATGAATAACAAATAAAAGCAATAAGGAATTCAGACATGAAGAACCGTTCTTGAACATGAACAGAAGTTTAGACTAACTCTCTCTCAAGACATTAATCACTAAATCCAACTATTCAATTACTAAACTCTCATTTGTAATTTCCTAGCCAAATTTGCACTATCAAACAGGTTCATTTGGTTCACAAAGCGTTCTAACATCAACTCTCGCAGGTTAGAAATACAATGCTCAATTTACATTCATTCAGGCATTTTATCGAACATCTCTGAAACACATAAAAGCCTAAGTTCTAAAACAGGGTGATCAATCCTATTCTAGCATTGAGAACATGTAAATTGAAGAACCTAATGATTAAGAATTCCCTAAGACATCTAATCTATCAAATCATTGAATTCTCCTTTCCGAAACCCTAAAACCCAATTTAGAGACTACTCAGACATAACAATCGAAACAAAGCAAATAGATTTTAAAGAAAACATGATTCAATAAATTAGAATAAGAAAAAGGTTTAGAAATCTTCTCCAAATTGTCAAAGAGGATCAATCTCTATCCCAGATGTTGCTTACAAGACTAAACTCAGAAAAACTGCTGTGAAAAACGTCCCATGAAAAAATGGTCTTTTTGGGTTTTAATACCCATTACAGAAGAAAATAGAAGTTAACTCCGGTTAAGGAAACCGAAATTGGAATGGACCGATCGGTCTAACAGATGGACCGATCGGTCTTTAGGCGCCGGATCTTGTCCGGGTGATAGGATCGATCGATCGGAAGTGAGGACCGATCGATCGTTTTGTTCCTGGAATGTCCGTCCGGTCGGATCGATCGGTCTGGGTGATGGACCGATCGGT
>NW_006238916.1:10096499-10096705 GCF_000375325.1 Capsella rubella | reverse complement strand
AATAATGGAACCGGAAAAGTCGATAAGTCTTTGGTTGTAATTGAAAAGCATCTATAATACTTATGATTTGTTTGGGGCTTGATTTGGTTAAGGTGATCCGAGTTAGAGGGAAATTATGTACCTCCCAATTGGTCTGTGTCTCACTGTGATTTTGCATAATGATTTGCATCCGTTCATATATTATTGCTGAACCTTAAACACTTGAG
>NW_006238916.1:9921148-10095870 GCF_000375325.1 Capsella rubella | reverse complement strand
GCGCCTAAAGACCGATCGGTCCATCTGTTAGACCGATCGGTCCATTCCAATTTCGGTTTCCTTAACCGGAGTTAACTTCTATTTTCTTCTGTAATGGGTATTAAAACCCAAAAAGACCTGTTTTTCATGGGACGTTTTTCACAGCAGTTTTTCTGAGTTTAGTCTTGTAAGCAACATCTGGGATAGAGATTGATCCTCTTTGACAATTTGGAGAAGATTTCTAAACCTTTTTCTTATTCTAATTTATTGAATCATGTTTCCTTTAAAATCTATTTGCTTTGTTTCGATTGTTATGTCTGAGTAGTCTCTAAATTGGGTTTTAGGGTTTCGGAAAGGAGAATTCAATGATTTGATAGATTAGATGTCTTAGTGAATTCTTAATCATTAGGTTCTTCAATTTACATGTTCTCAATGCTAGAATAGGATTGATCACCCTGTTTTAGAACTTAGGCTTTTATGTGTTTCAGAGATGTTCGATAAAATGCCTGAATGAATGTAAATTGAGTATTGTATTTCTAACCTGCGAGAGTTGATGTTAGAACGCTTTGTGAACCAAATGAACCTGTTTGATAGTGCAAATTTGGCTAGGAAATTACAAATGAGAGTTTAGTAATTGAATAGTTGGATTTAGTGATTAATGTCTTGAGAGAGAGTTAGTCTAAACTTCTGTTCATGTTCAAGAACGGTTCTTCATGTCTGAATTCCTTATTGGTTTTATTTGTTATTCATTGATTCTCTGAAAATACCCTGCAGCCCAATGTCTTTAATTCATAAGTTTAAATCTCTCTTTTATTTGCATTTTTATTTACAAAACTGAAAACCAAACAAAAACCCTTTTCGCTTTAGGTACGAACGAATCTCGCAAGTCTTTAGTGTACCATTGCTCCTTGTGATCGATCCCGCATATACTTTACTTCGGTTAAGTTATCGGGTTAAATACTCGAGTAATCAATCATTGTCCTCAACTCTTTATCTCTTTCTTTTTAGGTTAATCATCATCTTTCTCTTCCCTTCGTCTCGTAACTTGATTATAAATTAATTACTGAACCTACATCTAACTATTAAAAAAGAAAAAAAAAAACTCCTCAAACCAGATAAACCAAAAGATCTATACGTGTCGTCATCTCAGCGAGGTCACGGGACTACAGTACTGAAACGGATAATTGTAAACTATGCATTAACTTTGGGTGTATTCGATAGAAAGATATATATAAAAATTGCCTCTTATCTAAATTTTTTAAAAGTTTTTGTATATTATTGAGAGAAAAAATAAATTTGTGTCTAAATGTAGTAAACTGGTATCTACAGCTTTCGCCATCAGCCAGCAAGAAAATAAAATATTAAAAGAAAAATAGACAGAAAATATCAAATAATCCTCGTCCTCACACTCACAAACACACGAATCTCCCCAAGAACAATCCAGAAAATAATCAAGAAAACTAAAACCCCTAGATCTTTAACTAGAAAGACAAGCATGGATCATGGATCAATATATATATCCATCCATATATATATATATATGTAAAACATAATATTATCATCAACAAGCACAGCCTGAGGGAGGAACATAGTTAGTTTTCCGGTCATCGGAGGAACTCCGAAAAGCTCGGCTTCCGAACAACATGAAACCAATGGCATGACCGGCGAGAGCGACAAGAAACACACCGGCGTTAAATGACATGACGGCGAGCATGACTAGGTAGGAGAGGCCGGTACGGAGGGTATACACGGCGGTCTGGATTAGCCCGGCGGGGAGATTAGCCGAACCTCCGGAGGTGCCACGGAGGAGAGAGTGATGAGCAAGCCATTCAGTGAAGACGGCGAGGAAGAAGACGAAGATGAGACAAAGAGCGTACATGCCGGAGCTTGTTCCGGGCCAACCGGAGAAGAGAACCTCCGTGTTCTTGCCCCAGAAGAAAGTCATATGCATCATCATCATGTGGTGGTGTCCTCCTCCTCCTCCGTTCATGGATCCATTGTTCATCATGGATGATGATGGTGATGGTGGTGGAGACATGTCGTGCATGTGACCGTGATCCATGCTTTCTTGTTTGTTCTTTGGCTCTTCTTGTGTGTGTTTTGAGAGGAGAGGAAAATTGTTAGAAAATTGGTTGTTTGGTAGATTGGCATTTAATTGATATTCCTTTTATTGAACAATTTTTTCTGGTTTCTGTGGAGATAAAAAGAGTATATTTTTGATATTATTGTATAGTACAGTACAAACTTGTGTATTTTGACTTATCAAAAACTTTTGTTTGTGTCGTACTCGTACATCAATTAAAAGGTAATATTTAGAAAGTAAAAAAAAAAAAAGAGAGAATTGTGTCCTCTTCAATCCCCAATTTTAGTAATTAGTAAACTTTTGTTTCCAATCCCTTTGATTTATTACTATATTAAGCTCTTCATTTTATAATTATCATATCTTCTTAAAAACCAGACAAAGACCACCATTCATGGATTATTTTCAGAATCTTGCTTAGTCAATTTTGGTTTGTATAGGATTGAGATTTGATATATATATTCTACAAAACATAAAAGCATATATAGGATCGCTCTCCCAATTATTGATACAGATTTTATCCACGGTTCTTAGAGGTATTGACTACATAAAATGCTAATCAAATATCTGATTGATTGATTAGCGTAAAACTTAATTAGGAATGAAGAAAGGAGCAAAAACATAAAAACGAAACAAAACTCGGTTACGATAGAGATACTATAGTGCGTAAAAGAACTTTATTGATTGTGAGATCTCTCATATATATATATACTAGAATTAGAATAGAGAGACCAGAGACGTATAAATATGGGAGTCTCCTTCCATAAAGGCATCGTAAACATTACGTCGACGAAACTCATTGAAGCGAACGATTACGTCTAATACCGTTTGCCGTTTGGGGTTTATTTGCATGCATTTAAAACTATTTACATTTTTCGAGAAAGCTATATCTAAATCGGTATATTGAATTATTAATGGGCCTGGGAGCCTGCTAATAATGATTATTTCCACGGTTTTGTTTTGTTCATTCTTCAGAGGTTTTAATTTAAGTTAACATACTACATATTAAGTTTTTTTGTTTTTGTTTTTTCGGGGTGCTTTTAACAGTAAAGCTAGAAACTAGACGAAATCATCAGAGTCTCAAAGTCAAAGACAATAAACAATTTTTAGATTTTCCTCAGCTTTGGATTTAGATTTAAAAGAAAAACTAAAAGCATATATAATTAAACCTCAACTAAATATCTTTGAAGTACAATTTTTAAACTCAACATAAAATCACAATTATCGCATTATTGTTGTGAAAATGTACATTGTACTACACACCAAACTCCAACCCAGACAAACAAAACCCTTATAAATACACAAACACGACAACAACAACAACAACAAAAACTCTTCTCAAGGCACGTTATGAAATATCTCTAAAGAAATGAACGGCATGAGTGGATCTTCTCAGGCACCTTCACCATCATCGTTCTTCCAACATCATCGCCGCCATCACGGCGGCATGATGCATATGACCTTTTTTTGGGGGAAAAACACGGAGGTTCTTTTCGATGGCTGGCCAGGGACCAGTCTGACAATGTATTGCCTCTGTCTCCTAGCCATTTTCGCTATTTCAGCGATCTCAGAGTGGCTATCGCGGTGCGGCTTCATGAAACCTGGTCCGGCTTGCTTCGGGGGCGGGTTAGTTCAGACGGTGGTTTACACCGTGAGGGCTGGTTTGTCTTATTTGGTCATGTTGGCTGTGATGTCGTTCAATGGAGGAGTCTTCTTGGCTGCAATGGCTGGTTTTGGATTAGGGTTTATGATTTGTGGAAGTAGGGCTTTTAGGGACACTAGTAGTGACAGTCACACCGAGGTTCAGTCACATTGTTGATTTCCTTTTTGTTTTCTTTTATAACAAACTACAATATGATGCTTGTTGTATTGATCGTTTTTTAATTATATTTTTGTTTCCCAATTGGAATAATAATATAGGAATAAAATGTATCACGTTTTTGGATTTAGTGTACGTATGGCAGGAACTCCTTAGTCCTCACTTTTATTTATTTATTTTTATTTATTTCTGATGTAGCATACAGTATATTCTTTTATTTATTAAAGAAGTAAAGAATAATTTATGTAATTGATGAATTTAAAGTTTGAGGAAGAAGTTGTTGCTATTAGTAAGGAGGAAGGACTAAGAAGTGCGAATCTTTGAAACGGAAAATTTTGTATTTATTCTTCTATATTATCGGTTTTGTAAGATTCGTTTGTTTTGATTTGATCAAATCGTAAATACCAATGTATATATAATTCTAAGCAGAATTTTAGGTAAAACTGGTTTGGATAAACGCGAGAAAGATTCAAAGATCATTGGGCCTATAGGAATATACAATATATAATTGCTTTGGATCGTCAACTGCCATATACAGTAATGCGCTTATATATCAGTTATGAGTTACAAGGATGTTTTTGTGACATGGGATTAGTCTTATTTATTTTTGCATGTGTTATTTATAGTTTTACATATTTATTTTCAAATATAAAGCATTCATATCCAATATATGATATATGTAAACTATAAAACTTCCAATCGCCCATCTCGTAATAGTTGGTTATGAAACTCCCAATCTCACTCGTTAAGGACCACACTCACCACATGATCAAATTAATATCTCATATTGAAAAGCTATTAAAAAAAAAAGTTTAAAGGGAATTGAAAAAAAAGAGGTATTATTCGTGAATTTCGACTCGAATCATACGGCTCACAAGTCACACCCAGTGGCGGATCCAGGAGATTTATTAACCTATGGCACATATTAAATATACCTAAAAATTAATACTACATTAGTATACCATATGATAAAAATACGAAAGTTAAAAAGTAAAAATAGTCTACATGAAGGTATAGAACACCCCACCTCTCATATTACCTACATGTAAACATTACCAAATGAACTAATATGAAACTATTGTGTAGAGTTATTCAATACAAAATAAAAATCAGTGTAGGGCACGTGCCCAACCTACCTATAAGGTAGATCCGCCACTGGTCACACCCATACATAAGTCGTTTTATACTCCATACCGTTTAAAATGTATTCCATACCGTTTCCACAATTACGCATATGCAAAACGTTGAGTTGCTGTCCAACTTTACAATATGAAAACGTGGAGTCATTTCATCAAAGACCTTCAAATTGTTGCGTGTAAAACACCATAAAACCTTTGTTATAAGAAAACATAATAAAGTCTTATATAATCATCCTACAAGCTTGTTTTGTTACCGAAAAAAAAGGAAGCAAAATCGCAGCAAATTATTTTTTATCAGACCAAAATATAGACGAAATCAATCTAGTATTTGGTTTCCTCATTAAACTTTGAATTTAGAAACTTCGGATTGGTTATCTCACCTCAGAAAACATCGGATGATTTCTCACCAGCTGACGAGAAATAAACAAAATCAGAGAAACTATTGCGACATGCTTTGATGTAGTAGTATACACAACACATGTGACCTTTTGTTGTCCGTATAGAGGCAATGCTAATATATACAAGTAAACAAACAAGTCCCGGTCAAAGTTTAATACCCATAACCCACATACATTTGGGTTCTACTAAGTTCAAACGGAATTATTTTTCATTTTAATTTTCACTGTAGCATGAAGATATGTGTAAACCTAAACCTCAGGATTCGTCGGTGTGATTTAAAAAAAAAAAAAGAGAGAGAGAGAGAAATTAAGAGAAGTCACATGAGGAGAGTGGAGTAATGTACACCACCGTCACTGGCTCACAACTAATATCAGTAATGACAAAACGTGAGTGCACATGAACCTTATAAAGTGAAAGTACGATGAATAAGTCAAAATCATCTTCGCACTGTACGAGAGAAGTCGGCGGATTTAAGACCACCCACGAGGCCACGAGCTTACCATATCTTTCCACATTTACAACATACAATACATCTTAACGCGTTCTCTCAAATTTTAAATTGAATTGTTCTCTTCATTCACAAAACCGTATCTTTTATATATGTTTAGTCCTTTCACGTCAATGTCAATTTCTAATATACATCAACTTGGTAAAGAGGTCTGTCCTATTATAATTTTATTGAGGAAAGTTCAAAATACCATACTGATAGGTGATAGCTATTCTCAAAACCAAAACCATAAAGTCTTACGAGTGTAATTTGTAAACAAGAGAGTTAAGCATACGAACCAATACATAGATGTAATAATCAAATAAAATCATTTTTTTTACTTACACTGGGGAGATGCAAATATGCAGTAATGCTTTTATTACAAGGAATTTTGAATCTTACATTAGGAAAAAAAAAACAATCCTTTATTACAATAAGACATGCGATATATATGAATACATATATATACATGTACAATTTATTGTTCTTTATCACAAGAATTATTGATTTTATCACAATAATAAAAAGAAAAAAAAATCACAAAACTATAAAATCTATATATTTCCAATAAAAAAATAATGGTTTTTGAAAGCATTTTATTTTTGTTTTTATTTTTGACCCACTAGACGATATTCAATCCGAAGACCCTACCTTATGAAAACCTATCACTGCAAGCAACCAAAAGCATGTGCCAATGTTTGATCAGTACGTCCACTCCTGAGGCAAATCCGCTTGTGGTTCTTGGCGGCTCTCGGCTGACATCTCCACCACGTACGGTGATGCACTTCGTACCGGCCGAGATGATGAACTACTCTTGTTACTTTGGTTCTTCATGGACACCAACAAAGCATCTATATGGTAAATTTCAAGAATCATTGTATTAGTTAATCCTATGTGTCAAATACGATGTATTTGATTACTATTACTTAAATCATTTACACATGTGTAAACTAATTCTTGTTAATCATAACTTTACTCAAAAGATTTAAAAAAAAAAAAGAAAAAAAAGAAATGGAAATTAAAAAATAGGAAAGAGATAGGTGGGGTTGGTACCATGAAAAGGAGGGATATCAGAAGAGAATGTAGAAGGAACACCCAATTTGTCAAAGTGAACTTTCAAAGCTTCAACTACTCTTGCTGGTATTATAACTGTTGAACACCCTGCAACCAAAATTTATTTCAGGCACAAAAGTCAAAACCAAACCGAAACTACATCTAACCAAACTAAACCGGTAAGAGTAACAACTCAAGATTAATACAGTTTTGGTTGAGACATCAGTTTCCATTGGAACGACAACAAATTTGAATACAACCAGTGCAATAAATAGTAAAATTGTCACCACCACCTACCCACCAAAATCTAAACAACTTCAAAATCATATATGATGAGAAGAACAAAGAATTAGTTTCTTAAAAAGAACGGTTGTTGATATTTTGTTGACAAACTCACCGACTCCTAGATTGGGTAACGGTTAATAATAGTTTGAAAAATGAAATTGTCAGAAAGAAACTTTAATGTTAAGAGTTGAAAGATCATCAACAAACCTGCATGGTTAAGTGTCGTCCATCTAACTCTGAGGATATAAATACTATATTTAGAAAGAAACAAAACTTCATACTATGTGGTTCGGTTATGGCCTTGGGTATATTATCAATGATCGAACGGTGGTGACAAATGAAAGAGTCACACAAAGACAAAGTATAAATAAATATCTTAGGTTATCTTAGACTATAATCCACTTATTGAAAGAAACTAGTGGGGTCTTATATCAATGAATTAGAATGATTTATAAACCTAAATGATTTAGTTTTTTTTTTCTTTTTAATTTTGGTTGAAAGGGAAAGGGGCTAGTACAAATGGGGACCAAAGAGTTGAGGCAAGATTCTAATTAGGGAGGCCATATCTGTCAAAGCTATAGCCACACAGAATATATGAATATATTAAGATAAAAAGAATAGAAAGATTAAATTGGTGACAAGGAATCTATGGAATCTTGCTCAGTCAAACTATGTAATAATGTAAGAAAGATTCTTATATTATATTTGTCCTAAATAATTGAGTTTTCGAGCTTTAGATGATTGGTGATGATACTCAATCAGCTATACTAACCAAACCTAACCCTTAACCCAACATGATAACCATGTTCAGTTAAATAAAATAAATAAAAAGATATGCTAAGAAGATTATCACAACAGAAAGAATGGAATTTGTGCAAAATTCAAAAGTCGATTCTGAAACTAAGCAAGTGTACCATGACAGGATATGAAATCTTATCTATAACAAAGATTTACAAACTCTAATCTATAACATAATATGCAAATCAACAAAGACTAAAGTCTTAAACCAACTCTTAAATCTAATATTCAATGCTTTAGTTGTTATCTTAAGGAAATTAATTTTACGACATATCTTAATACTATCCAAGATTCCAATTTTTGTCAACCCCCCAAAAAAAAGCACAAAGTGGAATCTCAAAGTATTTTGATAAAATGTTAGAAGACGTCATCCTATCTTTTTTTTCTTTTTTTCTTTTGTCCTTTATAATACGTAACCTACATGAAAACCACTAATTTTTCAAAATATAAAAATAAAATTCCCAAAAAAAAAGAAAAACTTATAACGGAAGAAAGGTAAAGAAAGTGTAATAATGAGATAAGTTTAATTATAAAATAATAATGACTGTTTGCTTATTGGCTTCTAACCTGATTTCTTGCGTGGCTCCATAACAGTACCATGACTACGTGGCAAGAACACTCCGGTTCCACCAGACCCGCCGGTTCTTGAACCCGACCCGTCAACGAACACCGCCTTCACCCCCGACCTGGGTCTCTGCTGCTGGTAGTTCCTTGCTTTGTTCCTCATAACGTCATCGTTTCGTTTCTTCTCTTTCTCTTTCTCCTTCTTGATCTTATGGAACTACAGTATATAAATAAATCAACACCGAACTCTTTTTTAAGAAAATAAGAAAGGAAACAAAACTTGTAGTTTTCTTCAAGATTCAATCCAGACCGTTGATACTATAACCGACGTTTTTTTTTTTTTTTAAAGTAAGAAAGATACTGAGTAAATTAACAAATGATTTAAAAAAAATAAAAGATGATGAGCATGAGCTGCTCACGTTTGCTTGAATAGATCGGATCTGGTCATCGATTAGAGCTTGTTTTGATTGAAAAGGGATGGTCACAGGTTTTGTATCGACCTTCGCCATGATTGTCTCCACCGTTGGAGTTAGCGGCGGCGATGGTTCACGTGAAGGACCAATAGGGCTGCTGTAACCGGAAGCAAATGGTGACCACAGAGTTGACTGCGGCGAGCCAGAGCCACCACCACTACGAGACTGAATCAAAAAAAAAAAGAATAAGAAAAAGATTGAAGAAAAAAGGAAGAGAATCTCGAATCTGAGGAGTGAATTTGTTTTTAAAATAAAGTTGGGGGTACCTTTTGATGCTTCTCATCGTCTTGAAGCATATAGTTTGTCATCTGACGAGTCAACTCGGTGATGTAGTCATCTTCGTCTTCGTTCTGTGGCTTTGGTGAATCTGGTTCGTCGGAGAGGGAGCTTGTGCTTGGAGTGAAGAAACTTGGCTCTGAGAAGGAAGTAAAGGGATTTGATATGAAATCCATGTCGTGTAGCTCAGTAGATTCCATTTGACTGCTCTCACTCTCTAAAAGGAGATATCTTTGGACAGAACAAACCAACTAAAACAAGAAAGACAGAAACAGAGGAAAAGCAGAGCAAATCAAGAACAGAGCAAATCGAAGAACAGAGAGAAGAGGGAAGGAGAGAGAGAGAGAGAGAAGTTTGGGTAAGTGGTGAAGAGTTGAGATTTTTTTATAAAGAAGGAACGGGAAGACCGTACAGATGGACAGCTTAAGGCTGAAGAAGGCGTTACACGACAATATCACCTGCCAATTGTTGTCAAGTTTTTGCGACTCACGAGAGAGTTTCAGAATTAAGGATTAAGGAAACCTTATTTATATACATATACAAAGACGATTGAGAGATGTATGTATGTATGTAAATATGTATATATGTATCTTTCCTTCTTTTTCCTTTTTTCTTTTATTATGAATGAATGCATTTATTTATGACGAACCCTTTTTTAGGTGATATTTTTGTTTTTCAAAAAATCTCTAAAAGCAATGTATTCAACCTTATATTTAATTTTTAGTCCATTTATAGCTTAAATCATTTGAATAGTTTGAATGATTTGAATAGTTTTTGACAATTCTAGAAAGCAATAATTTATTTAGTCATGGTTTTTAAATTAGCTTTTTTGTACTTTAATTTCTTTCTTTTTTCTTCTCAATACAGATAATTATTTTTGTTTTCTCTTTTTGAAGTTTTTATTTTTTAGTATTGGATGTATGAATCATCTCAGCGTCCAACTTCTTTTTACTGATAACCAAAATGTTAAGCTTATTTTCTAGTAAATCTACAACAAGAAAACAAACACATGAGACTGAAGCCTTAATCCAAATGACCCAACAACAAGGATGTTGTTCTCAATCTATCATTTAAGCAAAAGGAATATATACCACAACAATACAAAATGTAGATAAAACCAACTAAGAAGATACATTGAAAAAAAAATATACTTATCATCAAAATAAATTGGAAATATATTAAGATCGTCGACGTCGTTTCCGAATGAAATTAAATACTAACTAGCTAGGGAGTTTTACAAAAAAATAACAACCAAACTATAACTTCTAATACAAGTAATGTGTTGTGTGTGCTCTCAAACTCTAGTAGCTTCAGAGCCTAAAACATAAAATATGATTCTTCTTCTAACTTAATTAATGAAGAGATCTGCGCGCGAACCATAACCAGATCGGTAACCAAATTAAGATTCCATTAGCAACCATGATCGTAAAGTTTAAACAATATTATATGATTTTATATCTAAGCCAACTTTTTGATTATTTTTGTAAAAATTATTATAATATAATAGAATTATTTTATAATATATAGTTCTCATGAGCTATTGATACGAGGTATATAATATGCTGGTTTAGGTTTTGTTTTCGTTTTCTTTTTGGGGATTATGGTGGATTAAGTCAACAAATGCAGCTTGGGATGAGTGTTTCGGGGACAAAACATACATGTTTGTTTCTTCTTTCTTTATGCGATGTTTCCAAGTAACAAAGAGAGGGGGGAGAAGGTTGGTGTTGGTTCACCTATTCAGAACATGAAGATCTGACCAAACATGACTACTCTTTTTTCTTTGGAATCAACGGTATAAATACTAAAAATAGTCCCTACCACTAATTGCATTTAGCATATCACATTTTAAATATTGATGTAATCTGCAACGTTTTAGTCGCCATTAATTGTTTTTATTACACGAAAGTAGGTCTTATATCCCTTTATAGCAAAGCTCTTTATCTAACAACCATTAAACCATAGATATAGGACTTTTGAGTGTGGGATAATCAAACTTCTAACGCTGACATTTATGTGGATGAAGTTGAGAAAACAATATAACAATTCTGTTATGCGCAACCGTAGCAGAAGGATCCATAGATTAAACTAGATTTTGTCTGCCAAGTTTCAATCTACTTTTTAAGCTATTACGAAAGGTTTATATTTTACGATATATACCTAATTACGTGATTGAAAATCAAAAATGTCGTTGTAGTATAGTGGTAAGTATTCCCGCCTGTCACGCGGGTGACCCGGGTTCGATCCCCGGCAGCGGCGCTTATTTTTTTATAGTTTGTTTTACCTTCTATTTTAGGCCTTGCTAAACGATGTCGTGCATATAGTGTATAAAGTATAAACCATACATCAATCGTCTTGTCGTTTTCTTTGCTTGAGACGGCACGCATTCCATCTCTCGACGCCACACAATCACTACTTCAGCGTCTCCAGTAATAAATAAAATAACGACGAGCATGTGCATGTGACGTAAATAACACAACTTTAATCTTAATCTAATCTAATCAAGTCACTTGGTCAACTTTTTTCTCAAGATTCAATCGGCTGATGACAATTAATTTTCTTCTTCTTCTTTATCTCAAAAGATTAAATTTTTCGAGTTTCAAGATTCGATCTATCACTTTCAATGGCTAGAGAAAACTCATTGGTGAGCTTCTCCTTCAGTTTCAGATACCTCTGTCACTTTGCTCTGCTCCTCTCTCTCCTCTCATTCGTCTCTTTCGTCTTCAGACACAGCACATCACTCTGTTCTTGTCCTTACGATCTCAACCCCAACGCTAACACATTCGATGATCATCACCATAACAATGAAACCATTGATCTTCTTCGCTTCTCTTCAGCTTGGAACCATCTCACGTTCCCGTATAAACCCAAGAAGACTCTAAAGATCGCTGTGGTGGTTAAAAAGTGGCCAAGGAAATCGCAAGCCGGTGGGCTTGAGCGACACGCGCTTACGTTGCACCTAGCTCTGGCCAATCGTGGCCACGAAGTTCATGTTTTCACCGCTGCTTCTCCATCGTTTCCTGTATACCAACTGAAAAATCTACGGTTTCATCTCTCTCAGCCCACTGCTGCTGGATATCTCGATCAAGCTTCCGTCTCGCAACAGCTTCAGGTAAACTAGAAATTGCAAAAACTATTTCCGTGGCTGAGCTACGTTTTCTCTTGCGTTTGAATGTTTGGTAGTGCAAATTAGTGCGGAAGTATTATCATATATACTTATACACTAACTAAAGGCTACAAAAAAATGGCGTTATAGTTGCGTCTGTTGCAGATTCAATCATATTCAACTTAGAATCAAATATGATAATATCACACTTTAATTTACAGACTGTTTGAATTACTCAAACCTATTCACCATCCTCAATTTCAATTAACAAAAATTCTAACAAAATCTCGCTGAATTTTTGTATAACTAGTGAACCTGGTGGACTAGTGGGTAATACTTAATTGTCAGCAGTAAACAAATTACTCTCTTTGATTATAATTGTGTTGTATAGTTACTATTTTTTTAGTCAACTGCTGACCAGTGACTTTATATATTTTATAATTAATAGTAATCAATTACAATAGAACTATAATACTGTATTAGTCAATTTGTTTATGGTTAGGCTATAATCAGTAGTCAATCATACAGTGTGGATTAAATTTAAAGAGTAGAACTTAAGTTAAACTAACGCGAATTTTTCTCCGTAATACGCAGACACAGAACGCGAGTGGAAGACCATTTGACGTGATTCACACGGAGAGCGTAGGGCTTCTCCACACAAGAGCCAAGAATCTCCCAAACGTGGTAGCGTCTTGGCATGGAATCGCTTACGAGACATTTCACTCCGATATCATCCAAGAACTCCTCCGTCAAGCAGACATCGCCGCCGCCGTTGCTGCCGGAGCTGAAGAAGAGCATCCACCGCCTTCCTCTCCTGCTCTGACGGAGCGAGCGAAGCGAGTCGTCGAAGAAGTCAAATTCTTCCAACGTTACGCTCACCACGTGGCAACTAGCGACCACTGCGGTGACGTACTTAAGAGGATCTATATGATTCCCGAGGAACGCGTACACATCATCCTAAACGGCGTTGACGAGAGCGTTTTCAAACCGGACGTTACTAAACGCGAGAGCTTTAGAGAGAAATTTGGCGTTAGAAGCGGCGGCAAGAACAAAAAAGATCCTTTGGTTCTTGGAATTGCGGGGAGGTTAGTGAGAGATAAAGGTCATCCTTTGATGTTCTCAGCTTTGAAACAAGTGTTTGAAGAGAACAAGATGGCACGTGAAAACGTAGTCGTTTTGGTAGCTGGTGATGGTCCATGGGGAAGCAGATATAGAGACCTCGGGGATAATGTGATCGTTCTTGGACCATTGGATCAAGAAATGCTAGCGGGATTCTACAACGCGATCGATGTGTTTGTGAACCCGACGCTTCGAGCTCAAGGACTAGATCACACTCTCTTGGAAGCCATGGTTTCAGGGAAACCAGTCTTAGCCACGAGGCTAGCAAGCATTACTGGGTCAGTAGTCGTCGGTCCACATTTGGGATACACTTTCTCACCGAACGTTGAGTCTCTCGTGGAGGCGATTTCGCGGGTTGTAAGCGATGGAACAGAGGAATTGCAGAGGAAAGGCAAGGAAGCGCGTGAACGGTCCTTGAGGCTTTTCACAGCGTCTAAAATGGCTGATGCGTATGAAAGGTTTTTTCTTTGCATTTCGGATAAGAGCTTTTGTACAATACATGCATAAAAACATTTCGGATAATACTAATATATATATTATAAGTTTTATAAAGTTTTTGTGTTTGGTAAAAGGCTAATGATTTCATCATTTTGAAGGACATTTGATAGACAAAAAGCAGAGTAAATATTGATACAGTTCTTTAGAACAAGTACTAGACAAAACTATTTAGGAGATTTCTTTGATATTTTTACTTCATCTTTGAAGTCTCCTAAATAACTTTTTTTTTTTACTGCATAAACTTATTTATACAAAGTCTTGGTTCAGTAGATATTAGTACTTGGCTTGAGCTTCATGGGTTTCTGGAAAGATTTACAAGGAAAAACTAAGGTGGTGGTTCTTTAATAATAAAGAGAACCTTGCCACCAGTTTCCTCTTGAAACATCTTGCGAGTTCTGTCCATTAGCATCGTCTTCTCCGCTTCTTCTACGCTCATTTTTAGCCTGAGAGATGTTTTTTCTAATCAGTCAAGTCCTCTGTCTTTGGAGGTGATTAGTAAAATTAATATATACACAAGTTAAAAAGACTTACTGCAGGGTAAGTTTGGTTGGTGGTGGATCGAGAGTATACGTCTTGACCACCGTAGTAAAGAGAAGAGCTTAGATGACATGGCTCAACTCTGTCTTCTCCAGTTGAAGATTCTCTACGTTGAGCTGTGTTTAGTAAAACATAAAATATTTGTTAAAAAAACAGAGTCATTCTTGATTAATCAAGAAAAGCAGAGTGTTTTGAGACTAAGTGACTAAAGAAGAAGAAGGAAGTTGCACAAATTTTTTTTTTTTTGTCTCACTGACCTTGTGAGGCATGTTTGGAACTTGAACCATCTCTTGGAACACCCTGAGAAGTCAAATCAAGAAACCAAAGATTAAGCCTCAAGAATCAATCATGCGACACAGGAAACAAAATATTGATTGAAGAGGAATGTAATAAAAACCTTGGATGGATGAGGGAAAATGGAGGAGAAGATGCCAGAGGAAGAAGATGGCGGCGAAGGATCTTTGGAGCCGAAGAGTTCAGCGGTGAAAGAGGAAGAAGTTGATGATCCGACTCGTCCTTTACCCTCCATTTGAGTAACTTCTAAATTTCACACTGTAATCTGATTCTTCTTCTGTAAGAGACTTAGAAGGAAGAAGTGATAGTTTTCTAAGTTGTGTGTATTACAATAAGATCTCAATGAGGCTATATATATACATAATCCTACAAGGGATGAGGTTGTGGAGATAGTGGAGCCATCATCATCATTTTGTCATGATCATGATCATCATCATCCGTCAAGGAAAAGATGTTTATGTTATGGGTATGTTCTCTCTTCTTGATGCTGAAAAGACTATTGCTACTTTTTCCCCAAATTTTTTTTTTAAAAATCTGAATTATATTTATTTCATTTTCCTTGTTAGAGAAATTTAGAAGTTTCGCTATCGTTTTTCTTTGTCATTCTTATTGGTTAGGGTTTATTTGTTTTTAAAATTTGGTAACGATTTATTTAAGTTTTTTTTTTTCCTTTTTCTCCTCCATATTTTCTTGGTAGTGTATGAACCTAAAGACAACTTTGGATTCTTTTCTCTATTCCGGATAGAGACACAAACAGTGAGATTCTTGAAAGGCTTCAATGTTCAATGTCTCTCTTAACATAAGCAAAAGAGATATCCCAAGAGGATAAGTCCGGCGTCGTCGGATCTGAGGTCGGACCAATGATATCTTGCCACGTGTTATTCCGAGGATAAGTTGCCGACCTTTCTTGATCACATAGAGCCAAAGTGGAAAAAGAGAACCGAAGAAGAACTTGAGCTTCTTTATATCAAACGCATGTTCATATGATCCATATTTTAGATATGAAATTGTTTCCTTTTAATTTTTAATTAATAAAATAAAGTAATATGCCAAAATTAATATAGTATTTTATTGGTTTAATAATATATATGGCTTCATATCTACAATTTTTTTTGAGACGAAAAGAACATTTGATCAAAGACGAGAAGATGAGGTCCACAAAAAATTCTCCACTTGCTCAAGTCTATTCGTTTCCTTCTCTCTTTATCTTCAAGGCTCACACATCAATCATTATTATTATTATTTAGGAAAAAAATATAGTGAAAAAAATATCTTAAAACCTTTTTAACAATAATAATGGATAATGTAATTTGTTTAAGTTTCATGCACATTATAATTTTAGTGATCGTCTTTGGTAGATCAACCCAAATTAAAGCCTATAACAGAACAAAGCGTCAGTTTAAAAAAACAGATTATATAAAGTTGATAGCAAAATATTAATTTCTAGATAGGTTTTTTGAGGATGACAAAAAAAAAAAAAGGTTTTTTGATTCGGATAAACCATAATGTCCTAGTTAATTAAAACCCCAACCAAAACCATACTTATAAACTAGCATATAACTTAACGGTAATAACATTTAAAAAAAAAATAGAAGTCATGAATTATTATTGAGTGTATATATAAATGTGACAGAACTGGCAAAACTAGTGTGAAAGCATGCATGCATGGTTATTTTCTTAGAAAAAAAGAAAAAAAGAAACTAGAAAAGTTGTGAAAGAAGTGGATATGTCTTACTCGCAAAGTATCACGTGATGATGGATTATACACGTTCTTTACACGTTGTTCGGAAGAGATATTCGATCCGGGTCGGGGGAATAAAAACTCAAAAACTATATATCTCTATCATATAATATATCAAATTGGAGACCAAAAATTCTAGCTGCCTTGAAAATTTGGTACATACATAAATGGTCCATTCGCGTATATTTCAAAAGCATCATCTAAATTATGGAAAACTATGCATGTATTTACTCAAATATCCACACAAAACAAGTACTGTTGACATTTTGTAAGTTTATGTATTCGTAGAGCTAGACGTAGAGTGTCAAATTCCTAAAAGCATGCAATGCCTGAGAACTGTTGTCCAGTTTTAGATAAGAGATAGATTCTCATGTTAGAGATTCTTCTCACTGGTCCTTATTTCACTTCCCAACATAAGTCAATAACATATATGTATGTATGTATGTATCATGTATGTGTATCAGTGTATGTATTATATGTGTCAATTGTCATCCATGTGTCTGTGGGTATGTATGATGGACTGATGGTATTTATGCGTGTTATTGTCGACGTATATGTTATGTACTTATGTGTAGAAAGTACGATATATTTTTATAAAAAGTACAATATATGCCTTTTGTTTTTGACTTTTTGAAATATTTTGCAAGGAGAAAAGTAAATAAAACTGATCTAAAGTTACCCGTTTCTACGAATACTCAATATTCTGTTTATAAACAATGTATTAACTGGGAGCTATATATATATATATAATATTATATATTATAGTTTATAATGATATAAGACTATCTTCACTTGAACACTCCATCAAGAGTGTTTAAAATCAAAGAATGGAAAAAGATAAATATTGTAAGAATAAAGAGAAAAAAAAATATTTTACTCATCGAGCAACTACATCGCGATGCTTCCGTGCCCAAGAGAAACAACATTTCTTCATCTTGTCGGCCCTTCAATTTTATTTTGCATTTAATTTTAACTCATTTACACAATAAACAACCCATTAAATCTCACCAGTGAAACTACTCTTAAATAATTTGTTTTTACGTTACAGTCGGTACTTCATCGAGTTCCAAAATCAAATAAACTAATCACATGCTAATCACATTTTTATTACAATATTATTTGAAAAAAATTGATTCGATCCAAATATTTGGATAAATGGATCAATGAGAGATAATATACTTTGATGCTTGATTGGGGATTAGGATTACACAACAAGCGTTAGGGATACGTTCTTGATATAGTATTACAGTATTTAGTCAAATAAGTCGATGAAGAAAGGAATGTTATCTTTTGTTCTCAGTAAACAAAGGAATGATATCTTAATGAATAGATTGGAAAATATTCTCTTACCTTTAATTTGCAGATTTTGTTTGAAAACTTTGTTACATGTAGATTAGGCTGCCTATTATTAAACATGATTATTTCCTTTTATACCGAGAACAAGAATTTTTCAAAAATACTTTTTTTTTTTGCCTTTTCTTACCACATTGCTAGCATCTTCTTTTGAGTTTTATATGGACTTTCACCATTATTTTTTGAGAAATTTACCTTAGAATGCTTACACAAATGCATGAAGATAAGAAGAGTTTCAATATGATTCGACAAACATGAAAATAAAATAAAAAAGCGTGAGCGGCAGGATTCGAACCTGCGCGGGCAAAGCCCACATGATTTCTAGTCATGCCCGATAACCACTCCGGCACGCCCACGTAGACACTGTTGTTAAGCTCATTTGAGAATTGACACTAACAAATATTAGTAGCAAAATTGCATATCAGGTAAATTTACAAAGAAAGCCCTTCAGAATTTGAGAGGCCAGTAGGAAAAGATCTGAACTTAAAAAACTTTTGAGAAAAGAATCAAAGAATGGTGGTCCACTTCTGACAATTATGAAGCATCGGAACAAAAAGAATATATAAAAGAAGACTCTTCTAACAAGTCGTCTTGTGATGTAACAGTAACCATATAGCACATTCTGAATCTTGATTTGATCAAAGTCAAAAGACTTCCCCACACTTTGATATTCTTCCCAGCTGCACTATCACACAAGTTCAGAAAATGGAAACTACTTCAAATCTTGAATCTCAGCATCTGAAAAAATATCTCTTAATAAGCATGTTTTGACTCTGTTCTTCTCCTACAACCGCATTGGGATGTCTGAATTACTTTTCAAACACATGCAAATTCAAGAAGCTAATTTATACACACGTGAACGAAGAAGAGTTGACAGAAACAACAGTAAGAACGGAAGATTTGAGGCCTGAGCAGATCAAATTATTACGTTGAGCGTACATCACTCAAAAGCATTTCATAAGAACAGTGACGGTCCTTGAGAAAGACAGAAGAGAACTCAATAAACTCAAAACTCATTAACAAACCATAGTTATACATCTCTTTTGGCCTAGTTTCATTAATTTCCTCCCCCTTTTTCAAGAGGATTCTGTAAAATTAGGATGATTTATATATATATGTATGATTTTTTATTTTATGTTTTTGTCCAACAAATATGTATGATTAGTACAAAAAAAGAATTCAAAGGTGAATGGTCACAAAGGAGCCAAATATTGAGTGTTGAGTTCCCAGTCACTAAAATTGTCCACGTCCACGTCCTTGTTGGGTTTCAGCTTCCAGCTCGGGAAAACCGAAACAACGTCGGGCATCGCTATAATTCAAATTTCAAGTAGAGAGGAACCAAAAACAAAAGGAATAACCATTACGTATAAAAACACGTACTATCATCCTTTTTTCGAAATTTCGGGTAATCAAAACTCAAAAGTTTCGATTGTTTTATGAATACTCTTTTTGATCTTGCAAGTTAAACGAAAAAAAAAAAAGAATTTCGAAATATTTACCTGAAAGCTTTTTGCTTTCCTCCTCAGTGAGCAAAGCGGCGAATCCATCAAAGGTCTTCCCGAAGTTGGCGACAATTAGGCTCGGCGTGTAACTGATTAATAATATAGATACACATCTAAGTAATTAGACTTTATAAAGCAGAAATACTATGATATGTTACATGTGTAGTTAGTATCTTTGAATTGGTGAATAGTTCACCTTTTTCCGATGGCACTCTGAAGCAATGAGAAATGGTGATGTTTAATATTGTCGTAGTTGCTGTGTGACGGCAATGCTCCAATGTAAACGATGTAGACCTGCATTATATATCAATCCGTATATTACCATCTTTTAAGCTGTTATGTTATTATATACTGTATATCCTGTATCCCGACCATACCTTTCTTCCACTTTGATTGGCTTGCGCGGAGGTAGCCATCACGAACATAAACAAACACAAGAACACCATGAACTGAGTCATTTTTTCTTTTCTTTTTGTGTTTTAGTGATTAATTTGGTGTTGTTGGTGTTTGGTATATACAAAAGGACGTGGTCTTATATATATTAAAAGCAACAAAACGTAACCAACAGAGAGTCTTCATACATTGGCGTTTGGTTAATTAATGTAAATAGTTATTTATATAATAAATAATTATAAGCCTTCATAACGTACATATACTGAATACACAGTTTTAACTGAGAAGTTATGATACAAGAAAGAAAAAAAATGTTAGTTAAGTAACCATAACGTTGCTCGCTGTGAAGATAAAACAACTGAAACAGAGGAGATATGAAAATTAAAACCATACATCAAGCACCTTGTACATTTCTCTTACCATCAATAAAGAGCTGAAACATCAGAGGGCAATAAAACAACTGAAACATAGAATGAAGAAACGTTACAAGGTCAACAAAGTTTTATTTGTGATGAACGATGGAGAATTGCTCATGACTCATCAACAATCATTTCGTAGACAACAATGGGACTTTTCACTTTATGGGTGCCGTCAGACCAAATTAGATTTGCAGACGAAGGGACTTCCGAGTCGAGGTCTCTTCCTGTCACAGTGACCTTAAAAGATTGCTTCTCGTTCACTGTCTTAAAATACAGAACACTAGGCGTGACCTTGACGTTAAGCTTAGATCCGTGACCTGCGACTACCTTTGATTTGTATGTAGAGTTTGGCGTGCCGACGTTGGTCAAGGTTCTGCTGAAAGTCACAGTGAAGGTGCTAGCGGAGCCTGACAATTTGGCCGACATAGAAGGATAGTTAAGGTTTCTCGGCAAGATTTTGTTTTTTTTGGAGCATTTGACTGTATCACCCGAGATGATTTTAAGGGTTTTCGAAGTGTAGTTCATGCCGCAGAGAAAGGCTATGTGGTCAGCTTTTTCCAATTCATAGACAAGTCCAGGATTTAAAGCGGCTATCGGGTCGACATGGCCAGCTCCATATGCAAACTCGGTCGATGCTATGCCACTTCCACGAGCTTTTACGGCCCAAGCTGCAAGATTAAGTAAAGATAACAAGTGTCAACAAAGGTTACTTGTAACACAAGAAAGTAAAAAATTGCTTACCAGTTGTCATGATGGCAGATTGAATCATAGAAGGAGACCATTTAGGGTGAAACGTCTTGACATACGCAGCCACCCCTGCAACGTGCGGACAAGACATTGAAGTTCCCGAGAAAACAGAGTACTTCACACGTCTGGTGTCATCTTCGGACGGTTCACCATCAGGTGAAAATGCAGCAAGGATCTCCACTCCTGGTGCTGTTATGTCCGGCTGCAATTCATCCACAGTTGTCTCTGAGACCGGAGAAATAAACAGACTGAGATTATAAATGTTTGGTATATAATTTCTACCTTGAGAATATCAACAGCGATGGTGTTTGGACCGCGAGAAGAGAAGGAAGCAATAACAGGAGATGTACGATTGAAGATTGTTTCCGTTCTTAGAACAGCCGCTCGTGGAGAACTGAGAAAACAAACGCATAAATTTCAGTATAAAGATGGAGAACTGGAGTAGATGTATAAAGCATAGAGAAGATGGAGTTTTTACTCTGCGGACTCAATGTAAGAGACGAGAGACTTAAAGTCTTTTGCTGTTAAACCAGAGGCAGGTAAATGGTGAGTGAAGGCAACGTCTGGTCTAGGGGTTTTAGAAATGACTGCAATAGCTCCAACTGATTTAGCTATCTTGAGACCACTCGGACCACCACACACTAAGATCTTTCCCTTCACACGGCTTTTGTTTAGACACTCTGGCGCACAAAGCCTGACAAAATAAAAATAAAAAATTGAGCTCATTACATTGAATTAAAAAATCAGTTGACACTCACATCGTCACAATTAAGACTCTGTTTCGTAGGGAGGAAGTTACCCTGCGGTTTTTGCAGAACAAGCAGAGGAAGCTGCAGACTTCCCATACACTAGAGGGTACTTCTTTCCTTTCATATCGAAAGCGTTAACTGACCTACCCTGTTACGAGAAAGGAACAGAGGAGTCATTGGTAAGTAAAGAGGGACAAATGTTATAAAAAAGGGTTACTTGTCACTTACGTCAAGTGTCTTGCCGTTCCCGAGAACAACTTTGGTGATAAACCCACGGTTGGTGGTGCTGGCTGCAACGGTAAAGATCCATGGCGCTACATGCGAGACTGTGGTAGGATTTGGACCGCTGTTACCCGCAGAACTTACAGTGAGAATCCCTTTGGCCATAGCGTGAAAAGCTCCGATTGCGATGGGGTCATCTTCGAACATGGAAGGGAATTTGAACCCAATAGAGATGGTGATGAGGTCCACACCATCAGCAATCGCGTCATCGAACGCAGCCATTAGAGCTTCTGAGCTACAGCCTGAATCGGTGCAGACTTTGTAAGCGGCGATTCTAGAGGCCGGGACGCCGCCTCTTACGGTTCCATTGCCGATTCCAAAGAAACTCGTGTCCACAACTGCATTTCCAGCCGCAGTGGAAGCCGTGTGCGTACCATGGCCTGAAATGTCCCTAGGACCCTCGCTTGTGTAGTCTCTTGCCCCAATCAACTTGCTGAAATATTATCAAACATATTAACAATATGAACTCTTTATTTTACAACAACAAATTAACGTCAAAAGTCTAAATCTTTTAATTAAGAGAAAAAAATAGATAAAAGAAATACTTGTTGCAGGTGAAGTTTTTGCCGCCGGAACAAACACCTTTCCATCTCTTTGGAGGAGGACCAAAGCCTTTGCCGGAAAAACTCTGAGATTCCGGCGTGATCCCAGTGTCGATGACTCCGATAATGGTATCACTTTCCACGGTTGGGTTCCTCTTTGTCTTCTTTCCTTCCTTTAACCCCATGAAGTCCCAAGACGTCGACGTGTGGAGCTGTAACATCTTGTTTGGGAACACAGACACAACTCCTTCCATTTCTAAGGAAACACACAAAAGGAATTTTATTATTTAATTTTTTACTGTAGGCTTAATCACAGATTCACACCTAAAAATTGATAAATATTAAAGGCGTTTTGAACCACACTACTTATTTTTTTTTATTTTTTAATGTTTTTAAAACTAGAAAATTACTACATATTAGAAATGGTAATGTGTTCAATGGTAAGAAAATCTTTAGTAACTGCACCCTCCCGAGTCCTGACCCTCCGTTCCACATAACGTGTCTCCCATTCGTAGCCTAATTAAACGAGTGTTTGTAGAAAGTAATATGCTTTCCCGTGTGATTAACAGATAAACGTATGGTGTGTGAATTTCCATAATTAAGGTATACATAACATAATTAGTTTATCAAAGATCGAAGAACACACTCACCGGCAATTCTTGTACGTTCTGACTCGGTGAGCCTGGCAGCGAAACCATTGAAACTTCTCTTGTAACTTCTTACCAAACGACCTTCCATCAAACTAGAAAATATATCACTTATTAATACTTCATAACAAAAAAAAACTTCATAACAAATATTTAAAGAAGTTGAATATAACTAATTATTGTGAGAGAAATTAACTAATTAAATCACACCTTTCTCCCGTGATCTCCTGAAGAATACTAATGTGATCGGACGTTGGCATATAGTCCGCTCGAGACGAAAGTGAACCCATGTAGACAATATATACCTTCATGGATCATATCTCTTCATCATTATCATATATATGGAGAAACCAAGAGATCATCATAATAAATTATTAATGCTTGTTACGAATCATCGAGGATAATAATACCTGTTTGTCTCCATCTGTGTCGACTGCTGAGACTGAACTCATGAACATGATAAGGAGACATGAGAGAAGACAAGATGAAGCTGCTAGTTTCGCCATATTTTAATATATATAAAATGTAGTAAAATTGCTGTAACTTATTTTTGTTTTCTATGATGATGAACATGCAATGATCTCTTTATATAGGAGAGATCATACATATGCACTGTGTTGAGACTTGTCTCAAATGATTTGCAGCCCTATTTTAAAAATGTTATGAAAATTATATGGAGTCTTTTTCAAAACAATATTTAACTATGTTTAAGTAACACATGCCATAAACGATTCTACTAACAGTTCCACGACGTATAGTTTATAGTTATCCACATAACATTCAGATTTTTCTTTTGACGAGTTCTGTATGCGCTATTATACCCATGATGAGCAATCGGTAACACTTGAAACTATGACAGACGGTTATGTCTGCATCATTCTGGAATTTTGGATTATCTATATATGTACTATTAATTTGTACGTATAAGATAAAATATACATGTGTATACAAATATACGGCCTATTTGTGTATACTGTATTCCTAAATGTTTGAAAATATTATGCCCTAATTTATATGAATATAGGTAAAGGTAACGTTATAGGCCCAAATTAACATAAATAGTTCTTATTTTGTTTTTTTTAAAATGGAGACTCTATTTGACTAAAAATATAACCATGTCAAATTAGTAGAAATTAATTCATTTTAGTGACAAATTTAATCAAATATTAACATAACACGATAAATGAATTATAACTTAAAATCATATTAAATAGGTACGTACAACCGGTCACAAGGCTTTGGGAAAAGTGGGAATCCTATATAATTTTTTAAGTTAGTGGTGAATAATTGGACTATTTTATGGAGTATTTGATTATTATAGGAAGTCTTTTATAAAAGTGATTAGCCGATTAGATGCTTATTCGTTTTATATATCTTAGTTGGTCCATACGTCCATGTCCATGCATGAAACAAAAATCGACGCCATAAACAATAAATAATGAGTCCATGATATTGCAAAGAGAATTTGTTATAACTTATATATATGCTAAGAAATTTGTGACACATTTGTTAAATCTGATCAGTTTTTTCCTGTTTTTCGTATTTTTTATAGGATACAGTTTCATTTAGCATTTCCTCAACAGTTTTTGTAATACTGAAATCAATGTAATAATAATGGAAGAAACCGTTGTTGTACTCTTGTTTTGTGGTCTTCTATTTGTAATGTTGTATGTCTACTAGTCTTTCGTCTTCTAATCTCTTATATAAAACCTAATATTTTACCTAAAGAAAAAAAGAAATTGGAAATCTTCCGTTAATTCTTATTACAAATTTTGAAGAAATTGATTGTGACGCATTATTGACAAAGAAATGAGCTAATTAAATGCACACCTTTCTCCGGTGATCTCTTGATGAATACTCATGTGATCAGACGTTGGTATATAGTCTGATCAAGGCTAGAATGGACCCATGTTGACTATATATACACCTTCATGGATCATAAATTATCTGATATGGTGAATAATGGACGATACATACGAGGTCCACATGAAAGTTATAGCCACTCAATCTATTCAAACCCCTTTTTTTTTTTTTTTGATAAAGACTGCTTGATTGTTACATATTTAGCGTGATAGGATCCAGGTTAACGAGGGGATAGAGTTAACACAAACGTCCGGGAGTCTCCGGAAACTCTTTAACAAAATAAAATAGAAAAGTCTCCGGAAACCATATCCAAAATGTAGGTACAGTCTCTTCTCTGACAGTTACAAAAATTCCATAGCGTAAATAATATTTTGTCACCATGTTGTTTTGCTAATTTTGATTCTCAATAAGTCAAACGATACTCAAATCCACAAGGAGATACCTAATTTTGACACAAACAGTAGGATTCCTCAAAGAGGACTCTGTCAACGTTCGGTGCCGGACTCTGGCAGCCAGAGTATAAGTTTCCGACCTTTCTTGGTCACGTAGAGCTAAAGTGGAAAAGGGTACAGAAGAAGAAGTTAAGCTTCTTTATATCGGATCCCTTTTTAGATTTGAAATACTTAGCCTTTATTTTTTTTTATTGATCAAAAAAGTAATATGCCAAAATAAATATACTATTTATATTGGTTAAATTAAATAATGTATGACTTTATATCTGAAATAGTTCCCCTTAACTTTTTTTTTAATTGATAATAAAAAGTAATATGCCAAAATACATATACTATTATATTGGTTCAATTATGTGACTTTATCTCTGTAATAATTTTTATAGGAAAATAACTTTTTGATCAAAGACGAGAATATAAAGTCCACATAAAAATTCTCAACTTGGTCAAGTCTACTGGTTTCTTTTCTTCTTCTTTATCTTCAAGACTCACAAACCAATCACTACTTTTCACCTTTAAGGCTTTAACCCAAAAAAAATAAAATATGCGGAACTTTTTTTTCAAAGCTTTCACAATAGAAATATAATATTTATGTATATGTATATTAATTTTTAGTGAACGTTTTACATATGGTAGATTAACCTAAATTAAAACCTACATGACATAACGAAACGTAAATGTCAAAAAGGACAAAAGTAGTAAAAAAATAAAAAGAAACTAAACATTGTGAAAGAACACGTGAATACACGTATGTAGTTTACAAACTTTTTGAAAAAAAAAAGTAAATGTATTTTACAAACTTTACACGTTAGGAAGAAAGATTCCATTTAAAACTTAAAAACTTAATTATATCTCATCATATACATATATCAAATTGGAAGAGACCAAAATTTCTAGCTGCATATATATTTCAAAAACATCATAAAGATACAAATGTATAACTAAAAGCAAGTATGCATGTATTTACTTAAAACTTACTATTTTGCAACTTATGATCACTATATTAAAGCATGTAATGACTGAGAAAGTGAGAATTGTTGTCCATTTCATATGGGAGATGGATTCTCATCATACGTTTGCTTTTGGTTTTCCAAAATTTCTTGTCTCCATGTTTATTAGACCTTGGACTTGTATTTTACACTTAATATACTAGTAATATAACACAGGCAAATATCAGTTAAGATATACGATGACAACTAATTAAATCTGGCCTCATTTAGCTCATAGCATAAACAACTATGGGGCTTCTTACATGATGAGTACCATCAAACCAAATTATATTTGCAGACACAGGTTGTTTTGTTCCGATACTATCGCCTGAAACAGTCACCATGAAAGACTGCTTCTCACTTATCGACTTCATAGACAAAACACGCGGCAAAACTTTGATGCGGAGTTTTGAACCAGGACTTGTGACTACCTCTGCTTTGTATGTAGAGTTTTGCTTACCAACATTAGTGACAGTTCTATGGAAGGTTAAGTTGAACGGATGTGTTCCGGATACTTTAGCTGACATTGTAGGGTAGTTGAGGTTTCTTTGTAATGTCTTGGAACGTTCTTTCGTGCAAGTGATGTTATCTCCAGAGATGATTCTTAAGTGCTCACTCGTGTAGTTTAAACCGCAGAGAAAAGCAATGTGGTCTGCTTTGGTCAATTCATAGACGAGTCCAGGATGAATAGCAGCTAGTGGGTTCACATGGCCAGATCCATAAGCGAATTCAGTTGATACAAATCCAGGACCAGACGCATTCATCAGCCAAGCTGCAAAATTTTTGGAGATCATCTAAGGGTATCTTGCATGACAAGTAAGTTTGTTAATCTTGGTAGATGTTTCAATCTTAAGATTTTGTTACCTGTTGTCATGATGGCAGATTGGATCATGGAAGGAGACCATTCAGGATGAAACGTCTTGACGTAGGCAGCCACGCCTGCAACGTGTGGACAAGCCATTGAAGTTCCAGACATAACAGAGAATCTTACATGTCTAGTGTCAAACTCGCTTTCAGTTGGTGAACTGTCAGGTGAATAAGCAGCAAGTATCTCCACTCCTGGTGCGGTTATATCCGGCTGCATTTTCATTCCAGTATTACCAAAGAGAGTAATAAAGAGTACTAATATAGTAATATCACTACCTTCAGAATATCTGAAACGATGGTACTTGGACCACGAGAAGAGAAAGAAACAACGAGAGGAGCGGTTTGATTAGAGATTTCTTCACTTTTAAGAATAGTCGCTTTTGGACCTCTGCATACACACACGACAACCAATAAAGATGAAGAGGAATTTGAAGTATGCAGCATATAACACATACATATACAGAGAAAATCAATACTTTGTGGAATTCATGTAAGAGATGAGAGATTTGTAGTCATCACTGGATAAAAATGAGACCGGGAAAGAACGAACATAGGCGCGGTCTGGTTCAGGATTCTTTACAATCGATCCAACAGCTCCCAGTTTTTGAGCTTCTATTGGACCTTTAGTAGAATCACACAGCACAATCTTCCCTTTCACGCGTTTTCCATCTAGACACTTTGGCTCACATAACCTGCAAAGAAATAAAAATATAATCTCACATCACAAAAATCATAATGTAAAATAGTTTTCCCAAAAAAAAAAAAAAAAAAAAATTCTTGGAAAGGAAGTCACCTAGCCTTATCTAGGCTACATTTACTCAAAGCAGCAGATTTTCCGTAAACCAGAGGATACTTGGTTCCATTCAGATCATATGTATTCACTGATCTCCCCTGTTTCATAAAAATAAGAAGAGCCAAACAAATTAAAAAGACAAAAGATCCTATGATATTGTAGTGATTAAGAATGATTCTTGATAACGCACGACAAGTATCTTGCCGTCTCCAAGAAGAACTTTAGTCATAAAAGCACGGTTAGTTATGCTAGCCGCAACGCTAAACACCCACGGTGCAGTGCTCGTGACCGTGCTGATCTTCGGACCGTCGTTACCCGCTGCGTTCACAGTGAGAATTCCTTTAGCCATAGCGTGAAAACCCCCGATGGCAATGGGATCTTCCTCGAACGGTGGAATATTATCAAGCACGATGGAGATGGTTATAACATCCACACCGTCAGCGATTGCGTCGTCAAACGCAGACATTATTGCTTCTCCGCTGCATCCTTCATTATTGCAAACTTTGTAAACGGCGATTCGAGCGGCTGGAACGCCACCTCTAGCGGTTCCGTTTCCAAGTCCGTAGAAGCTTGTGTCTGCGACAGCGTTTCCTGCAGCCGTTGACGCCGTGTGTGTGCCGTGTCCAGTGTAGTCTCTCGCTGATTGATTTGCTTTAGACTCGGACATGTAGTCTCTTGCCCCAATGATCTTGCTGCAAGAACAGAGAAATTGCGGTTACACATGATCAGAAGTTGCAAATAAGTTGTTCCACGAAATTTTCAACTCCCACGTTAGGGCTAATGCGTGTGTTTACTTGTTGCAAGTGAAGTTTTTGCCGCCAGCACAAGTCCCATTCCATTTCTTGGGAGGAGGACCAAAGCCTTGGTCGGAAAAGCTGTCGGATTCGGGATAGACTCCAGTGTCGATGACTCCGATAATGGTATCGCGCTCATTGCTACGGTTTCGCTTGGTCTTGCTGCCTTCTTTGAGACCTATGAAGTTCCAAGACGACGTTGTTTGTAGTTTCAGTTTTCTGCTTGGGAACACCGACACAACTCTCTCCATTCCTAAGAATAAACATCAGTTTCACAATTAAAACATGGAAAATATACAAAAGAATTTTTTTGCAAGAATAAAAAAAACAAAAACATGAATGTTCCACTGAAAAAAAATGGAAAATTTACAATAAAAAAAAAAAAGTTAAAATTTTCCTCTATCAAACGTTGCTGTGTTTTTTTTTTATAGATTATTAATCATCTAGAAAAGTCAATATAGATGAAACTCACGGGCTAATATATTTCGTTCGGATTCAGTGAATCGTGTAGCGAACCCATTGAAACTTCTCTTGTAGCTTCTCACCAAGCGATTCTCGATGGAACTGGAATATATAATCAAATATCATAAGGGATTTATCTACATCCACATTACCAAATTTCAAATTGCTATCTCTCTATATAGTACGGGAAAAATAAAGTAATAAGACCTCTCTTGGGTGACTTCTTGAAGAATACTCATGTGGTCGGACATTGGTTGGTAATCATCTCGAGATGGAAGCGCTCCCAAGTATACGATATATACCTTTATGGATTATTTTCATGTACGATTGAATCATTGAACATAGTATATGACTCTTAAAGACGATCATGAATTCATGATAATAGATTCTAATGATTATTTCGATAAAGAATTTAATCATAATAATACCTGTTGATCTTCTTGATCATCCTTGTCCGCCGCGACTGAACTCAGAAACAAGACGACGACGAGACTTGAGAAGAGGCAGAACAATGTTGTGCCTTTCATCATTTCGGCTAGACTAAAATTAAAAGTCACTAATATTCTTTTCCTGCATAAGGATTTGCGGGACATGAATTATATTTTTATGAGATTTGGCTGAGATTTAATTTAATCAATTAATCTCTTATGATTTTGTAATATAGTAAAATCTAGTATTTATATTACTATATCTCAAAATAAAATCCATTGTATTAATTTGATTATACCAATTGTGGAAGCACATTATTAATAACTTTTATTTCTATAATTGTTTAACTATTATGATGTATATGAGCCAATAGCCATCATACTTTATCTATGACAAAAACACATGTTTTATTCTTTATCTCTACATCATACTTTAGTCTTTGTTTCACACCACTTACTTCACATCAATTGCTTCATACCACTTATTTCACATCACATTATTTGTTTCGCACCATTTATTCCACATCAATTATTTACTTCATTTCATTTCATGCTTTAGTCAGAGATTGCTACCTCAACAAAGTAAGAAACCAAAATTTTGGAAGAAAAAAAAAAACAATGGTGCTTCTCATGTTATGAACTGAAGTGCCCTGATCAAGTGATCAGTATGCACCATCAGTATAAACAGCAATGGGGCTTCTCGATCACATTATGTATCCCATCAGACCAGATAAGATTTGCAGATGAAGGCAGTTTTGGAAATCTATCACTGTCTCTGCTTGTGACAATCAATGTGAAAGTCTTCTTCTCGCTCACCGTCTTAAAATACAGAATAGTAGGCATGACCTTGATGCTGAGCTTTGATCCATGATTTAAGACCACCTTTGATTTGTATGTTGAGTTGAGAGTTCCAACATTTGTGACAGTTCAGACTCCTCATTTTTGATCTCTAATTTATAATGGAGGAAATCCCCTAATTTTTCAGATTCCTCATTTTTAATCACTTTTCATATTTGAATTCGTCTGTGACTTTCTTTTGACCAACGAAAAGAAAGAATAATTTGATTAAACAAAAAGATAAAAAAAACACAGCATTTAGATTAGATTATCCAACACGTACGCATATCCGAAGATAGCAACACATACATATAGGAAGCCGAGACATAATAGATAAATTAGAAAAGGTAAAACATAGAATGAAGAAACATTACAGCAATAAAGATTTATTTATTATGGTGGTGATTTGAAGATGGCTCCTCAGAACTCCTCATTAATGTAAATGACGATGGGACTTCTCACGTTATGGATACCGTCAGACCATATTAGATTTGCAGACGAAGGAACTTCAGTGTCGACATCGTTGCCTGTAACAGAGACCGTAAAAGATTGCTTCTCATTCACTGTCTTAAAAGACAGAACACTAGGCGTGACCTTGACGTTGAGTTCAGATCCGTGACCCGCTACAACCTTTGATGTGTAGGTAGAATTTGGTGTGCCGACGTTAGTCAAAGTTCTGTTGAAAGTAACAGTGAATTTGCTATTAGATCCCGACAACTTGGCTGACATTGAAGGATAGTTGAGGTTTCTTGGTAAGATTTTTTTTTCTTCTGAGCAAGTGACGGTTTCACCGGAGATGACTTTCAGGACACTCGAAGTGTAGTTCATGCCACAGAGAAAGGCTATGTGGTCTGATTTGTCCAATTCGTAGACGAGTCCAGGATTTACAGCAGCTATCGGGTCGACATGTCCAGATCCATAAGCAAACTCTGTCGATGCGATTCCAGTGCCAGTAGCATTTACCGGCCAAGCTGCAAAGATTAGTTAAAAGACAACAAAAAAAACAGGGTCAACAAAATGTTACAAGAAAGTATAATTTGGATGTACAATTTTCTCTTACCAGTTGTCATGATGGCGGATTGAATCATGGAAGGAGTCCACTTAGGGTTGAGCGTCTTTACATACGCAGCCACTCCTGCAACGTGCGGACAAGACATTGAAGTTCCAGAGAGAACAGAGTACTTGACATGTCTGGTGTCATTTTCAGACGGTTGAGCATCAGGTGAATATGCAGCGAGGATCTCCACTCCCGGTGCTGTTATATCCGGCTGCAAGTCATTCACAATTGTCTCTCAGACCAGAGAAACAAACGGAACCGATCGAGAAAGTAAATGGTTTGCATATATTTTACCTTGAGAATATCAACAGCGATAGTGTTGGGACCGCGAGAAGAGAAGGAAGCAATAACAGGAGATGTCCGATTGAAGATGGCTTCAGTTTTTAGAACAGTTGCTTCTGGAGAACTGAGAAAACAAACACATAAATTTCAGTATAAGATGGAGAAGATGTATATATAAAGCATAGAGAATATGATTGTTTACCCTGTAGACTCAAGGTAAGTGAGGAGAGACTCAAAATCGTCTGTTAGTAAACCAGAGGCAGGCAAAGGGTGAATGAAGGCGACGTCTGGTTTAGGGGTTTTAAAAATGATTCCTGTAGCTCCAACTGATTCAGCTATCTTCAAACCACTTGGACCACCACACACTAATATCTTCCCATTCACACGGCTTTTGTTTAGACACTCTGGCGAACAAAGCCTTAAAAACGAATTGAGCTCATCACATTAGAAATTTAATTTGAAAAAAAAAAACTCAATTAAGATTCTGTTTCGTAGGGAGGAAGTTACCCTGCGTCTGCTGCCTTGCAAGAAGAGGAAGCTGCAGATTTTCCGTAGACTAGAGGGTATTTCTTTCCTTTCATATCGAAGGCATTCACTGACTTTCCCTATTACGGAAATATAACAGAGGAATCACTAAAGAGACAAAAATTACTATGATCATAACAATGAGAGTGTTACTTGATACTTACGACAAGTGTCTTGCCGTTTCCGAGAACCACTTTGGTGACGAACCCACGGTTCGTGGTACTGGCAGCAACGGTTAAGATCCACGGGGCTACTGCCGACACTGAGGTCGGATCTGGACCGCTGTTACCCCCAGAATTCACAGTGAGAATCCCTTTGGCCATAGCGTGGAAAGCCCCGATCGCAATCGGGTCACGTTGGAACATGTGCGCCGCTTCATCCCCCATAGAGATGGTGATTAGGTCTACACCGTCAGCAATCGCGTCATCAAACGCAGACAATATAGCTTCCGAGTTACACCCTGTGGCGGTGCAGACTTTGTAAGCGGCAACTCTAGAGGCTGGAACGCCACCTCTTACGGTTCCGTTGCCGATTCCAAAGAAGCTTGAGTCCACAACTGCGTTTCCAGCGGCCGTAGATGCGGTGTGTGTACCATGCCCTTCCGTGTCCCTAGTCCCTTCGTCTGTGTAGTCTCTTGCCCCAATCAACTTGCTGTTTGAGTAATATATTAACAGATCAATAACATTTAACTTACACTTTTCCAAACTTATGTTATTTAAAGAGAGTAATTACTTGTTGCATGTGAAGTTTTGGCCACCGGAACAAACACCTTTCCATTTCTTAGGAGGAGGACCAAAGCCTTCATCGGAAAAGCTCAGAGATTCAGGCGTAATCCCACTGTCGATGACTCCGATAACGGTATCACTTTCCACGGTAGGATTCCTCTTTGTCTTCTTTCCTTCCTTTAACCCCATGAAGTCCCAAGATGTCGACGTTTGGAGTTGTAACTTCCTGTTTGGGAATACAGACACGACTCCCTCCATTTCTAAGAACAACATAAACGGGTTTAATTGTTTAATACCTTAAGAATCATTTCCACATAAGTTTGTCTCGGTCTAACTAAGAACACTCACCGGCTACACGCTCCCGTTCTGACTCAGTGAGCCTGGCCGCGAAACCGTTGAAGCTCCTCTTGTAACTTCTTACCAAACGACCTTCGATCGAACTAGACATATAAATATATATCACTTATTAAAGTCTCCGTGATAATATTTATACTTACTTAGCCATAATTAGAGAATGGCTTAATTAAAGCACACCTTTCTCCGGTGACCTCTTGAAGAATACTCATGTGATCGGACGTTCGTTTGTAATCCGCTCGAGACGAAAGTGAGCCCATGTAGACAATATACACCTTCATGGATCACATATCAACATTTGTAACGGATGGCCATATATATGGAGAAGCAAGAGATCATCATAGTAAATTGATAATGCTTGTTATGAATCATCGAGGATAATAATACCTGCTTATCTTCTTCATCTTTGACTGCTGAGACTGAAGTCAAGAACATGACAAGGAGACATGAGAGAAGGCAAGCTGAAGCTGCTAGTTTCGCCATTGTTTTTGATAAAATGATTAAAATTGTTAGTATAATATGATGAACATGGTAAGATCTCTAATATATATAGGAGAAACTCATACATGCACCGTGTCAAATTATAAGAAACTAATCCATGTCCTCTGATTTTTTCTTTAATTTATATAAATAAATTTTCATAAATAAGATCAAAACATTTATCACATTTTAATGTTATCTGTATAAATTAAATGGTAACAGTGTTTAAAAATTTAAAGATCATATCTATATAGGGATTTATATAGTCACATCTAAAATAACTCATATAGTAAAGAAAATAAAGTCTGAGATTAATCTCTCTTTAGTTTTCGAGTTTCTTAGTTATATAAAAAAAAATAGAGAAAATTTAAAAATATTAAAATACTTTTTTCTGTATCGTTCTTTTAACTAGCTGCGACGTGGTACAACTATAGTAGACGTTAATTTATCAAGGCAGTTTAATTAGCTGATATGGTGAATGGACGTTACATATTACAGTAGTACTTTCAATGTACTTAGCCTTTTTTAAGAACTAACGATTGCTATTACTAGGTATATCCAGTTAGTATTTACTTCTTTTCTTAAAGATCATAACAGTAGATTACTAGTAGATGTATAAGATATATCAATCGTCTGTGATTGTTATTTAATTTGTTATTCAAAATATTATACATTTATTAGTGTTCAAATTGCTACTAATGTATAAAAATAAAAATATTAATTTAACATATACAGTATATTGAGATATACACACATATATTGTGTAAAAACTAATATTAAGAATTTCGGAGTATTGAAATATATCGCAAGTGCATTTATGTCCACTAAAATAAAGTAAATTATTAAAATCAAAACCTAGAAAAACTATTAAAATGGTACAAATTATATATATCACCATATTTCGCAAAGTTACATTGGAGATTTTTGTGCAAACTAGAAAATTATGTCATCTGATTATTGGAAGCATGGTTTTAAATTAAAAGAACATATATATATGTTCAAGATTCTCAGTAGCAAAGAAGAAAAGTGAAATTCGTTAATAGTTTGGGTAATTTTCGTTTTTTCAAGAACTAATGAACCATGTGATATGTGTAAGCATGGTTAGGCAGAAGAGTTACCCAAAAAATTCTTTACCCTTGACATGTTCTAAAAATGCTCATCTCCTATCAATAAACTTTCCAAACAGCACCATATGTTAAGCATTTTGATTGTTTGTGAGTTCTGGTGTAAGTTCGTTCAGTCAACTAATTAAAGACAAGAAACTTCTCAAATTCGAATTAGCGAAGATCATTTAAAATTAACAAAAGACTTCTATCACATGTATGCATAATCATTCTTTAAGATTATATATAGATATATTTACGCACATATATGTAATGTGTATGTATGTGTTTATATAAAAATTATTTAAGTTTGTAAAATTATCAATAGTTGACTAAATTTTTTTGTTTTTCTTGTCGAGAAGAGTTGACGAAACTGTAACAGTTAAAGTTTCCCTCTCCATAATATGCTTTTTGAGTTCATGACATGTGTTATGTTCTGAAGACCCTTCCAGTCCAAAGAAAGAGTCTTGCTGAGAAAGTAACGGTAGTTTTCTAACTTTTCGGGAGTTAATAACTGTTTTCTCCACCAAACTTTTTTAAGAAGTCGTCCAATCCTTTCTAAAATTTGACTAGGTGTACTGATACATATCAGTCTAATGTACGTCATAAAGGCTACAAGACAGTTTTGGTGGCTGTATGGGATACAAATTCCTAAGCTCTTGTAATTTGTAGGATTATTGAAAAAGAATCTGGTCCATAGGAAACTCAAAAGTTGAATTATTTTGATGGACGTCCCAAGACATCAACACAAATTAATAACATAACCAAAAAGCTAGAATGACTAAAACAACAATAACAATGTTTTATGATGACGATGGTGGTAATGATGGGAAGTCGCCTGTATAAATAACAATGGGGCTTCTCACATTGTGTGTCCCATCAGACCAAATTAGACTTGCAGAGGAAGGCAGTTCTGAGTTGAGCTCGCTGCCTGAAACGATCACCGTGAAGGACTGCTTCTCGTTCAGCGACTTCATTGATAGAACACTAGGTGAGACCTTGACGTTGAGCTTTAATCCGTGATTCAAGACAACTTTTGATCTGTATGTAGAGTTTGGGTTACCAACGTTGGTGACTGTTCTTTTGAACATGACAGTGAAGGTGCTATTAGATCCCAGTTTAGCCGACATTGAAGGATAGTTGAGGTTTCTTTGTAAGGCTTTTTCAGTGCAAGTGACGGTTTCACCAGTGATGAGTTTCAGGGTAGTCTCATTGTAGTTCAGGCCGCAGAGGAACGCAATGTAGTCTGCTTTGGTTAAATCATAGACAAGTCCTGGATTAGTAGCAGCTATCGGGTCTACATGACCAGCTCCATAAGCAAACTCAGTGGACGCATAGCCACCAGTTTCAGAAGCATTCATCGGCCAAGCTGCGAGATTGATTAAGAAACCAAAACAGAACAGAGCATGAACAAAAGTTGATCGGTTTCTTGTGGGACAAGAAAGTCTGTTTTATTACTTGAGATGTAACTTTTCTTTACCTGTTGTCATAATAGCAGATTTAATCATGGAAGGGGACCATTTAGGATGAAACGTCTTGATGTAGGCTGCTACGCCTGCAGCGTGAGGACAAGACATTGAAGTTCCGGATTCAACTGAGTATTTCACTTGAGTGGTATCATAAAACGGTGATGCCTTAAGTGAATTTGCAGCCAAAATTTCCAGTCCTGGTGCAGTTATATCCGGCTGCATTTTCATTCACCAATTTCTCAGATTGAGAAAAGAAGAAGAAGAGATTAATGTAAGCATAACCAATATCTACATATCATAATATTATACCTTGAGAATATCAGCAACGATGATGTTTGGACCGCGAGAAGAGAAGGAAAGAACTTTAGGAGCTTCCTTATGAAAGATTGCCTCACTTTTTAGAACAGCCGCATCTGGCAAACTAAAGAATCACGCCCAAGAAGAATGAGAACAAAGAGAAACATATACAGAAGAAATGAAAGTGATTGATTCAACAGAGAGAAGATGATTGTTTACTTTGAGGATTTGATGTAAGAGAGGAAATACTCAAAGTCATCTTTTTGTAAGCCAGATACAGGTAAACCGTGGATTTGTGCCCAGTCTGAATCATCTTCAAAAATGGATGCAACGGCTCCCATTCTATAGGCTACGTAGGGAAGAAATCTAGTGCACACCAAGATCTTTCCCTTCACCAGGGATGCATCAAGACAATCTGGCGTGCAGTCCCTGAAACAATTAGAAAGAAAAAATTATCACTACCACCAATCAGACCAGATATATAAAAGTATTTCTAGGTCACACATGCGTTTCTTGTGTAAAAAGTTACTCGGCGCATTTCGCTTGGGAGGCAGAGGAAGCAGCAGATTTTCCAAACACCAGAGGGAACTTCTTTCCTTTCAGATCAAAACCATTCACTGATTTTCCCTATCATGGAGAAAAAAAAAAACAGGAGTGTCAAATTGATATTATGATAACAGAGAATGAATGAGAGTGTTACTTGATACGTACGACAAGTGTCTTGCCGTCACCGAGAACCACTTTGCTCACAAACGCACGGTTTGTTGTGCTGGCTGCAACGGTTAACATCCAGGGTGCTAAGCTCGTGACTGAGGCTGTATTGGGACCAGTGTTACCAGCCGCGTTCACAGTAAGGATCCCTTTGGACATAGCGTGAAAAGCTCCAATTGCGATCGGGTCTCTCTCGAACGAGTACACATTAATATCACCTATAGATATGGTGATGATGTCAACACCATCGGCAATAGCATCATCGAACGCAGACAGTATTGCATCATCTCTACATTCTCCGGCGCAGACTCTGTAAGCGGCGATTCTAGAGGCTGGAACGGCACCTCTCACCGTTCCATTGCCGAGCCCAAAGAAGCTTTTATTCTCGACTGCGTTTCCAGCCGCAATAGACGCCGTGTGTGTACCGTGGCCGCTAGAGTCCCTAGCATCTCCGGGTGAGTAATGTCTTGCTCCAATCAGCTTGCTGTAAAAATGACTTAACATATCAATCTCTGCCCAAAAGAAATGTTATTTCCTGAAGTCAAAGCTTCTGAATCATATAGAGTCTCTTACTTGGACTAATTGGGGCTACTGTTATGATCAACAACATCCCACATGAAAATACAGATAAAAATTGCATTTACGTACTTATTGCAAGTGAAGTTCTTTCCGCCGGCACAAATGCCCTTCCATTTCTTAGGAGGAGGACCAAAGCCTTTGTCGGAAAAGCTTTCGGATTCCGGCCAGATTCCACCGTCCAAGACTCCGATAATAGTATCACTCTCCACAGATGGATTCCGCTTCGTCCCTTTTCCTTCCTTTAGTCCCACGTAGTCCCAAGACGCCGTCGTTTGGAGTTTTAATTTCTTGTTCGGAAAGACAGACACAACTCCCTCCATATCTAATCAATAGTTGGAAGAGTTCTTATTAGTCATTTCAAAATACGTACACGTAAAGGTGTCGAAGAACACTCACCGGCTACTCGTTGTCGTTCTGCCTCGGTGAGTCGGGCAGCAAACCCGTTAAAACTCCTCTTGTAACTTCTCACCAAACGACCTTCTATCGAACTAGGGTAATTGTATGTCATCGTTAGAATCCTCATAATTTAAAGTAATAATGATTATAATGAACTAATCAAACCACACCTCTCTCCTGCGACCTCTTGAAGAATATTCATGTGATGGGACACTGGTGTATAGTCTGCTCGAGAAGGGAGTGAACCCATGTAGACGATATACACCTTAATTTAATGACAATCATCACTTATATATCGACACAATCATAATGTATAAATGGATGAGCATATATAGCTGGGAAAAGAAAAGAGCTGTTGATCATCATTGATATAGTAATATACCTGTTTGTCTTGATGATCATGTGTGACTGCTGAGACTGAATTCAAGAACAACAAGACAAGGAGACATGAGAGGAGGCTTGAGAAAGCTCCTCGTTTTGCCATATATAGAATTGGTTAAAGTTGGTCTATAATTCCTACGAAGATTAAGATGAAAGGATATTTATAGGAGTATCAGTTTGTACTACTGGATAATTTACTTCCTCGATGTGGTAAGGCATCATCATACTTAAGGGCAACATTATTGGTGGGATCTTAGAGGCTAAGATCCCCCGGTTTTTACAAAGAAAAGATCTTATATAAGATCTTTCCTTTGCAAAAACCGAGGGATCTTAGCCTCTAAGATCCCATTGATAATGTTGGTCTAGTCTTTAACGATTGTAACATATTGCAAGTTCCAATAAAAGACCTCAGAGAAAAAAACAAACCGAGAAAACCCAAGGTGGGACTCAGAATTGATGTTTGTGGCTTGGGAAGGGACGTAAGGGTTGAAAGAGTGGTCCAATAGTTTGGAGCCAAAAAGTGTTTACAACTTTTGGAATAATTTGGAGGGTGAAGCAACAGCCTCGTCTCGGTTAATGTGACCAGACAATCTTGATTTTGGGAATGTGATATTTTGAATGAAAGTGATGCAAGATGTTCAGATTCTGGCAGTTACTGATGAAGCAGGCCTGCCCCAGTCCACAGAGCTTTGCACGAGATATTGTTGTAGGCAAGGGGAAAAGACATTTCCGACCCTCGTTTGCTTGAGGTAAGCAAGTACTCGAACAACGTTGTATTCTGTAATGTCGTTATACATCATCAAACCAATAATTATTAGGACAGAATGATTTGTTGCTTATTACAAAGCTAGTTAAGCTGTTTAAATATAAGTAACCTAGTAATGCCACAAGAACTTATGATGTTGCAGTTAAATCTAACAACTAGTAAAGAAGTACATGACATTCCCTCAGAGCTATTCAATAGTCCTTCATGAACCACTGAAACCCCACAAGCTGCTCCAAGGATTTAACATTCTTGTCCACACCTACAAGAAACTATACCAGTCGAACAAGATTCAACAGCGTTCACCCTTTTAGTTCTTCAAGTGTGAAGATAATTAGCAGCCATCATCAGCTCTAGAGTCAATTCAGGCTCAATGTGGAACTCTGTCTCTTTGCCTCTGTAAGAGATAGAACATTTGCATATCACTAGTTAGAGAATAGACAACTATGAAAAAGAGAGAGAGAAAATAAGGCCTAGAGAGAAAACGAGGGGTAGAGGAGCAGTGAAAGAGGAATCCGATTCTAGAAACAGAACACTTTCAAAAACATTGGTTCATAGAGATAAACTGATGTGACTGAAAGCAGGATGTTGAGCAATAATATAACTTTCAATCACAAGAGACTCCAAATGATTAAAAAACTTCCTGAGAAATGGATTCGATATGCTTTGGGGTAAAGAGTTTATAATGAAACTATTTCTGGAGGATGCATTCATTCTTTTACAAGTGATCCACTAAAGTAAGACTTTAATAACAACTTACTGCGATTAGATTCTGATAGTGTTAAAGAAAAGACTAACCGAGACTACAGTGCCATGATCTAGAGATAAACGTAGAGGAGGAGGAGAAAAGAACCTGGAGTATTGAAGAGACCAGTAGAAGTATTGGCAGATCTTCTCTAGAATTGGTGTGCTAATATCAGGGAATGTCACTACGCCATCTTTCGATTCCGAGAAACCACCTGCCACAACAGAAAAAACAACAACAACATAGTTTCTTCTTCAGATCTCCATAAGTTCTGCATCTACAACAGTGGACATACATGCATTCAATAATGAATGCTGAATAACACACATATGCAAAGAACATCTCTTTCCAATTTCCCTACACAACGGGACACTCAGAGTCTCTCAAGTAATGATTTTTCGGTGAAATTGAGAATGATCTAATGAATTTGGACTAACTTCCTCACTGAAACTGGGAGATTCAATTACGCAATTGAATTTGCGATACAAGCATAACCTCTGGCTAGTTTTCTATCAAATTGAGGTTTAATTCAAACCCAAATCAGATAGAATCAATCGAAATAAAGCGAGATCACAAGATCAGAATCGGGATTGAGAGCACCGAACCCTATAACCAAAGCGAAATCAGAGTAAGAAAAAAAGAGAGGAGAAAAGAACCTGGAGAAGTGAGCATGCTGCGGATAGTATGAGAAACCATAGCGGCTTCTCTGTCGATGACGAACTCGAAACCTTCCATGCTTATCAACTTCACCGTCTCTCTCATCGTCGTCGTCGTCGTCGTCGTCTCTTTTTTCTCCGCGACGGCTTTGGCTTTCCTCTGTTTCTTCTATTGCTACCTACTCAATCAATGTTAGTTGGTTAATCCCAAACATTATGGGCTCCATTTTAAATAAGCCCAATTATGAGTTACTTATGATGTACATAATCTTGTTATTGGCCCAGTTATGATGTACATAATTATGTTATTAGCCCATTAAAGGCACCCGATTCGGCCCTTTAAGCAACCCAAAAAGAAGGGAGCTACGTCTGAGTTAAACTTGGTGCAAAGTTATTACAATCTTTTTTTTTTTAACAAAATTATAGGGATGTTAAGCAAAAGTACTTCATCAGTTTCATAAATGTTGTCGTTTAAGACTATTTTTTTTTCTTATAACTGCAATGCATTTTTGTATCTATACTAACAAATGAAGGAAACATTGTAACATTTTATCAGAAACATAACCAGAAGCTTTAAAAGTTGGCAAAACGAAAGATATGGATTCACCTAGGAACCATACATAAATCTGTTTAACAAGCAAAACAAGAGAGGCTCAATTCCGATAAACTAGTGTATGGGGTTCGTAGACAAAAAAAAAAAAAAAAAACAAGCAAAACAAGAGATATGTATTTTATTTTTTATATTTTGTTAATCCCAATCAATCAATTAATAATAATAAGGTTCGACTCTAACCGAAACCATACTAAAAGTTGAAAATAAATAAATATACACCGCTAATCAATAAAGATGATGTTAGATTCGAATCTTTAGTTATCGAACGATCAATCAACAGACCATCACCAACACATAGACAGAAGGTAAAACTATAAATTATGATTTTTAAAAAGTCATTAATGACGTGGCACATATTAATTGGCTGATTGCATATGTAACAAAGAACTTAAATTATAAATTTCAAAAATACCCCTGAAACATCCTCTTACTTTTTGTCAGTCTGCCAAATGAATCATTTAAACTTCCACCTCAGCACCTTTTGTCATTTACTATTATACGACGACGTTTTTCCAACGCAGTTATACAAGTAATGTATTTTATACGGACCCTTTATACACACATACGTATATTTTCTCAAGTATAAAAAAATAGAAACATTTATAACACGAAACCCAAAACACAATTAAAAACCAGTTCCTCTGATTTTTCCTCAATTGGCTGAAACAAGTTTCGTAATCAAAGAGTGTTCCTTTTAAGAAAAGTTTCATCCTTTGTAACAGATCTGAACAAGGGTACATAGAAATTTTGATTTCACGATTCATCCGCCATTTTTTCTTGTCTGGGGAAAAATATACAAAGGTATGTTCTTTGTAGCTCGGGTTTAATTTCGTTGGATCTGTCTACTTTTGTGTGTTTATGAAGATCGCTTTTTATAAAATTTAATATCTGGGGATATTGGTGTTAATAGGGTGAGATCGAAGAGGTGAAAAAATGGCGCATAGGGTAGAACAGGACTATGATTATTTGTTCAAGATCGTGTTAATCGGTGATTCTGGTGTCGGGAAATCTAACATCTTGTCTAGATTCACAAGAAATGAGTTTTGCTTGGAATCTAAGTCCACCATTGGTGTTGAATTCGCCACCAGAACTCTTCAGGTCATTTCTAATTTCTACAACTGGTAGTATCAGTATCAGAGAATTTTAATTAAGTATCTTGTGTGCGTCTGTGATCCTTGCCATGTGTCCATTTCAAGCTCTTTTTTCGTTTTTCACGTGATCTCTATGTGGTTTTGATATGTTAGGATATGAGATTTGTACCTTTTGCTTTGCTATGATCTCATGATCATTAGGCTAATGGTAGTTCATTTGATGCAGTTGTGTTCTTATTTTTTTACTCTCTGTGCTTTATTTTTTGTTCTTTTAAAGTTGCATCCTTTACATATCCTTTTTGGTCAGTCTAAGGAACATGCTTATATTAGATAACCTATAATTGAAAAGATTCTGTGGTTTCTTAAGAAATTGAATAGTTTTCAAATTTCAACATTTGGAAACTGGAAATATTTGGTGCATTGTTCTCTCACCTTTATGAATTTGGTTTTATTATACTTTGTTTTCTAAGAGATTTTAATATCAAGAGAGAATCTTAGATGTGCTGGCCATGAGTCATGTGAAACTACTTTTGTATGGATGGTGGAGAAAGCCAAGAAACAAAAAGCTTCCCACAACTTGTCCCTAATAATGATTTTTTCTTATCATCAAAGTCAACTCTCCATCCCTCGAGAAGTCAACCCATGCACACATTAACAATTTAACATAATCAGCTGATGTATGATAAATGTTGATGGCTTAACTAATGGTTTTTTTGTGAATGCCTAGATCAGGTTCTCTACTTTTAGTTGTTGAAACATTTTTAACATTTTCATTCATGTATATCACACCTTGAAACAAGACTAAAAACTAACTCTGCAGCACGGAGATGCTATATGAGATCATACCAGTCATTGATTGTTGTTTTTTGGTGACTGTTTTATGGTTATACAGGTTGAAGGAAAGACTGTTAAGGCCCAGATCTGGGACACTGCAGGTCAAGAGCGGTACAGAGCCATCACAAGCGCTTACTACAGAGGCGCGGTTGGTGCACTTCTTGTCTACGACATCACCAAAAGACAGACTTTTGACAATGTCCTAAGGTGGCTACGCGAACTAAGAGACCATGCAGATTCCAACATTGTGATCATGATGGCTGGGAACAAAGCCGATCTAAACCATTTGAGATCAGTTGCTGAGGAAGATGGTCAGACTCTAGCTGAGACAGAAGGTCTCTCTTTCTTGGAGACATCTGCTCTTGAAGCCACCAATGTCGAGAAAGCGTTTCAAACCGTGTTAGCAGAGATTTATCACATCATCAGCAAAAAAGCTTTGGCTGCTCAAGAAGCAGCAGCTGCTAACTCTGCTATTCCGGGGCAAGGAACAACAATTAACGTTGATGACACATCCGGAGCTGCCAAAAGAGGTTGCTGCTCTACTTAATTGGAAGTTTAAACTTTCGTTTTCCCTTGATTTTCTTCTCTCTCTCTCTCTGTCCCTCTCTCTGTCTTTTTCACTTAAAGTTTTGGCTGATGAAATGTAACAACGGTGCAAGACCATGTAGAATATCATTTCTTCATTTACTCTTGTCTTACCATCTTCGATGGGTTTGTGTTCAATCAGAAAAGAAGAAGAAAAAGCTTGTTATTACTACTTCTCTTCTTTGTGTTTCTCTTCATGAATTGGTGGTGTGTTCCGATAGGTTACTTGTGCTTTACAGTTTCATTTCTCCCATCTCCTCCGGTTTAGGTTGCTGTGCATCTTGATAAACATATAAGTCACTGTTTAGTTAATAACAGACCACGTTTTCATAACTAACTTTTCCAATTATCAAAGTAGATTTAGATCATTGTTTAAACTTGTGATTAACTTAAAATGACTGGTCTTGAATCATACAAAGAAGCACGCATGGAGAGTAGTGGAGGATAAAGACATAAACCTCTAAGAAAACAAATACTGCATGAGAGAAACTGAGAACAACAACAAATAAGAGTAACAAAATTAATAATCCTAGTTAGAATCAAAGGGAAAACGACACTAGCTATTCAAACTAAAATGTACTTTGCCTATATATATAGTGATGATGATAACGAACTAACGAAAAACAAACATACGTCGTATTTAAAATAGTGACGACTATAGATATAACATTTTTACCCCAAACATTTTAGTTGGAGAGTAGTATAAAAGTTGCAACTATAACTCTTTTCTATATTTACCCAAAAACTATCTCGTGCTGGTTGGCGGTAAAGAGAAAAATGTTGGTCTAATTTTAGCTAAAACGTGTTTAGTTTAACTAACTTTTTTTTTTAAAAAAGTTTGTTTTCTAGGCATGCTGAAAGGATCATGAAAACAATGTCAAATTATTCGAGAAAGATTGTACACGATTTATTTTGTAGCTAGCTATTACAGTTGTAGTTTCTCTATTTCGAATCGGAACATACCACCACCAATTTAGAGTAAAACATATATCTAATTTATCTGAATAACATTAGATTTTAACACCGAAGGTTGGATGTAAATCCAAAACTTCAAATCACATAAAACTTTAGAAATTCATTGTCTACAGTATATTATAAAGAAAAAAATGAGGATGAATTGGCAAAGTAAATTTGGGCATAATGAATAACAATATGAAAAACATATATATTTATATATATTAAAATAAAAAAAATCAGTAAAATAATGACAAGTGATGTGCGATGAGTGGGGACAAGCAAATCCATCAGAAATGGAAGAACACGGAGACAGATGATTATACCATTATGCAAATAGTTGCATTACATTATTTTTGTTTTATTTTATTTTGACATTTTAAAAAAAATGAAAATTTGACAATATAATAACCAAAGGGAGGAAAATTAAAAAAACCCACTAACCTTCGATAAACTCACCCATCACAAAAATTCGTTGGAAATAAATTTTAAAAACAAAAAAAAACAAAAAAAAAAATATTTTGGGGAAAACAAAGGCGAAAACTTTTTTGGTCCAAAGATCGAGAGAGAAGGATTTTTTCTTTTTGAAATTTGTTTATAAGTTTTCCTCTTCCTGGGCGATCGATTCTTGTCTGAAAGATTGAAACTTTTGTTTTTTTGGGCAAGAGATTAAAAGAAATTAGATTTGGTTTGGATCGTTTGGTGAATGGCGCAACAAGGGCAGGGAAGCATGGACCCTGCCGTTCTCGACGATATCATTCGTCGTTTGTTGGATTACAGAAACCCTAAGCCTGGAACGAAGCAGGTTATGCTCAACGAGTCTGAGATCCGTCAGCTCTGCATCGTCTCTCGAGAGATTTTTCTTCAACAGCCTAACCTTCTTGAGCTCGAAGCTCCCATCAAGATCTGCGGTAAATGATTTCTCTTTTCTCCTTTTTAAAATTTTTGGGTTGTTTCCCTTTTTGGGATCTGAGTTCTTTGTGATTTGTCTTTTAGCTCTGTTTCGCGTTTTTTTCTTTCCCTTAGATCAGCTTTCAAACAAAAAGATTTGAGTAGGTTTGAATTGGTTTTAGGCAGTCATGTGTTTTGGTCAAGTTGTGTGGATTTGTGGAAATAGCTGAGAGATAGAGATGTTTTAATCTATCATCTGATTGCAGCAGCTGATCTCAAAATCAAAAGAGACAAGTCAAAGGACACATAAAGATCATTGGATTGCTCTAAATTTTGGGTGAGACCTCGTGGAAAGGTTTACAACGTTTTCTCGTTGAAGCTCAATAAATGATGGGTTTTGTATTACAAGAATTAGCTGAAAAATTATCGTAGCGCTTGGTGTATGTAGCTTAGGATGGCTTTCTTTTTTGTTTAGGATGAAACTCTTTTTTTAGAAGGTTTAGAAAATTATCTGTTTTTTGGGTGTATTCTTTCTATGTTGATTTTGTCTCTCAAATTAACATGGATTTGTAATGTTTTTGTTTGGTGTTCAGGTGATATTCATGGACAGTATTCAGATCTGTTGAGGCTGTTTGAGTATGGAGGCTTCCCACCAACAGCTAACTATTTATTCTTAGGAGATTACGTGGACCGCGGGAAGCAGAGTTTGGAGACTATTTGTCTTCTGCTTGCCTACAAAATCAAATACCCTGAGAACTTTTTCCTTCTACGAGGAAACCACGAATGTGCTTCCATTAACAGGATCTATGGATTCTATGATGAATGTAAACGTCGATTCAGCGTGAGACTCTGGAAAGTATTTACAGATTCTTTCAACTGTCTCCCCGTGGCTGCAGTTATAGACGATAAGATATTATGTATGCACGGTGGGCTTTCTCCCGATTTGACCAATGTGGAACAGATTAAGAATATAAAGCGACCAACCGATGTTCCAGACTCTGGTTTGCTCTGTGATCTGCTTTGGTCTGATCCAAGCAAAGATGTCAAAGGTTGGGGAATGAATGACCGTGGAGTCTCTTACACGTTTGGGCCTGACAAAGTTGCAGAATTTCTAATAAAGAATGATATGGATCTCATCTGTCGTGCCCATCAGGTTGGTCTACACAATATTCATGTTTCTCTTTGCTAACAAATGTTGCTGAATTTCTGATACAAATCTTTGATTTCCCCCCGCAGGTTGTAGAGGATGGATATGAGTTCTTTGCCGATAGACAGCTTGTTACTATATTTTCTGCTCCCAACTACTGTGGTGAATTTGACAATGCTGGTGCTATGATGAGTGTTGACGAAAGTTTAATGTGCTCCTTCCAAATCCTTAAGCCTGCGGATCGGAGGCCCCGGTTCTTATGAAGAAAAGAGGTAGTTCAAGTCCCATTTACTAACTTATGCTGAGTTGAGTGTTTCACTTCCTGATTCAGATTTTCGGATTGTAAAAATAGTTCATCAGATAACTGATGTGTTTCTTCTCATTATGATACTAGCTCCTCTTTTGCATACATAAATTGTATAAAATCTGACTGATGAAAACGGAAGTGTATTCGTTTTCTTTGCTTAAGTTTTGAACTTTGTGAATATGAGCTCAGAGCTTGGATCTCAGATTCAGTCACTTATAGATAAATCCTTTTAATTTTGCGTGTTGCAGTTAAAACCTCACCGGAAAGAAGAGGAAAAGGCGATATGAAAGCGGGAGAGACATTTGAAGCTCCCTGAGACTTTGTCCGGAGGCCTTGCAAAGGCAAAAAAACATAATTTACATGTTATATCATCTTATTTGAACTCATGCCATTTCTTTTTACAAAACACTTTATGTATCTTCTTCTTCTTCTATGACTCTATAGACAGTAAAAAAAAAAGTCTGCAAATTTTCATTCTTTTCAATAACCAATTTCCTCAGTGTATGTATGTACTATGTTCTGTATCCACACACCACTGGTAGACCTGGCCGTTCGAGTTCGGGTCAAATTACTGAAAGCCTTTTTTTAAGGTTTGGGACAAATCACTCAAAAGCCTCTTTAAAGAAAACAGATTCTGTAGAACTAAAAAGCGAATACAAAGTTTACTAAAAAAAGTCAAAAACCCTTGTTCCATATGAAACTGTCAAGCTCAGAAAGTGAATTGGATCCCAAAAAGCTTCTCTCTGTCACTTTACTTCATGGAATTGTGGTTATAGAACCAGCTGTGAGGTTTAATGCCATTTGGCAATTTCGCTACAAAGTATACGTAAGAGTCTCCAGTCTTCTATATATAACTTGTCGCTAATCACAATAACAACAACAAGAAAAAATGGAGTCTCTTGTAGTTACTTTAGCTCTGGCAGTCTTGTTAGTAACACAAGGAAGCATGGTCTCCTCTGCTTCTACAAATTGTTTTTCTCATTGGTTTCACTGGCCCTGGAAACATCTACCAAAAGCTCCACAGTATCCATCGCCGATCGAGACGTATCCTCCGCCGGGACAGTATCCACCGCCGATCGAGACGTACCCTCCACCGATGAAGACACATCCTCCACCGATGAAGAAATATCCTCCGCCAACGGTGAAGTACCCTTCGCCTCCGATCAAGACATATCCTCCTCCACCGTCACATTACCTAACACCTCCACCTTACGGAGAATCTCCTCCATAGTTTTAATTACGAATCAAACAAGAAAGTGTTCATATAAGTATCTGACTAGTTTTATTACCTCTTATGATGGCCATTAAATAAAGAGAATAAAGTGTTATGTTTTTTTTTTTCAATAATATGATTTCAACATCAAATCTCATAATTAGAGTTTTGAATATGTTAAGGAGATGAGTTGCAAGCTCAAAGTCTCAAACAACACAAAAATATTGAACTAAATGAATCAAAATATTGTTAAAGCAGTCATATACGCAAATATCTAAAGAAAACATGAATAAACTATTATGCAAGTTGAATCATCAAGTATTGTACGTTGTAATAGCTAATAACTTCGTTACTACAATTAAAACACATGTTAAACTAGCTAAGTTTCATCAATCTATATAAGGTTTTGTTAAACTGCTCACAACACTACAACATAAAAAAAAAAAATTATCGACTTATTACTAAAAATTTACTACGTAAGTTGGTAAAAGATTTTTAACAAAAAGAGTAAGTTGGTATAAGAAACAACTTGTAAATTTGGAAAAAGGAAAACAAACATTTAACAAGGAAAAGGGAAAACACCAATATTATAAAATTAAATAGAAAAAAACACAAGAAGAAAAAGGAAAATATTAGAAAACAATCTGGGCCGTTCAGTTTTAGAATCGGACGGTTAACAGAAAACCATCTCTGGGCAGCTTTTATATAACCACAGCGAGAGTTGTTTTGATTCTGGTCTAAGTCGAACTCAAACTAATTTTGCTCAGTAAGACAATAACAATAACAAGCCTCTCACAGAGAAAGAGAGAGAGATAGATCAAGATGTTCTTCCACATAGTATTGGAGAGGAACATGCAGTTGCATCCTCGATTCTTTGGTCGAAACCTTCGTGAAAACCTCGTTTCTAAGCTCATGAAAGATGTCGAAGGCACTTGCAGGTTTCCTTCTTAACCCTTCTTCCCAATTCCACTGCTCGTTTCAAATATCAACTCTTTGGGACGCTTTAATCGAAACCTTTTCCTCAATCCTCAATTCAAATTCGATTTTCATAGACACCTTCAGTAAAAATTGAATCTTTTTCGAAACCCTAAGCTCCGTTTTATTCAATTGGTTAGGTTTTTGGAGTTAATCGGCTGTTTCAGTTCTGTATACAGCGTTTATTGAATTCAATTCGATTAAAAATCCTTCTTTTAAGCTAAATTTGAGTCTTTGCCTGCTCATTGTATCTTATAAGAGATTGGTTTTGAAGCCTTTATCTTTCTTTGGATTAATGTATGAAGTTCATCTATCGCAGCTCACTTAGATGCCTGCTTGCAAATCACTCACTCATATCTAGTATCATTTTTTGTATTTGATTCTGAAGTCGATAACTTTGTTCTTTAGTATAAGTTTGGTTAAGTTTTGTTTTGTAACTGTATAGGAAAATGCTCATGAGGTTATGTAAGTGGATGATATTGATTGAATCTTTTGAGTAATCTCATTGTGCTTAATCTAATTTCTTGAGGCCTCTAGCCTTGCCATTGCTTTGGATTTAAGTTGTGCAACTCATATTTGCGGTGTCATATTGATGCTTACCACAGTTTTTCTTTCTGTGTTTGTGTTGGACAGTGGCCGTCATGGGTTTGTAGTGGCGATAACAGGAATAGAGAGCATAGGAAAGGGTTTGATCCGGGATGGGACTGGTTTCGTCACCTTTCCAGTTAAATACCAATGCGTTGTTTTCAGACCTTTCAAAGGCGAGATTTTGGAAGCTGTTGTCACTTTGGTCAATAAGGTAATCTATATAGTTTTGTACAGTCTAATGTGGCAAATCAATCTAGACCTTATGGATTTTTTGCTTCTCTATAACAGATGGGATTCTTCGCTGAAGCAGGCCCTGTTCAGATTTTTGTGTCTAAGCATGTAAGCTTATGACCTTACATCATGAATTTGATCTCGAGTTCATTTTTCGGTTCTAGGTGTTTTATACTTACTCTTCTTCTCCTCTTTTCAATCACCACAGTTGATTCCAGATGATATGGAGTTTCAGGCTGGAGACATGCCTAACTATACCACATCAGATGGATCAGTGTGTTTCTTTCCCTATCTCAAATTTCAAACAGTAATATTGGTATTTCATCAGTCTATAAGAAACTCAATCTTAACAATGCTTCTTGCAGGTTAAGATCCAGAAAGAATGTGAAGTGAGACTAAAGATTATTGGAACAAGAGTTGATGCCACTGAGATTGTATGCACCATCCCCAAAACTCTATTCACAATGCAACTTATAGTTAGATATCACGGCTTTTTGGCTATGACTGGCTTGAGCTGTTGTGTGATTTTGGCTTTAATCTTATCAATTTGCACATTTGTCTTTTTGTTTTGCAGTTTTGCGTGGGTACCATTAAAGACGATTTTTTGGGAGTCATAAACGATCCTGCAGCCGCATAGAAGTCTCGGGCCGATTTTCGATTTTGTTCTTCTTTCTTTACAGAGAAGCTGCTTTGTGATAAAATTGTAATATAGTCCCATAAAAGTTGAAGTTTTGGATCCTTTTAACCGGAAGCTTGTGGGATTTAACTTAATGCAAGTTTAGTGAACTTTGTAATCTGTTCAAAATTGTTGTCATGACGATTTAGATAAACAATATAGTACCGAGTTGTGAAAACAATACTACATATCTCAATGAAAATTGTATCTTTAATTTGATTTTAAATGAATTTTTCATTGATTTTGTTATAGCATTCCATTAGTGAAGGTAAATACTGAAACTGTTGTTTTGCAAGTATAGTACAGCCTTCAATTCAGACATGTAGATATTTTTGAATGTATTTCCTGTGATTTCCAGAAGGAATCTTGTATGAATTGGTAGTTTGGTACACTGTATATTTGATATATTTATGGAAAAACACATTCAAAAATCATAATTACATCTCCCATTCACCAACCATCCTAATTGGATTTGTTTTTTGGTCAAGCCTCTTACTAAGTAATATTGACCCAAACCAAAAATTAAGATTTTAGCCAAGTATACTGACTTAAGTTCATCGAAGTTCTCTCAATTTTTATGAAACATATGAACTTGAAAATGTATTTTAAAAATTTTACATATTTTTCATGACAATGATGACCTCCTATTATATAACACATTCGTCCTCTCAATCACACTCCCAAATTTCTCTCTCTCTCTCTCTCTCTCTCTCTCTCTCGCGTTTAGAGTTTTAACAATATGGCTAAGCTTTCTACGCCTCTCTTTTTAGTTTGTTTAGCATTCATAGTCATCAGAGATGTGTCTGCATATGCAAATGATGATAGACAGGCAAGTACAAGTTCTTACTCTGTTTTTTGGTGAGATGCCCATATGAACTAAACACCTTACAATACGTCTCTCTCTCTCTTTATAACATACATGTTTGCAGGTGTATATTGTGTATATGGGAACACTTCCTGAGTCTGAGTACTCACCTTCATCTCACCATCTCAGTATACTCCAAAAACTCGTTGGCAATATGTAAGATTCAACCTTTATATATGATCCGAATTCGCAACAGTTTACATATGTTATGTAAGAGGATCAAGATTATAACAGTATATCCTCTTGGTGTCTGGTTCTTCTTTCAGTGCTGCATCAAATTTGTTAATTAGAAGCTATCAAAGGAGTTTCAATGGATTTGCTGCCAAACTATCTCAAGACGAGAGTCAGAAACTGCTAAGTGAGTACACTTAGTAAAACATTATTTCTTACCAAAAACATTGTCAGAGACTTTGGTAAGATATTTTCTAAATAACATAACCATACTAAATGTACAGATGTGAAAGAGGTAGTATCTGTGTTTCCAAGCAAAAGTCATGAACTGACTACTACAAGATCGTGGGACTTTGTCGGATTTGGTGAGAGTGTAAAACGAGAGAGTGAGAAAGAAAGTGATGTTATTGTCGGAGTGATTGACAGCGGAATCTGGCCGGAATCTGAGAGCTTCGACGACAAAGGTTTTGGTCCTCCTCCAAAGAGATGGAAAGGTTCTTGCAAAGGTGGCATAAACTTCACTTGCAACAAGTAAAATATATTCTAACTTCTTTTTTTTTTAAAACAAACTCGTTGCAAAGTTATAACAACTGTAATTTTTTTTGTAAATGTAAGTGCTAAACGTTTTGGGGTTAAATTTCTTGTGATACAAGTAAGCTCATCGGAGCTAGGTTTTACTCCAAACTTTCCCTCTCAGCAAGAGACGAAGAAGGTCATGGAACCCACACTGCGTCAACGGCTGCTGGTAATGCGGTTCAAGGAGCCAGCTTTTACGGCCTGGCTCAAGGCACGGCTCGTGGTGGAGTTCCCTCGGCCAGAATTGCCGCCTATAAAGTCTGTCTTCCAGGTCCCAGCCGCTGTAGCGATGTCGATATTCTGGCTGCTTTTGATGACGCCATTGCCGACGGTGTTGATGTCATCTCAGTCTCAATCTCAACCGATCACGTCTCCAATTTATTGAACACTTCTGTAGCTATCGGTTCGTTTCACGCAATGTTTAAAGGAATTATCACGGCGGGATCCGCCGGAAATAATGGGCCTGAGCAAGGTTCGGTGGCAAATGTATCGCCGTGGATGATTACTGTCGCAGCCAGCGCTACGGACAGGCGTTCCATTGACAGAGTCGTTCTTGGTAACAGAAAATCGTTAACGGTACCTTCTCTTCGAGTTTTTATGAATCAAAATGAGTAATTTCAACAGTAAGTTCAGATTTAGTTACAAAGTTCAATAAGTGACTGTGACTGTACTCTGTTTCTTAAACAGGGTATATCAGTTAATTCATTCAATCTCAATGGGACAAAGTTCCCCATCGTTTACGGCCAAAATGTTTCGAAAAAGTGTTCCCAGGCTCAAGCCGGGTGAGTCAGCAATCTCTTCTTAAAATATTTCAAAATTCCAATCTGGATATGGAATCAAAGCACATTGGTGCTTATAATGAACATTGCTATTGACAGTTATTGCTCAGAAGGCTGTCTGGACAGAGACCTGGTCAAAGGGAAAATAGTCCTCTGTGACGACTTCCTAGGAAACAGAGAGGCTTACTTAGCAGGAGCCACTGGAGCCATTGTTCAAAACACTTTCTATCCAGATATCCCCTTTTTGTTACCATTACCTGCCTCTTCTCTGAGCGTCGAGGACTACGAAACGATCAAGTCATACATCAAATCTACAGAGTAAGTAAAGGGTAGTGATGAATCTGATCGCTTGTTCAGTCTTAAAATGTTAAAAGAGTGAAATTTGCAGGCACCCACAAGCCGAGATACTGAAAACTGAAGAGATAGTTGACAGAGAAGCTCCTTATGTTCCGTCCTTTTCTGCTCGCGGGCCAAGTTTCACTATTCAGAACCTCTTGAAGGTAATGAAACCAGTACAAAGATCATTAGCTTGCGTTGGTTTTATAATCAAATGTTTTTCGAATAACATCAATGTTATATGTAGCCTGACGTAAGTGCACCTGGATTAGAGATTTTGGCTGCATTTTCTCCCGTAGCTTCTCCTTCGGGTTTAATGAACCCTGAGGACAAGAGAAGTGTGACCTATAGTATAATGAGTGGCACATCAATGGCTTGTCCACATGTAGCAGGTGTAGCGGCTTATGTCAAGTCTTTACACCCCGACTGGTCTCCCACGGCAATCAAATCCGCTATCATGACAACAGGTACAATTCAACAATACTTTCTTCTGATTTCCTTACTGTTGGAGCTATACAATAATAGTCTTTTTGCCATGGTATATTCACAGCTACCCCCATGAACCTTAAGAAAAACCCCGAGAAAGAACTTGCATACGGGTCAGGCCAAATAAATCCGACCAAAGCAAGCAACCCGGGACTTGTGTATGAAACAGAAACAGAAGATTACCTCAAAATGTTATGTGCAGAGGGTTTTGACTCAAGGTCGCTCACGAAAATAGCAGGACAGAACGTCACTTGTTCAGAAAGAACAGAAGTCAAAGATCTGAATTACCCAACAATGACTACGTTTGTGTCTGCTCTTGATCCATTTAATATCACGTTTAGAAGAACCGTTACTAATGTTGGATTCCCAAACTCTACGTACAAGGCAAGTGTAATTCCTCTTCCACAAGAGATTCAGATTAATATAAAACCAGAAATACTGAGTTTCGATTTCCTGAAGGAGAAGAAATCGTTTGTTGTGACCATCTCTGGTGAAAAACTGAAGGATGGGAGTATTGTAAGTTTGTCTTTGGTATGGTCTGATGGGAGTCACAGAGTCAGAAGTCCAATTGTTGTCTACTCAATCCAGCCTTAAAACACCTTTTGCTTTTTGCTACTTTTCTTTTCTTGCATGTTCGGACCATTCATCAAAAACAGAAAGAAGAAGAGACAAAGTTTTGAGGAACTAAGACATATATCTGTCATTACAAATCACTGATGTCCAGCAAACCCGCTATAATATCCGGTTCATTCTCTTTGAATCTAAGAATTCGATTCAGTTCTTGTAATCTCTCATAAATTGCATCTTTATGAGGGTGTGCTGTATCTCCCGCAAGAAACTCATGCATCTGGTTGTCCATTTCAATGGTGCTGCATCCTGGTTCCTTCTCAATCCCTGATTCTCTCATACTTCCTCTGATTTCAATAGATTCTTTCCATTTCCCTGATTGAGCATAAATATTCGATAATAGAACGAATGTCCCAGAATCTGGATTGTCAGAATCAAGTAGTCTCTTGGCGATTTTTTCACCAAGTTCCATGTTTCCATGGATCTTACAAGCACTCAAAAGAGCTCCTAACATTATATGATCCGGTTCTATCAGCATGTTTTCTATGAATCTGTAAGCCTCCTCTAGTCGCCCCACTCGACCAAGAAGATCGACAATACATCCATAATGCTCAATCTGCGGGTCAACATTAAAAACGCTCCACATAGAATTGAAAACTTCAAGCCCTATATCCAACAAACCCCCATGGCTACATGCATTTAAAAGAGCAACTAAGGTCACCTGATTCGGCCTGAATCCTGTGTTCACCATATCCCGAAATTCATTGATAGCTTCAAAGCTAGCCCCATGCATTGCTAATCCAGAAATCATCGTGTTATATGAAATGACATCTTTGTCTCTCATTCCCCTAAAAACACGCTTAGCCTCATTGATATCACCACACCTACAGTACATGTTGATCAAAGCATTGCCTACATAGTTACTAAGGTCCATCTTTCGGTTCTCAACAAACGAATGTACCCAGCGCCCGAGCTCCAACGCACCCAAATCCGAGCAGGCAGATAAAACACAGACGGCTGTAAATTCATTAGGAGAAACACCCTCAATCTGCATTTCCCTGAAAAGCTCCAGTGCTTTGTTCATCTCCCTGTTTCGAACCAACCCATCAATCATCGCAGTCCAACAAACCGTATCTTTAATCTTGACATCTTGGAACAGCTCTAACGCCTCCTCAATACAACCACGTTCAGAATAACAGTTAATCATGACTGTAGCCGCAACCTGATCTCTCTCAGGCATTTCATCGAACACCTTCTTAGCATCAGCCAGTTCCCCAGATTTCCCGTAAATTTCCATCAGTTTTAGCCCCACCGATCTACCAGACCCGAACCCTAATTTCAAAACCTGGGCATGAATCTCTTTACAATCCTCCAAATCACAAGCTTTCAGAACAGAGGTGATGACGTAGTTATCAGGCAAAACCGAACTGTGGATCATTTTACGATACAACGAAACTCCATCAGCGGAACGACCAGATGATACAAAACCATCGATCATTGCGGTGTACAAGTAGACGTTAGGGTTAGATACGTAACGAAACACGTCGCAGGCGTAATCGACGGAATCGAGAGCGGAGCATACTCGGATAAGTTCGAAAACAACGAATGCATCTTGGTCATGGAAGGTTCGAATGATCCTGGCGTGAATGCATGGAACTTGTGTAATGTTTTTGCAGTTTCGTAATAAAGAGATTAATGCTTTCCTGCGTGATAACCTGAGAGTGTTTGAATCGGGATCACGCCGGAAAGCTGATGGCCCTCCGATGCTCGCCGTCAAGGATGAAATCATTTCGCGCTCAAATGAGAACCGTTAAAAAGACTCAGGTCGGGGTCGGGATGATTAGTGTACTTTCCAATTCTCTTCTTCCCGGTCTTATAAATTCAAATAAACTGATATAACCAAACCAACTAGAAATTTCAATAAACAAAGCAAACCAAATTGTTCAATAAAGAAAAAAAAAGGTGTTAATTTCACTTGTCTCTTTAATAGGCTTTTGTTGTACAAAATATATTCAATACTTAGAAGAGTGCCCCTTGTGCCCTGGTTCACTGTGCCACTGTAACCGATCCATCTTGCTTCAACTTGATTAAGCTGCTCTCAATGTTTCTAAGCACAGGTTTATAGCTGCAACAAATTGCAATAAGAGAATTAGCTCAGACGATTGAAACTCCAATGATTAAAGAATATTCTGTGTGAAACTTACACGCGCACAAGCCCATTGTATGCTTGTGTTGTTTGCTGGAGTTGAGCTGAAAGTTGGAGAACTTGAGCAGATAATGATTCGGCTCTGCTCTGTTCTTTCACAAGTTCTCCCTAACAAAAGGTAATGCGTATTTTCAATCAAACAAACAACAATTCAACTGAAGCCTAGTTCTATCATAATACTTAATAGCTGGTGAAGAGCAAAACCTTCAGAGACAGAGTTTCAGTTCCATGTGAACCGTTGGCGTTGACTTCTGAAGACACACGTGAAAAAGCACCAGCTTGTTCTGTTCTTAACTTGTCCAAAACTTCACGGAGTTCTACATTTTGCTTCAGACATTCTTTCACCTGTATAAAGTTTGGTAGAAATCAACATAAAGTCCAAAAAAAAAAGTTCATACAAAATTTTCTTTTGTTACTCTTACTTGATTCTCCCACTGATTTGATATATTGATGGATTCTTGATAGGAAGCCGAGAGGTTCGAGTTTTCCTCAAAAAGCTTCTCTATTTCAGATGATTGGTTGTCAATCTGAAAATAAACCATGAAAGTAATTTCTACAATCAAGCCTCTTGACCATTTATATATACTAATTGTAGAGACCTACCGCATTACCTCCATAAGAAGCTTTTGCCTACTACTCTCCAATCTTTCAACTGCAACAGCCATATCATGCAACTGCTTCTCGAGTATTTCTTTCTCTTCCTACATGAAAACAATCAAACCTAAAACTAAGGGATAGTCCTATAAAACGTTGAAGAAGACTTATTCTATGCTGGCAAGTGGCCAAAATGGGTCAATAACACTTACCACTGAAAATCCTTTTTGACCTAAATCTGAGACTCCTGCATAATAAATAGCATGGAAAAAGTCATTGATATGTATCCAACAAACAATTTCCGAATGACTTAAAAAGCATTTAAAACGCCACACAGTTCATCCAAACCCTGATGATTGTCACAGCTGCAATACCAACTTCTTTGAAACAAAATAAAAAATAAAAAATGTATAGCATTGCATATTACCTGAGGCCCTGCTAGATACAACTGAAATTTTTTGTTCCAGTTCCTGCTTTTCAGACATTAACGAAGCAACTCGATTTTGTTCTTCAGCTAAACGTTGTTGTTCTTGTTGCCTCAACATTGATTCTTTCTGTGTATGTTAAGAACATTATTATCATGGAAACAGGGACTCTCACGGGGAACATATTATTTTTTTCAAAAATATTCTAACCTGTAATTCTAGTTTTAGGTTAGCCATCTCCTTTTCTAATAATTGTAATTGGTCCGGGGAACCTCCCGTTGACGACCCTCCAACAAATGAAGTACTCATTGATTGCTGTTGAATAGAGTTAAGCTCTGCTCTCAAAGATGCTGCATCTTCCTCAGCCTATTAACAATGGGTTATTATTATCAGAAAAGGAAGTAAGGGGAATTAAAATTGGAAGGCAGAAGACTGTTTCCGTACTCGATATTGTTCCTCCTCTGCCTCTTTGACACGTTTTTTAAGAGTCCTAACTTGAGCTGAGAGATCCTCCTGTAAGCAATAGCTATGCCAATCAAGATGCAATCAACGAAGGAGGCCAAAAGAACTGAAACAGGAATATCCCCTACCCGCAAAACAACAGCAGCATCTTTCTCCATTGCAATTTCCTTGAGGGCTTTTCTCAGAGATGGCACTGTGTTTTGTTCCTTTTATCCATCAACAAGAACATATGTCAAGACAAAGACCCATCGTTTGCCAAATGGACTTCCTAGAGATTCATCTTGCACGCCAAGCCTCACCAAAAAATTTGGATACAAACAAAACAAACCACAGCAAAACCATAGATTAAAAGGAAAAGTTAACTTGTTACTTACCAGCACATTCAACCGACTCTCAAGTGATTCATTCTCGACTTCCTTTGTCTGCAGCTGAATCCCCAAGGACAAAAGAACATCATCAATACATTGCATTCAAAACAAAAACATAGGATCTGAAAAGGCGTAACAAATACCTTTAAGGAAAATATCTTGTTGCGCTCCTCCATCTCTGCGTTCTTCTTCTGCAATTCTTTAAGCTGGGAATATAAAGCACCAACATCTGTCTGTGGAAGTAATTCAAAAACAAACCATTACCAGCAAGATCATCATATCAGTTAAACCAATACAATATGCAGAATTTGAATGAGCCCATCCTCCGACAATATGCAAAACCAAATTCATCCATAAATCCTAGAAGACAAGATTCAATTCAAGCATTATCATTATCACGATCATCCGATTAGATCAAATGTTACCTCAGAAAGCCGATTTCCACTCTCAGATTTTCTGATTACTGGAAAATCTGAAACACATTACAAATTGGAAACAATGAAGCTGTCAATCAAAATTATCAAATCTAGGGGAAAGAGAGAGATCAAAAACAATGAGAGAAGAAATGAAATTACCGGCAGGATTGGGAATTTCGCTAAGATCTGGCCCTGAAGAAGCTTTGCTCAGCCTTTGAGCTGCTCTCTTTTGACGAATCTCTTCCAACTACAAGATCACAGAAACCCAACCATGTAAGAAACCGTCGTCAGAAGAAGACGAGGATGGCGGTACCGGAAATATTCTTACAGTCCGGCGACCTAGAGTTGCGTGGTGCGACTCCATGGTATGAATGTATGATTCCTACAACGTCCGCACCAGATGATTTAGCTCCCGCCTCTGCTCTCGGCAAATTTTGAACGTCGATTTAACGGTGAGAGAGAGTCGCCGGCGAACAAAATAGAATATATTTAATTTGGGCTAATTGGAGAGATAAATAAGGCCCATGGATATTTAACTATCTTACCTCGAGAGCAAGCCCATCAAAAAAAAACTTACATTCAATAAAAGTTGAAAACATTATAATACAGAAATTTTAGAAAACATGATAATATAGAAAAACCATTTTATGCAAATAAATTTATTTTCTGTTCTTCTTTAAAGATACGAGGTATAGGCGTATAGCTGTCTGATAAAATCACAAACTACAAAAGTTTAATTTACATTTATAGCATATTCAAATAAAGAAATGACATTTTTCTACTGCAAAACTGTATTTATCTATTGTGTTTATTCAACGATACAAAAGCTGATAAACGTCCACCACCTTTGGATAAATTGGTTAGTTTTTTTTCTGAAAATGTTACTTCGCTTTTTAACTTTACGACAAGTGGGTAATATGCCAAATAACTAAACGACCTAAGCCTAATTAACTGTGTTGCACAACGTGCGTCTGAACGTAATAAGATTTCATTTCAGTGTTATGACCGTGTTCGAGGGTTTTAAGGAGTTTTGAACAACCAATAATAAAAAAGTTTGGTGCGATTGCATCTTCTGGTAGAAGAATCCATTGCTAGTAGGATTCAATCTCTTTAGAGCTTTATTAAGGTAAATTAGGCAAATATAGACGATTACAGCTATTTAGAGATTTATATATAGTGCAATGAAAAGTAAAGAAAGGAAGCTTAATAGAATATCATCAAGTTGTATGATTGGTATATTATTCATGTTCTTAGCTTTGATCGGAGTTACGTTATACCATATAATTAAAAAGGATATATAGTTCAGTTAAGAAAACTCAGACTTTCACAAATGTACCAAACGTTCACGGTTTTTTAGCTTTTCACGACCGGTGAAAATCTTTGTAGATCTAAACCGCTGTTCACTACACAGTGACATAAGTCACATAACCCAAAGTCAAACTAAATTAAAAACCCTTCGTCGTCTTACAACGAAGAGCAAAAACAGGGTAAAAGAGAAAGCCCAAAAGTCGATGACTCAGGACAAAAAAAAACAAACATTACAAGAGAGAAAAAGAGAAAGAGAGAAACAAGAAACAACTACGTGTTTCTTCGTAGATCAACCACCACAACACTTACGTTGTCCGAACTTCGTCTAGCCAATGCAAGCCTCGTCAGCAACACCGACGCCTTTTCACACGCTTCATCAGATACATCTCCTCCTCCGACCACCACATTCCCTGCGCCGGCGCCATCCCTTTCAGGTGAGGATGTAAGTTGACAGTTGACTTCTCCTCTTAAACACATGTGAACGACGCTACATGCAACTTCGTTTGGAACCACGTCCCAAAGACCGTCACTTGCTAGAATAAGGAAATCGTCTCCGTTGACCCGGTCCATCACGGTTACCTCCGGTTTACTGATTACGTATGGCTTCAAGTAATTATCTCCTGGAAGAACAAAAAAAAAAAAAAGACACTCCGCGGCGAAACGAGATTTAATTATCATCATTATTGAAAAAGTAGGGCACGTAAAAAAACTTAGTACAAAACACTAGCTAGCTAGGACAGGGACAAGAGTGTTTCGTCAAGTGTAATCAATTAAACTGACCTATGGCTCGTGACATTGCAAGTACTCCAAGGACACGTGGGCCATCCCAGTAGATCACTCGACCACCCGCTGCTTGAATCCGGTCTAGCTCGTCCGGACGGTCCGGCTGTTACAGATATAAAAATATTGTTTTGTTGATAACAGTAACACGACGGATTAAAGAATCTTTAAACTCATAAACTTTATGAGATACTCTAATCTAAAAAAAGCCATTTCACATTCTTTAATCACCGTCCAGGTGTTGCATGCCCATTTATCAAATTTCGAATTTTCCAAATACAAATAAATGTATTAAATATAAGAAAATAAAAAAGCATTAAACAACGAGAAATTGATAGGTAAGTTTCCGAACGTGAAACGTAACGAAATTCTCATTTTCCATATACAGTAAACTGTAACCGTAGATCTAGCGGATAAAATTTTAACGATGCTAAAAGCCTAAAACTATACAAGAGACGAGAGATCATCAAACCTTATGATCGGAGGTTAAAGCAATGGCCTTCCCATTACGGCAAAGAACGGCACGTGAGTCACCGCAGTTAGCCACGATGATTTTATCCGGCGTGAGGACTGACACGACCGCTGTGGATCCCACAGCGTCACAGTCCGGCCTCTGAAGCTCGCATCGGCATTTCGCCGCAGCACCGTCGGCGTTCAAAGCCACAACCTCCATGTCCATGCGGTTGAAGCTACGCACCATTGACTTTTCCCAGTCAGCATCAGCTTCATACTCTTCACGAACTAGCTCGTGTAGTCTTTCTCTACATCTCATCGCTACCTAATTATTAAAATAAACAGAAACATCAGAAACGACGTCGTAACAGTCCATTAAGCTAAGTTTTTTTAACAAATAAAACGGCGTCGTACATGGGAACAGCCATGGCCATCGTAAACGCCGCAGTAGTGAAACCCGGAGGAGGAATACTCCGTTTGTTGACGGAGAAAAAACGGATGAACGGCAACGGTGTCTTCCATTTCCCGTCTTTTTCCACAGACTGAAGCGACGCCGTATTTAGGATAAGCTTCAGGATCAGGCAATGCCACAACCGTTGAACTTAGAGACTCGCATAAAACGACGACTTCCTTGGCCGTATCATAGTACACGGCGGAAGCTGAGGCTGCGACGGTGGCTTCTCGTCTCCTCCGTTTCTGTAACTCTTGGTCGACGAAGACAGCGTCTTGTTCGCCGGAGACAAACTTAAATCGCCGGATCTCCATTCTCCTTCTTCTCGCCGCTTGGGAAGAAGAGCTCCGTTCTCGTCTCCTCGTCGTCGTCGTCTTCTTCACCACCGTCGCCGTCGTTTTCTTCATCACTGTGTCGTTCTCGTAGCAAATCTCAGCCATGCGATCGTCGAAACTGTTCAACATTCACACTCCATCATCATCATCATCATCATCATCACTCTCATCCCCCGGACCAAAAATAAATATAAAAAAAAAACTACTGAACGAGACACAGGAGAGAGAGAGAGAAAGAGAGAACAGAAGAAGAGAAGCTTAAACAAGATTAGCCATGGAAGCTTTATATTAGCTTCGTTCACCAGAAGATATAAATAAAATAAAAAATCATCTTTATGTTACGGGCAGGTGTTGCCCGAAACTTTAAACGGGCAGATCACCAAAAACTTCAAAAAAATCAAAATGAAAGAAAGAATGAAGAAGAAGAGAAGAGAGAGAGAGAGAGAGAGAGAGAGCTTGGTGAATGGCGTGACGTATCGCACCTCTATCTGGACGAAATAATCTTGACCGTTGATTGTTAACACGTGTAAATGGTACTTCTATTAAAACCGCGATACGAAACACTTACGTGTGCCAATCAAATCCGGACACAACTCTGAACCTAAAGTGAAAAGAACCTTTGATGACACGCATGCCATCTCTTTTCTTGTTTTTCTTTTTAATAGATTTTTACCAAATTTTGTTATGAAAATTTCTAATACCAATTCCATTTGTGTTCCTTTAGATTGGGTGAATCAACCAATATGTTCAATTAAACATGTGGAAATTGAATTATTATTTTTTCTCTTTGTGAAAGTTATTGTAGAGAAAAATTTAAAACTTATAAATCTTTTTAAAAAGTTTTGGTGTGTTAATTACAGATAAATTATTGTAGAAACAAAATTGACCAGGTGTGACTACCAAATAATAAGAGAAAAATGTGGTAATTAGTAAAATATGACATTACAAAATATAAAGTTGGTGTGTGAATACATTTAAGAAACAATTTTAAAATACATAATACTATTATAAATTTTAAATATAATTAAAGGTGATTAAATATTTATTTATTTAGTAACACTTGTTCTTTTTTATTTGTTTACTTGTCTGGTCTAGTCTGCATATGTTCTATTTGGGTCATATGTTTTATTTTATTTTTATGCAGCAAACATGTAAAGCTATTAGAATAATAGATATGGTTTTTGACATTTGTTATGATGAATCAATATTCAAAGATTTTTTTATTTTAAGGATTTGTTACCTAGTTTTATACAAATTGACAGGGGTGATAATGAATTCAAATACAACTTCTTCATAGTTTTTGACAGGTGTGTGACAGTTACATGATTTCTATGCGTGCAATTTTGTGAGACTTCTCTGACTAATTTTCTATTTTAACTTCAATATCAACATATCTAATGTTTTGGCACACCAGAAAAATAAGAATGCAATCTTATCATTTACAGCTCCATACGAATCTTACATAACTTAAAGTATCAGTATGTAATGTTTGACACACCATAACCTTTTTTTCGTTGAGGACGCGTATAATCCGTGAATTAAAATAATTTTTGAACATAAGTGACAATAACATTACTTCTAATTATATAGTGAAATATAATTTTGAGAACTAAGAAGAATATATAATTGAAAAGAATAAATATTTCAGATGAATGTTACAATTATTCCAAATTTTCAATACTAGTTAAGACCAACGACATATGATTATGATAATACATTTCATATGTCTTGCTAAAATTACTTGGTCACATGTTCTAGTACACAGTTTATTAGTGAGAAAAAGAAATATCCAAAATGAATATGTATTAATCTAATCATTAATATTAATTATTTAACTTATATATACATATATATATATATATATAATTGTCGACTAATTATGAATTATGTATCACATTGCATGAAATCAAGACGAATATGCGGAAAATCGTATAGTAAAAGAATACAGTTTTTAAAATTATATAAAAAATACATGTAGTTATGGTTAAACCGTTAATTTGGTAACGGTTTTACAAATATGCGGAAAACATGTTAAGAAAAGAAAACGGTTAAGAAAAAAAGACATAATATGTGGTTGTGATTAAACCATTAATTTATCAAATTAACATTTAGCTCTTCTCTTTTATTTTTTTGGTAAAAGGAGATTTGGCAAATCTTTATAAATATAATTGTGAAACTATACAAATTAGATAGCCAGTCAACTTTTAGAAATGAAATAAAATATGGTTTGTAAACTGATCAGAAATGACGTCCAATGGGGTACAAGAACGTAGATATGGGTATTGGTTCTATTTGACAAGTGAGGACCACTTCACTTCCCCTATTCTCCTTTTAAAAAAAACCATTTAACAACGTCGTTGACCCCTTTCTCTCTACCATCTCTGACCTCTTTTCTTCCTCGATACTTGACACGTGTTTGCATCCTTCACTTTTGTCTTTTACCATTTTTTTTCTTGGGTCGAGTTTCACAAAGATTTATATAAATCTATAAAATTTAGGGTGTTCAGAATTGTGAGGGTTAATGTACACTTTGTAAGTTGGGGTTAGTTTAAACTGTTCTGTCTTAAGGCATTTTACTTGGAGAGTGTTTTTCTTCGTCTTCTAAAGCTTGGTTGAGATTGAGAGCCTAGGTTTGGAATCGGGTTCTGCAATTTCTAGCCAAAGTGTGATTTCATAATTTTTCCAACTTAAGCCTGATTTTGTAACTAAAAAATATTGTCAATAATACGATTCTGATTTAATGATGATATTTTTCATGCCACCATTAATTCACTAAAAATACAAGTTTAGCTAGGTTGGTCCAACTCGTTTATTAAATGAATTATAGAACTATTCATATAACACCTAAACCAACTAGGGTATAATGTATTTACAACAGCATAAATAAAAGTATTTATTTGATACGTTTTCAAACGGGTAAAACTTGTGTATAGTAATATGATATGATATGTAATATTTCAGATATATAGATTCAGTTATTCGTATCCAATTCGGACGAAACTGTAACATGATCTATGATTTGATTTGATGATATATATATATATAATGTGGATAGTACTAAACCCAATGGTGAGGCTTGAGTGCAAGCAAACTTGTATAGAAAGTCTTGTGGATACCAAATTCTATATTCTTGTGGTCTGTTCGTACGACCTTTATTAGAGACACGTTTGAGAGCTACAACTTAACTGTCTAAATGGAGAGAGTTTTCATGGAAACTCACAACAAACTAAATTATACAGTATTTGGTACTTGGTAAAAGTAGTAGTAACAAACTTTTACCATGTGAAAGTATGTATAAAAGAGAAGCTCATCTTTTTGCGGAGCAATTATATAGGACGTGGAGGCAAGCGATAGGATGACGTGTGAGCTGATGGAAAAGATTATATACTTCATAATAGAGAAGAACCTGATGATTTTCATAATTCGTTCGGGTCTCACAGATTTTCAAATCGAGGGGAAAAAGATATTAAAAAAGGAAGTGCGTGTGTAACACAAGCCACGTGTCTGCAAAAGTTTGATAGCAGTTGCCAGGTTTTTGAAGTTGACAGTAGGCAAATACATTGCGCCACGTGAATGGCCTTCCTTTCTTTCTTTCTATGATCATCAGTACACTATCAATATTATTATTGTTTCATCGAGGCAACCAAAAAACAAAAGAATAATATTATTGTGTCTTTTACAAACAATTTCCTCTAACATTATTAATTCCTTGAGTTCTATACCAACCATCACTTTCATATCTTATAACACAAATACGTCGATTTTAGATTCTATCAACCTTTTATTTTACTGGTCTTTTGTTTCTTTGTATTGTTGATTCTTATATGTATATATAGTGTTGGTAAACTAGTATCATTGATAAGAATATGAAAAAAGAGAAAACACATGGTTAGTAGTACTAGAAGTTACTTTAGTACGTAGTTGGAGAGGGCTTTAGGTAAGGAGACATTATGGATCTCTCTACTCATCTTGCAAAGGTAGTTTGATTGATTTATCTAATATAATTTTGTTTGTAGCTTTAAATTGAAACCTTACCTATTAATTCGTCGTTGCAATTTCCACATCACACATGTATAGTTTGGTACATAAATTCAAACTTATCTTTCTTTAATAATAATGATCAATGCCGAATCCGATGAATGTTCATGTTTGATGTTGAGTAGTGTGTTTCTAAGTTAATCTTGCACTGAGAAATGTATATAAATTAAGAAAACTGAAACTATTACGTAACATGTGACGCTATATATATATATATATATCTATATGTATTCTGATTGATATATTTGATCATCTTTGTCGATAATTTTAACATGAAAAAAGCACAAGTATCTAAGTACAGTGATTATAAGTTATTATCTTCTCTTTAAGTATTAGAGTTGTGCCCAACACCGAATATAACAAACATTATGTCGAGTTCAAACTACATGACAAGTCGTCTGTGTTAGGTCTATATAATGCAAAAGAAAGAGCTAAATTTTTCGAAAGAAAGTGTTTGGCAATTACGAGGAGTGAATGACGTGTCAGAGTATCGGTAACTTACATAAATATAAGGTTTTGGGGTCTAAAGTCTAGTTTTGAGGCCTAAGTAGACGCGTGTCGGACGCAAGCCCCACGTTGCGGTTTTAAGGTCGCTGGACTTCTTTCCTTGTTTTCCTTCGCAGTTTCTTTTTCACCTTTAGGAGAAGAACCTTCAATAGTTACAACGTGGCTGTACTTGTTGTCCGACACGTGTGTCCTCCGGAGAAAGACTTTTTTCCACTCATACTGCATGGCCGGCAGATTGCGTAGTGTTGGGAAAAAAGAAAACTTATGTTTACGTTGTTGACATACATTTGTCAATTAAAACACCAAACTTTTTAACGTCTATACGCATTTAATATATAAGAAGAAGAAGAAGAAGAAAGAAGATTTTACTTTCCACTTATGAAGATTCTACTCACTCGTAACCGATGTTTATATTGATATGAATTTGAAAACATAAGTTTAAGTGACCCACACGTCGAGTTTAAGTTGATGTAGTCGAGTTTTATAGTTTGGTTATAATAGTAAAAAGATAAGTTGTTGAGTGTATTTCTAACCTCGTACATGTTATAAACAGTGTGTTGGGTTTTATATTTCTTTCAGAGCAATATATAATATAGCATGTGAAATTTGACCGTTGGGTTTGGTGTGGGTTGCTCATCTGATTTAAAATAACGCCAATATAACAGTACTATAAATTAAGGTCAATTAGTATAATCAAAGATAATGAAACTGTCCTCATTAATCAATGTTTAAAGATAGTTTAAATATTTTCCAGATCAGTACCACGTGTTACTCGAATTCGACATTTTGCAAAACAAAGCCATAATTTGAATTGACGATTGTCTATCTGGTAGAAGAAGGAAAAAAAGAAGAGTGATTAAAGGGACGTTAAACCAAAAAAGAAGGAAAGAAACGAATATTCAATTTCATTACCAAAAAGTTTAATTGCTCATGCTTTCCGTCACGACACGGACGACACATGTCGATTTGATGATATATAAACAAAAAAGAAAAAAGAAATGCTACTCTATAGTATGGAAATGAAAAAGCATGATTCGTGTCGTGTTAGGCATTTGACAGTGATCTACGATAACTTTCGTGCCTAGCCAATAGTTTTACATATTCTTAAACAATTTAGTTCATAATTGGTTATCATAAGAAATATACTTGTTAATGTTGGGCTAATGCTTTATCTATTAGCGGTTCTAAGACACCGTTGTTAATTGCACAAGAAACCTAAAACGTCGTTGTTAATTGCGTCCTTAATTTTTTATTGTATTGCTTAAATACAAAAACTTAAAACAGTATCTTCTGAAGACATTCCCTCACATGATGACATTTAACAACATTTAAATATGGGCCTAAAGTCCACCTTTTACTGGACCAGTTAGTAATAATATCAGCCCAAAACAATTAAACTAATATATTTGAACTAAAAGGGATTGAAACGGACGGCTGAGATTGCATCGTATGTTCGAATCTGAATTGTATAATTGGAAAGAAGAATATTCGCGTAGTGGGTAGTTTTCGGGTGGAGTATTGGACCCGGTTTTATCTCGGGTCGGGTTATAAAGCTATATATATACCCTCCCCATTAATACCCGCTTCTTTTGATCACTTTCTTCGTCGTCTCTCCCAATCGTCCAATTAATCTCTGCTTCAATTTTATCCAGTGAAGAGGTATGTATAAATCTCTCTCAATTAGGGTTTCGTCAAAACTCACAGAACGTTGATTGAATTGTAAAAGGGTTTTGTTGATTTGGTTCTCTTTGTAGGTTTTTATTTTATTTTGTGCGTTTTTGTATCGAGATGGTGTTGTCGACGAGCAATACTAGCAACGCGCACGAATTTGTCATCGATGACGTTATCAGCAAGGCTCGATGCGATCTCGTTTACAGTGGAGAACTTGATGAGAGTGTTCTTAGCCAGATTCAATCGGTTAGTTTAAAGTTAGGGTTTTTAGGTTTTTTTTTTAATTTTCTCTTCACTGATTGAATTCAAACTACTGTATCTCTAAAGAAGTGGAAAACGAAGATGATACAAGCTGGAGTCATAAGTGGTACGATCGAGACATGTTCTGCTTCGTTTAATCCCAGTCCCACACATGTGAGTCGTTTTCGTAATTTGATTCACTCTTTATATCTTCTTCTTACACAAGGAAACAAAAATCAAGTGTTGTGAATTTGCAGACGCCTCTTCAGACTCGGGAGCCAAATCCTGCTCAGTTTCTCAAGTCTGATCCACCCATGGTAAGTTTTCTTTCTGTTAAATTAAATTACTAAGGCTGATTAGTCACATAACAATTTACTGATGTTGAATATGTTTTCAGGGCCTTATGATGGCCACAAAGACAGAGTGTGACGAGTTTTATATTCCCCAGCAAGATGGAGCGAGAGATCTTGTCACACAGCCAAACTCTTGTGATTTTAATGGTAATTTTCCGAATGCTATCGCTTGGCTCATCGGCATCTTCTTGGTTTCTATATCTCACTTGTGTGAGTGATGAAGATGTAGATGAGAATGAAGAGCTTTTGAATGAAGACGATGATGATGAGGAAGACGCTATTGATGATGATGATTCAAACATTCCACATATGGTCTTGTGTCAGTTTGATAAGGTAACCACGACTCTAGTTTGTCGTTGGTACATATTACTAACATTGATTGGCTTAATAGTTAATACTTCAACTATGTGCTGAATGTTGCAGGTGAAGCGTTGCAAAAGCAAGTGGGAGTGCAAATTCAATGCGGGCATTATGCAAATTAACGGCAAAAATGTTCTTTTCTCAGAGGTTTGACCAACTTCTCACCATGGGAGTCGGATATATTTTCAACTAAAAAAACGTTCTGATTTTTTCACTTGGCTCACACATCCTCCTCTTAATTCTCTGCAGGCCACTGGAGATTTCAACTTCTAAAAGATGCAACAAGAAACACCCTCTTCTCAATTTACAGAACATTTTTTGGCTTTGTTCCAATACATCTATGCAAGGGTTTAACTGAATGGAAGCAATTTGCAAAATTTGACTATTAATGATCAAAACCAAAAGACATGAATATCTTCTCTATATAACTTTAAATACTCCGCAAAGGTATAAAGAAAGGGTTTGCAACTTTCAAAATTGAAAAATCTGTTTCTCATGCAGCACCAGCATTCTTGCCCTTCTTCTTCTGAAGTTTCTTCATGTAGAATTCGAGCTCTTTCCCTTCCAATATGTACCTGTTTCAAATCACACCAAAAACAAAGATCAGTATTTAAACTCAGGAGAAAACACAGACTAGGATGTGACATCTCTTATTAATTTACCCATCAGCACGGCCACATTGTCCGGGTCTTGATGCGATGCAAGCAAGCAACCTTCCGCTACTAAATTGCTCTTCAAGGTGAGAGTCTATTGCTCGGTCTTCTTGTCGCATCTCAAGCTTCCTTTGTACATGATTGCTTTTCTTAACTTCCTCAGTGGTTACCGCATCTCCTCCCTGAGATTACAGTCACCAATCAAATCAGAATTGGTTTATGAAAAAAGGGAACAGTCAACAACACTAAATGATCAATCATCAAAGGACCAAACAAACCTCTCCTTCTTTCTTGGTTGCAGCAGCTTTCTTCTTACGACCAATATCAACTCCATAATGTTGGAGATACCATTGTTTGAATGGGGCAGCATCAACTTGAACAATTGCACTCTTTACAAGAGTTTGTGTACGAACAAGCTCATTGTTAGATGCATTGTAAGCAACATCCAAGATCCTGGTCTTACGGGTCACAGTTTCGCTTCCCCACGAGAAGTTTCCTGTATCAAGCCTCAAAGCTCGCCACTTTACGTTCCCACCACGCACACGGATCCTCCTCACTGTCTTGTTACTTGATAGCTTAGTGTTAGCTGGTTGCCTTCCAAGCTCATACCTATCAACAGATAACCAAAGTTAGTCTATCTGATCAATTCTGCATCAACCAGAAACTATACTAAGGTATCAAACAGAATTGAGTGTAGACACAATCAAAATCAAAGAACACGACAAACTCATGCTTCATTTTGATTCCAATCTAATCTCTGATTCCGAGGAAATTATCAAAACTGAAGCAGGGGAAGATTAAAAAACGCTTACTTTCTCTTCTTCCTCCACTTCTTTTGCTTACCACCAGTGGCACGTCTCTTGTGAATTGAATCACGAGAGATACCTGCAAAAACATAGAATCAACACTTGGTCAATACAACCACCATGGAAGAAGTATTTTTTCGAACATTGATGCTATGAAATTAACATTTTCGCCATCAACGACACGATGAATGAAGAAGAAAATGAAAATATACCCATGATTTCAAAAGCGTTTGGTTCTCAGTTCACACGAGCTTCAGAGGTTTAAGAATGGCGGAAGAGAACTTAGACAAGATTAAAGAGCTATAAATAGTTTACTATCCCGTACACGAACAAAAACCCTACATATATCAATTTACAATCTTGTCCTTAACTTCAAATACAACCACACATTAATAAAAAAAGGATTGGTTTTTTTAAAAATAAAACTTTTTAAAAAATCAGATTGTCGAAGATGAGAGTTTAGAGACCAAAGTTAGCGGGAGAATCTTCGGTCGTTTCACTTCCGATCATGGCTTTCGCTGTCTCGGTTCAGTCACATTTCTCAATTAAACCCTTAAATCGAGCCCAATTCAAGAACCCTTCTGCTCGTACTTTATTAAGCTCGTGTTTTGAGTCGAGGTCTGCTTCATCTTACCTCTGTTTAAAGGAGCATACATGCTTGGTTTCCAAACCGGGTTTAGTCTCCAGAAACAGACAAAGATTCCAGGTGAGGATGAAGTTCCGGATTTTCATTTGTTCAAAAAAAATTCAAAATGTTTGATTTTTCCAACATGTTTGAGTTTTTTTGGTTAAGGTCGGAGTTGGGAAGGGAAGAGAGTTTGCCGACGGTGGAGAAGTAGCTGATTCGGTTGCCTCTGATGAGCCAGAGTCATTTTCTTGGTCTTCTGTGATACTCCCGTGCGTATTGTGATCCGTGCTTGTTGTTTCAGTCACTGTTATAGATTTGTCAATTCTTGAGTAATGGGTTTTTTTGAGTGATGATTTGTGGTTAACAATGCCTTACGTATCATCAAAAAATAGTGGAAAGATCTGTGGGAGCAGTTAACAATGTGTTATTTGGAGAGATTGTTATTCACATTGCTCTGATTGTAACAATAATTTGCTTGAATCCTTAGGTTTATATTCCCGGCTTTGGGAGGACTTTTGTTCGGGTATGACATTGGGGCCACCTCCGGTGCTACTCTCTCACTTCAGGTTACCTAAATTCTCTACTTTTATCTTTAATCATGCATATTAGCTTCCAAACTTTATTAACATCATGTGCTGCCTTGTATGGTATTGAACAGTCACCTGCGCTTAGTGGAACTACATGGTTTAACTTCTCACCTGTTCAGCTAGGGCTTGTGGTATGTTATCTGGAAATGATTTTCTATATTTAAGTCATAAAGTTAGCAAAAATGTTAGTTGTTACTGCATTTCATTGTGTAGGTGAGTGGATCCTTATATGGAGCGCTTCTTGGTTCAATCTCTGTCTATGGCATTGCTGATTTCCTTGGTAAGCCTTGTTTTTTTTCCTTGGTCTTCTTAACTGGTTGCAGAAGTGTCTCATTCTGGTTTTACTTTACACTTTTTATGAAGGAAGAAGGCGGGAACTAATTATAGCTGCTGTTCTCTATTTCCTCGGGTCTCTGATTACTGGCTCTGCCCCTGATCTTAATGTTCTCTTGGTTGGAAGGCTTCTCTATGGATTTGGTATTGGTTTGGTGAGCTTTGGAAACCTGAATCTATGTGATCATTTTGTTTTCCATTTCTTTGCTGATTGTTTTTTAGTGTTTAATTAAATTGGTTTTTCTTGATAGGCAATGCATGGAGCTCCCCTCTATATTGCTGAAACATGTCCATCTCAAATCCGTGGAACTCTTATATCTCTGAAGGAACTCTTCATCGTGTTGGGAATTCTGGTAAATAATGTCAATCTCTTCCCTGCATGATTTCTATGTATTCATTAGTAATCTTTATTTCCTTCCTATGCAGTTGGGATTTTCTGTTGGAAGCTTCCAAATTGACGTAGTTGGAGGGTGGCGGTATATGTATGGATTTGGTACCCCTGTTGCTATGCTGATGGGACTAGGCATGTGGAGTCTCCCTGCATCTCCTCGCTGGTTGCTTCTTAGAGCTGTCCAAGGTAAAGGACCTTTACAAGAATACAAAGAGAAGGCCATGCTTGCCCTCAGCAAATTACGTGGCAGGCCTCCAGGTGATAAAATGTCGGAGAAGTTAATAGATGATGCCTATTTATCTGTGAAAACGGCCTATGAAGATGAGAAATCTGGAGGAAGCTTCCTGGAAGTATTTCAAGGGCCTAACTTAAAAGCTTTGACAATTGGTGGAGGTTTAGTGCTTTTCCAGCAGGTGAGTTCTTCTTTGCTGTTTGCATTAGGATGAATGTGAGAGCATCATTTTTGACATAAATTATACTCTGCGTCGTCGTGACAGATTACTGGGCAGCCAAGTGTTCTTTATTATGCCGGTTCGATTCTTCAGGTATGCTTCTCTTAACCTTGAAATGAATGAGGTCTACGGTCTACCTACTGATTTTTAGTGTCCTAGTTTGATATTTAATGAGATTTTATGTTCGCTTGTCTATTCAAAGACTGCTGGATTCTCTGCTGCTGCTGATGCAACTAGAGTCTCTGTTATTATTGGTGTATTCAAGGTGCTCATTTCTTTTTCTCTCGTCTTGTTTTACCTGTGTATATATCTTATTAGTTAACAACTTAAAATACTCCCAATTATTCAATACTGACATTTTCAATTAATAACACTCTCCCAGTTACTGATGACATGGGTAGCTGTTGCGAAAGTTGACGATCTTGGCAGACGACCCTTACTGATTGGAGGTGTCAGCGGCATTGTATGTCTTCTTGTGCATGGGCTATCTGGCAATTTTAATATCTATATGTTCTGTTATCTTGCTTTCTGAATATTACTGTGGCCTTTCATTGACAAAGAAATTTTATATCTTCCAAATTCCAGGCTTTATCCTTATTTTTACTGTCAGCATACTACAAATTTCTTGGAGGCTTTCCCCTTGTCGCCGTTGGTGCATTGCTTCTCTATGTTGGTTGTTACCAGGTTTGAACTCCAGCTCGCTGTTATCTGTGGCTACAGATTTTTTTTGTCTAGCATATTTGAGAAAAATGGAAACTAAGCTATGCTACAGTTTCAGCAATATTCACTAAAAAGTATTACTTTCTTCCGAACCAGATCTCATTTGGACCCATCAGCTGGCTAATGGTGTCGGAGATTTTTCCACTTCGCACAAGAGGTAGAGGGATTAGTCTTGCAGTTCTTACAAACTTTGGCTCCAATGCTATCGTGACCTTTGCGTTTTCACCTTTAAAGGTAAAAAATTTCTGTTCCAATGCTGTTTCTATGCTATTAAAGTTATCAAGTAACTCTCATCAACACATGCATTCTCTGCAGGAATTGCTTGGAGCCGAGAATCTATTTCTTCTCTTTGGAGGCATAGCACTGGTATCATTGTTGTTTGTAATACTAGTAGTTCCAGAGACCAAGGGTCTCAGCTTGGAAGAAATTGAATCCAAAATCTTGAAGAAGTGAATTGTTGAAAAATATGTTTGTTATTGTTAGTTCTCATGAATGAATGTATATGGATCTAGTTATACCTTTTGTGACATAACATGTTTCATACTCTTATGGGAAATACAAAGCTTTTTCATGCTTATTGTAGCAGTAATTGGATTTTTTTTTTGGTTTGGGATGGAAACGAAAGACACCAAGGGATAACCAACTAACCATGAAAGGTTTTCCCAAGTATAAGTTGGTAGCCCTCTCTCTCTGTTCTACGTGATTCCATTTATAGACTGTTTCATTAATGGAAGTTGATAAGACATCCTCTTGCTCAGATTAACGTGCCTGAATGTTCATTAGCTGGACCAAGCATAGGAATGAAGGGTTGATAGTTGGCAACATCAGCACTAGGGATCGCATACCTTCTGCCCTTCGACCTATGTAAGTAAACTACCTTTGTTTATTTTCTCAGTAAATGCATGTCTAGTTAATTGATTTACGTTAAAGTTTAAAAGACGAAGAAATTGTAAACCTAGCATCCTTCCACTGTTTTTTCCAGGTAACTATCTTTATGACAATTGGTTTGCTGGTTTTGTAGGTTCTTAGGGAAATCATGTGTCAATTGGATGCAGTTTTATGCAGTGTCAAAATACCAATCCCAGAAGTGTCTGGAGGCATTTCAGGCAAAATATGACCAGTTCCTACAAGATAAGGTATGTCTTCTGGCTTCTACGGCAAACAGAATAGCCCAAGCTTGAGTATCATATCCATGGATAGAGTCTCCTTCCAATCTAGCATTGACACACCAACCCAGCCCCTTTGTAATGTGAAACTTTTACGACCAAATGAAGTTAGATTTTCTTGATTAAGAACAATAAGCCGCTAAGGTTCATATGGCATCAAGAGAATATAAAGAAACGATGTTTTCATTTTAAGACAAATTCCCTGAAATTATATACAAAATAAAGTAGCTTTATATAGATATGCAAACATCACATCATAAACACAATCATTCACATTAAACACACATAATTGTAGTAGAATAGTACTTTTTTTAGTCAAAGCAGCCTGTGATGCATGCTTTAACGACCACCATATAGGATTGTAACATCCTCAAATGAGAAATTAGCTGATGAAGAGGTGGTTGTCATTTGTGTTACTGTTTCATGGCTTATATTGGGTATACCAATTGCAACATTATCAAATGATATAGCTGGAACACTAACATTTCCTTCCAGATATTGTAATATCTGTCTCATACTAGGTCTGTTTTCTGGGTTGCTCTGTGAACAAAGCATGCCTAGTTTCAAAAGCTGCTTGGCCTCTCCAACTTTAAAGTCTATTAGTTTGCTGTCAACAGTATCAGTTAAAGCATCTCTTCTCCCACAGCTCGCAACCCACTTAACCAAAATCACATGTTCACGTGGTGCATCAGGGTCTACTGGTCTCCTCCCACATACCACTTCAAGGATGAAAGCTCCAAAAGCATAGACATCGGTCCAAGTAGTAGTTACTCCCATTGCAGTAAGCTCTGGTGCCATGTAGCCAATGGTTCCTACCACTCGTGTGGCTTCAAGATTCACACCACGATCATGGAATCTGGCTAACCCAAAGTCTCCCAACTTTCCATTTAGATCAGCATCTAAGAGAATGTTGCTGGCTTTTATATCTCTATGTAACACGACTTGTTCCCACTCTTCATGCAGATACAGAAGGGCAGATGCAACTCCCTTAATTATATTTACTCTCTGAGACCAAGTGAGGTCTTTCAGCTTGTTTCTATTGAACAAGTAGTCATCAAGGCTTCCATTTGGCATGTAATCATAGACCAAAAGCAATTCACCTTTCCTTCTGCAGTAACCGAGGAGCTGAACCAAGTTCTTGTGCCTTAGCCTTCCCATACTAGCAATCTCTGCCACATACTGCTTCATTCCTTGTTCTGCATCATGGTATACTCTCTTAACCGCGATTTGTGTACCATTGGGAAGTATTCCTTTATAGACTTTTCCAAAACCTCCTGCACCAAGTAGATGATTCTCCCTGAAACCTTTGGTTGCTTTGTATAGGTTCCTAAAGGAGTATCTTTGGGGATTATATTCTTTTTCCCATTGTTCAAGAACCTCTGCGTACTTCTTTTTCTTGTAAAGATACACAATTCCTCCCAGCACTATTAAAATAAAAGCAACTGTTGCTATACTAGTGCCTATAACCGCTCCAAATGGATAATTTTTACCCCCTGGTGATGTTGGAGGTGTTGATGATGGTGGATGAGAGGGTGATGGTAGAGAAGATTGCGGTGGTGAGGTTGGTGGTGGAGAGGACGGTGGTGGATCTGAAATCATTGAAATGTCAAGGCTTTCTGCTTCTCCGCCTTTCTTGAAACTCCATCCAAAAATATACTGGTCACTTGTGATTGTGCCTGTAGAACCAGAAAATCCTACATACATCGTCTCATTGAAAACTTCTGAAAGATTGATGGACCATGACAAGAGGGGCACACTTGGTTTGATGGATTTTGAAAACAGAGGCGAAACTGGCTTTGGAGTCGGTACTGGAGCTAACGTTACATTTAGTAGTTGCTCTATTGCATCATAGTCTATCCAGATTAGAATACTTTTTCCACTCGCAAGCAACAAACTTGTGTTCTTTCCCTCTGCCTTATTAAAGTAACGAGCTTCTGCAGAATCAACTGAGACTATACTGTAAACATCAATACCCACATGGTTGCCCCCTTTGTCTAATGACTCAGAGCTTTCATGAGTGTCAAGTTCTACAGCAAGGATATGGTTTGTAGCCTGGTTATCATTTGTTCTATTGAAAATCCCTAAATTTGAATTTGCAGTGCCGTTAGAGCTGAGGTATTTGGTAGGAGATACCACAAAAGCCATTCCGTGACCGTTGGCAATGGTTTGCAGTGGGAAGATTGCAAAGACAAATTCTGTTGAAAAGGAAAATGAACCGAGGGAAGACTTTGTGAACTTGATGGGACTGTTGTGGAAAGCGTGACCAGTGCTCTTGTTTGTACCGTCTGTTAGATGCAACGGACCATCGTGTGTATTTGCCATTCCATCAAGTTCGAGGTTTGCTTTCCTGAAGTCATAGAGAACAAATTGATCCCCTTCTTGAGCAAAAACCAAAAAGGTTACATGGATACCAATTATTATCCAGAAACCCACTGATCCTAGAAGTACTCCAGCCATCAGAAACAACGATAATCTTCTCTCCCACCTTAGCTTGTGAATCTCAGATTCTTCTGCACTTTTTCTTTCTTTTCCATGAGAATTGGGTTTCTGACTGCAGAAAACCTTGAGTTGACCTTTGGAAGACACTATCAAAGAAAAGCCAAGAAAGGTTCTTTGCTTTTGAATTGGTAATAGATCAGTACTTATGTCATTATTTAACTGTTTTTTACAGTGTATGGGTTAATAACTTTGATAGTTTGCCTCAAGATAAGTCATAAATGGGTACACTGCTCTGTCTCGTTGCTTTTTAGTTTCTAGCTGATTGATTCTACTTCACGAGACAGAAGGTTTCAGGTGTGATCTGATTTGTTTTCATGAATGAGTATGTTCCATGTCTCTCTCTGCCAATATGAAATAAACTAAATCTGCAATGTATACTAAAACACTAAGTTTTCATATATTGATATAATGAGGTTATAACTAGTCAGGGTCATATGTTTTCAGTTTGGATATAATGCTAAACTAGGTTATCCTACGTACGTGCACATATCACTTATTCTCAGCATTGGGATAATGGTTTGAACAAGTTATATTCCAAACATATTCTAAATCAAGAAATGCAAGTTGCATGTATAGTTTAACTTCTTTGACTTGATCAATGATGATTAAATTATGTATATCTGTGAGTAAATGATGAATTAGCTTGCATATTCTCTTTTTTTTACGTTGAAGTTTCCTGCAGATGACAGTGCAGCTTCTGTGACCTATTCACATTGGATAAGATAGGCACAAAAAGCATAGATTTTCAAAAGAAGCAAGCAAAAGAGATATCTCTACATTCTTTTTCAGTCACAAGAATTCTCCACAAGACATGGTTTTGACTTTTGAACATCAATTTGTGGATTTTTTAATTTACTTAATAATGGTTTGTGATCCAATGACTTTTTTTTTGTTCTTAAAGATGAATGCAGGCTGAAATATAATAAACGAAAGAAATAAATGTGAAGGGAAAGGACTTGTGGAGTCCAATAGCACTCTTCAATGGATATTTCAAGTAAAAAGGTTTATTAAGAAGATGGCTGTTATGGTTTTATAGGCTTTTCGAGAAAGGTGGAGTAATTCAATATTTGTCGGCACTAGTTGCAGAACTGTGAACATATTTATCCCAAGCTTCAGTACCTTCTCCAAGCGTCCTTCCGAGGGGGATGAGGACTCAACCATTAGAGACTAGTAAAGTTCATCACTAACTCTCTCCTTCTTCATAACTATTCTCAAACTATGTATATGTGTATAGTTTATTTGCTTCCTCTCTATTTTCAATAACTATATGACCCAAAAAATATCATATATTGTACTTGTGCGACTCTAAATTTTTTAACATGAGTTCTTGTGCGTGTAAGACTGTAAGCAGATAACGATGACCTACTCGATTTAATGATTGAATTTACGAGAACACGAAGTGGTTCATAGTCTTTGAGCTAAAAAGACAACCCATACAAGAAAACAGAAGAATCTGATGAATAATATATAATCAGAGTCCAGAGAACTGAGCAAAATAGAACAAAACATTCAAGAGATTATACATCTTAGCTATGATTTCCAACAATTCACTATCTATGGCACGAATATATAAAAGTCTTTAATGAATTTGGTTTCACATTGAGAGCTGAGTAGCCTGATTCCGATCACCAAGATATTATCGCTAAAGCCTCTCTCTATATATTACTTTTCTTGTTATTGTTAGAAAGAATGTATATATATATATTTATTGAATATAAACAATGTGTAAAACAATCGGATGACCAAAAACACCAAATATCTCCAGGAGCTATTCTAAACACACGAACCCTTAGCTACCATATCTAAACAAATCATTAAGTGTAGCTGCAGGGTCATCATCTCATAAGAGTAACACACACTTGCTAAAAATAAAAAGAAAGAAATATAACTTTCCACAATATATAGAAATCTTTCAGAATATTGGTGCTCCTATCAACTCTTCTATCATATCGGCAGTCCACTCTTCTTCGTCTTCCCGTCTAATCTCTGTGGCTTCAACCTGCTCATCCTTCTCTGTTGCGGGTGAGTCCTTTTGCTGCTGCTCCTCCCTCCAGGAAGAAGAAGACTCATGCTGCTGATAATGACTAGTACAAGTAGAAGCTTTTTCAGGTACTTGACCAGTTCCATCCACGTCTGCCATCAACTTTTCTATCATATAGGCAGTCCAATCTCCTCCGCCTTCCCCTGTAATCTCTGTGAGCTCCTTCTCTATTGTGGGTGTGTCCTTTTGCTGCTGCTCCTCCCAGTAAGAAGAAGGCTCATGCTGACCATAATGACTAGTTTTGAGTGCTTCCTTTTGCTGCTGCTGCTCCCAGGAAGAATAAGGGTCATGCTGATCATAATGACTAGTAGAAGTAGAAGCTTCATCATCATGTTGATAAAACTCCTTCTTCTTCTTGGACTTCCTTTTCGTATGCTTCTTGCAGGGGACTATCTCCTCATCATCCTCATCATCCTCATCTTCCTCATGATGAGCAATCTCCTTCCCCTTCCCCTTCTTCTTGCACCATTTTTTCTTGTGAATCTTGCAGAGGACCAACTCCTGGAACGTCTCGTTATCTTTGTCAGTAGGTAACCTAAACTCGTCCATAATCCAGCTGCATGAAACATCAATAGGAGCAGCACCACCGTCTCCTCTCTTGTGCTTCTTGCTCTTCCTGGGGCTATGATACGTTAAGTTCTGCCTTATCCCGATGATGTCCCCTGTCTCCTCGTCGATGATATCTTTTGTCCCATTCGCACTCCAGTTCCCAAGGTCAGTGCCATCGTCTCCGATGATCTTCCGCTTAGAGTACTTACCACAACCAACCTTCTCTTTGGAGATCTGAGTCTTTGTGGTGAAGTAATACCACTCGTCTTCCTGGAGAATAGGATGGTTGGTTTGGTTAAGCAACCATGGCTCCTTGGCATAAACATCCTCCATCCCTATGAAGTCTCTTCCACGGTATTCACCTCTTAGCATCGGTTTAAGATAACAATTGATGATTTCGTCGTCTGAGGGATCAAAGTGAAACCCTTCATCATCATCTTCATAGTACTCCGTCGTCATTTTATATGCTTCTCTCAACAATTTTATGTTATGTGATTTTAGATTATGAAGAGAGATATGAGATTATGAGTTAACTTGTGTGTCTTTATATATCGGTGCTTTTTTCCAACAAAAATTTGGTCTCGCAAGATTTTGTATATCTTAATATTTTATTTAAGATTTTGTATACATCTCGATATTGTTTATAATATTTTTTATATATAAATAATATGTAATCTGTTGAAAACAATATTAATATATATATATATATATATATATATTACGACTTTCTTCTTTAAAACAAAATTCAGTTTTAAGATGGCGCAACAAATAAATAAGTTAGGTATAATTTTATTTGCAGCTAATGTTTAGAGTTATTTAATAAATTTTGTTTCATATATCAAAGAGATTCTCATAACACACAATTATCACATAATAAATTTACATTTTCTAGCGGGAAAAACTTATTACTTCTTTTCCAAGCATCAGTTCATACTACAGTTTTGACGATTTATGAATTATGATGACAAAATTTTTAACAGACGATGCTTGGAATCCTAAAAGCCTACACAACTTTCTTTTTGTGTTTATATATTTTGGAATCCTAAAAGCCTACACAACTTTCTTTTTGTGTTTATATATTTTGGAATTGGACAATCATAGAACGAAGGCCAAGATATTTTTTGTACTTGTTCTTCTTACTTCCTATATATACTTCATGTGTCACCTCTATGGCTTCGACTTGTTCATCTTTCTCTGATGATCTTTCAGGAACCGAATAATCCTAGTTAATGGGTTCTCTTCCGGTGGCAAAACTGAGACGGGTGATACAATCATTATTGAGCATTAATGTCGACATTGTAAATGGATCGTTGAATGTATGCGTCTTAATTTATGTTAGTTCGGATCTTTGCGTTCTTGATCCTAGCCTAAGAAAATACAAAACACAAGTCAGATTCTTACTTCACCTAAAAATATTTTATCTGGCAAAGTCATTAGAGAGTTTCCTTTTTTTCCATCAGTTAAGTCAAAACTAAATCTTGGGTTAATTCTTGGGTTTGTACCCAATAGGTTTGTACCCAATAATATAATTCTGTGGTTGGAAAAGAATAAGATTATATTGTTTATCATGCATGCGTTTGGACACTAAAAATCTTGAATCTAAGAAAACCCAGCTCAGATTTTTTTCTTATATATATTCAAAACTGACGACAGTTGTTATAATTTCTTGTGTTTGTATCCAGCTGCATGCAATACTCGTATTGTTCTTGGATAATTTCCCTATAGCTAGCATATATTATACTGCAGGTACTCATAGGTAAGTAAAACTATAGTGGAAAAAGTTTCCCACCATCATCACAGGGGGGTTATTTTTTTTTTCCTTAAATATGAAATTACTGTACATAATAGTAATACAACTAGTGGAAAAAACGACTCAATTTAACTCCACTACGTTACTCACCGAAGCCAACCCAAAAATTAATAAAAAATCCATGTCTCAATAGATTTAATTTAGGAATTGTAAAGTACATATTTTTTTGAAAAATATAATAACTTAATAATTATGTATTTTAATTAGAATGAGTAATAAAATACTAATATTGTTTTTAATTTAATGTAGACACTCTCCTTTAATTGTGCAATGGGGATGCTCTCAGTCTTTTAAGATTTCATGAGAAAAAAAAAAAAGAAGAAGTTGTGCGTGAGTAGTAGTAGTAGACGAAAACATAATACTTGTTTTTTTTTTACTGAGAGCAAGATCGTCGTGGCTCGAAGTGGCTAAGACAAGCAGCAACTATGAAGACCGTGCGAGACAATAAAATATCAGTAATTACTGAGTAGTTAATAAACTTATACCAATTTATATTCAACGGAACAAATAATAGAATTAAAAAATATGCCAAATGTTCTTCTCTCTCTGCCAATGGATCGGAGTAGTATAATAATTTATTGTGTGTTTGCCGAGTGGGACTTTGTGCGACAAGCTTAAGTGATCCCTTTCGGACATTTAAGATAATGGTATCTTTTCCTTTTCATCTAACTTTAACTGTTGAGTGGCAGATAGAAAACAAAAAGTAGAGAACTGCAATTGAATTCATATCGTTGAATGTTAGATAACTAATTCTCCTTGCACACACACACACACGTGACATTAATTAATTTCTTTCTTAGCTTAAGTTAGTGTTTTACCTTTTTGTAATTAGTGAAATTTTGGTAGATTATATCACTACTTTTAATCTGATTATATAAACTCATTTCATGGTTGTGTGTAATGTTTTTAGTAACATGCATGCTTTCATGTTAGCGACTCTGTGAAACTATATTTCATCTCACAAAACCTAATTTTTTGACGAATGAATTAAGTGATTTACTCGTCGGTGGATGGGATGGAAGAACAATAGTAGAGCATGCGTACTTGTATTTAGGGAAGACTAGTTTTGCTAGTTGCTAACTAAAAGAAAGAAAGGAAGAAAAAAAGGGATTCCTCTTTTGTCTTTATAGTTTTGTTTATTTTTATAATGACTCGATCTTACTTTTAAATTCATCTTTTTTTTGTTCTAGTTTGCTTTGTTTTGCTTATATGATCATGAATATCCCACTAAATCATAAAGGACTTTAGTTTCGTCTTTCTTTTAGTGATGGTGGTGGTGTCCCCATGAATGTTGATTTCATCTTATATATACGAAGAGTATACCTTTGCTAGATTTCAATCTTGCATCATCAAATGACAATAATAAACGTTTTTATCTACAAATTCATACATAACAAATGAACAAATGAGCAACTCAGAAAATAAAAGTCTCAATGTAATTATGATAACGCCGTACACGTACTTTTATATAATTATATACTCTCAACCTTCATTGATACTACGATAGTAAGGAAGGAGTAATTAACAATAAATACTTCACCTATATATACAGTTAGGTTTTCTTTATATCGAAAGTTAATAGTAATACGTAAAAAGATGATGATCATACACTATTAGTATAAGGATTCTTGGAAACCACAGTATATGATCTTGAGCTGTGTCAGTGGACCCAAAGTAATCTATGAAATTCAATCCCACGATCGACCCACCAACAGAGTCCTTTTTATTAATCTATACACACAAATATCATATTCCCTTATTACCAATATACAGTTAATAGTTTTCTCATGAAACAAAAACACTAGGGTATTAGAAATTGACCACACGATGACACGATTTGCATTTGTTTTTGGTGCAGATATCTCTACAACCAGAGAGACTATACACTTGTTTATACAATCAGAACACTATTTTGTCCAGTTTTTGTTTTTTTTTTATATACATTTAGCTCTAGTAGTTTAAGTTTAACCACATACTGTACATATAACTAGCTAAACGAGTATATAGTAATTATGAAGCATCTCTTTAACAACACTGATGGTCTGATGTGAATCATGTGATCAAATCATTGTCTTACAATTATATCGTATCTTTTTAAAGTTGTCATTATATGATGAATATTATGATGAATTTTTGTGTTGACATTATTATTATTATTTAGACTGTTTATCTTTATGAAAAAGTTGATTATTTTTTTTGTTTGGTTTGTTGTCAGTTTTAGTGTGTTTTGGGTTAAATCTTTTCTAAGTAAATAATGCTAAGATAAGACACGTAAACATGTGCAAATATATATTTATACAGATGTAGGGACCGTGTCTGACATAAACCATTCCCGCGCCTTCCTCGATGATGACAAATATAAGATCATCTCAACCGTTCGATTTTATTACTTTTACTTTCATTCTCCACCGTCCGATTATCTTCTTCTCTCTCTCTAGCTTTTTTTTGTGAATTGTGAATCGAATCGATCGCTTCTTCTCTCTGTTTCTTTTTTGTTTGTTCTCTTGGATCTTCACTTTTTGCTGATTCACTCACTCTCCCTACTTAATTTTTTTTTTTTTTTTTTACAAATCTCTCTCAGAGTATATTCTTCGTCTTCTCCTTCCTCTGAGTTGCGTCGGTTCTGCTGCATTTTCACTTCGTCTTTTCAGGTAATTTTCCTTCCGATTTCTCGATTTTTTTTTTTTTTAGCTCTTGAGATTTTCTCGGGAAAGTTTCTTCTCCTCTTTGGTTTTGGTAGAAACGTTACCGTTTTGTTGAGCTAAGAAATCACTCCAGTGCCGTTCTATGTTTAATATATGAAGAATCTAAATAAACGTAGCGAAATTTTCGGTTTCGATTCAAATCGGAACCTCTGATCAGTTTTGATTTGTTGATTTTTTAGAACAATTTCGTGTGTATATGTGGTCTGCTCCGAGCTTACGATTTTGGTTAATTTCGAATTCTCTTATTGGATCCGTCAAAGATTTTTGGATCAAATCTGAAAATCGTATTTGTCGTATACGCGGTGTTCGTGATGGTTCTTCATAAATGCACGGACGCATCGTTCAGCTGTTTCTTCGGGAAACAAATAAACGGGGGGTCCTATTCGTATGAGTATATATTTTTTTTAGCATTATCGAAAGATCTTTTGATGATTATATTTGTGTATATGCATACATACAAAATCATCATTATTATCTTCCTCCTGCATTTCTTTCTGCGTCCATTTACTAGAGGACCACTTTATTTTTATTTTTTTGTACATTTTCTTGGTATTCCTTTTTGTTTTCTACTCTCTTTGATGCCATGATATCATTTGGAAAAAGACTAATCAGAAAATGCTTTCGAGGTACTTTTTTCTGATGTGATTGAATTTTTTGGGTGTTTCTTCAATTTTCCATATCTCAGGAGGTGGGTTGTATACGTTGGATTGATGTGAATCCTGTGGTGTTCTGTGACTTCGCTATGGAATGCCCTTTGGAGAAGAAGAGTTCTTCTGGTGCTACTAAACCTTTGCAAACTCCTGTGAAACAACGTCTGGAGAGTCATGAGGTTGTCAAGTATATGTCCAAGCTACCTGTTTTCTTGGAGAGAGCTGAGACCTCTCAAGAGAAGCTCTTGAGTGTTGGTGTTCTTGATTGGGGACGTTTGGAGAAGTGGCAGCATAGTCATAACAGGAAGACTAGGTTCCCTTTGGTTCCCCACGAAACAGATCCTTTGTTGGCTCCGCCTAGAGATGAGTCATCTGCTGGTCCCAGTAAAGTTCATAACCAAAGTTCGGCTTCTCTAACGAAACATCATAGCTCTCGGCATTCCAATGTAATGCCAAACTCGGTCGAAGATACTTTAAAGGAGCGTGAACAAATCAAAGGTACCAGGAGAAAGAAACACAAAGATCGTAAATGTGTCAGCATACCAGATGACCAGCTTGGTCCAAACACTGATGCACAAGGATTAGATGGATGTGACGAGAAACATTTGAAAGGGAAGATCTGCCCAAAAAGTGGAACTTTGTCAAATGAATTGAATTCAGAGGCTGGCTTGGACATGGAAGTAAAATCAAAGGCTGATAGGAGCAGGCGTAGGAAGAGTGAAAAGAACTTGCAGGGAGAAAAACGAGATGATCATGATGAGGTTAAGACACGCAAGAGGAGTTCGACTAGAAAAGTTCGGGTTGTTCATGGTGTGGAAGTAGATTACTGTACTCAACATTCTTGCCCCTTGCCATGTAAAGCTGATGGCTGCTTGGCAAAGAGTACAATTGGCTCCACTGATGCGGACCAGAACAAGGTTTCAGTTGACATATCTCAGTGTGTGTCTCTTTCAACGAAAGCAAGGAATACATCTTCCAAAGGTAAAATCACAGAAGACAGAGCATCATCTTTGTTACCTCTGAAACACTGTAATGATGAGCCTTCCCAGAGACAAGATTCAAAGTCGCATAAAGGGGCATCTGAAAAGGGGAGAAGTATATCACCTTTTCAGCGGCTTAGCTTCAGTATGGGTAAGGCCAGCAAAACTAACAGTGAAGGAGTTGCTGTTCCCCCTACCCAGCTAGACTTAATGGCTAACTCCACAAAGATAGATTCACAAAATGTGGCTCTATTATCTGACGTTGACGGCTCAGATTGCAACAAGCCCAGTGCAAAAGATACAACCACGACAAGCCATTTAAGAAGGTTGCTAGAACCTCTGTTGAAGTCAAGAGCAATTCACTCTGGCAATTCCGTGGAGGGGACAAGAGGTCAAGGCGTACAAAGAATAAAATTAGGAATCACGGGTTGCAAATCAGTAAATGTCAGTGATTCAGCTCACGAGAAGAAGTTAGGATCATCCATGGTTCGAGCTGTTCTGCGGGTAACAGTTAAGAACAATCAGCCACTCTTTACATTTGCAGTGAATAAAGAAACCGACATTATTGCGGCCACCCAAAAGAAAATGGGAAGCTCAGAGGAGGGTGAATGTACTAGAGTTTATACTTTCTTCTCTATTAAAGACCATAAGAAAAATAGTGGGTGGTTAAACCAAAGAGGCAGTGGCCAAACACATGGTATCATCTCTAATGTTGTTGCGCAAATGCGGGTTTCAAGCTCTTTGCCTTCTGGTTCCATCAGAGAGTTTGTTCTCTTCTCTGTAGAACTTGATCAAGAGAGCACGGAAAAGTCTGATCTGCAGTTGAAAAATGAGCTAGCTGCGATCATCGTAAAGATGCCAAGATGGTTTCACAGGAGGGAATCACTAAACACGGTTCAAGATCATAATGCACTCAATGAAGAGCCTGAAGATCACATCAAAGACAGGTTTTTTGACCAAGACATTAGCGCGACGGTCATACTTCAAAGCGGTGTTCATAGTATGCCTCAGAAAGGAGGGCCATCCTCTTTGATCCAGCGATGGAGAACAGGTGGGTCTTGTGATTGTGGAGGTTGGGACATGGGCTGCAATCTCAGAATTCTTACAAATCAGCACAACTTATCCTACAAGAACTCAACAACGTCAAACTCACCAGCATCTTTAAACAGATTCGAGCTTTTCTTTCTGGTACAGATTCTCAAGTCCAATCTCCTTTTTTTCTTTCTCTTCTAAAATTAATTAAAAACCAAAAATATTTCATCGTCCCATTCCTATAATTTTTCAGGAAGAACAAGCCGAGGAACATCCATACTTGAGCTTTAAACCGATCAAAGAAGGGGTATATTCAGTTGCGTATAATTCATCCCTTTCACAAGTGCAAGCTTTCTCCATATGTATGTCACTTGCAGAGAGTAGAAAAATGTCAGAGATCACCCGTGAGCACAAAAGCTCGTGTGATGAACATAAAGCTAGAGCAAAAACCGCGTTAGTCGCAGACCAGGATTCAAACCCTAATGGAACCACCGTCGGGTCTCAACCGCCCCTCTCGCCTGTTGGGCGGGTCTGAAGTTTGTATTTTTACTTCAAACCCAAAGTTTTACTTGCAGGTATGTGATCATATTATTAGTGTTAAGCCTAAGGTAAAGTAGTTGTAGGAAATAAGAAAGCAGCAAGAAGATATCATATAAAGTAGTTAGTCTAATGGTCTTCCCAACTCTTAAAGTGTGAATATTTTTTTTTGTTATATCTTATCTCCTCCATATATAGATTACTTTCAAGCTGTGAAAATCTTTGGTTCCTTTCTGAAACTTCAAAAGCCTAAAGGGCTTTTATTTGTTAATCTTGCCATGTGATCATTGTCATGAATGATGAATATTGGATTCATAACAACAGTGTTTTTGAACCTTGGCCCAGCTGATCAGACAAGCTCGACAGACAATAGTTTTGCATAACTTTGAGTTTGATTAGTTCATCTTTTTGAATTCAGTGTTGAAAAGTGAAAAAAGATTCTAAGTAATAAGAAAACAATAAAAATGTTGCCATCGTTCACGTGAAGCTGTTGTTTTTTTTGGTCACAAAGACAGAGAGGAACAGAGTGGATTGTATAGCTTTATGCACTTTGAACTCACACAACAAGCAACATGGTAGACCCATCAATATCCAATTTGGCATATGCCAAAAAAAAATATAAATATAGAATCTCATAATTGACAAGTTTATCCGAGCAAATGATATTTTCTTTGTCTAAATGATTATGTTTTTAGAAAAATGATCTCTGGCATTTGGTTAACATGTAATAATGTCTGTCTTAGATGGATTTATTTTTATTATAGCTATAAATCCCTTCAAAAAAAACTGATCCATCATTACATGTATTTGCACATATGTATGTTCTTATAAAAACACTTGTTTCAGTTTCTTGTTTTTTTTTTAAAGTTTTGCTGTAACTTGTAAAGAAATAGGAGACCAGTGAATTATTGTAGTAATCATAGACAATAGTTAATTTATACGTGGCTGCATGTGTTCGTTACAAAGCGGATAGTTTGAAATGTGGTTAAGTTTATCAGACAGACAAAAACAAAAGCGAATACTGTATCAGATATTTATACAACTACAAACACAAGAAAAGAAATGGATAGTAGTATTGTGCACAAGTATCTTATATTCTTATCATTGGTCTTTTATGTCAAAACCCTCTAAATTAAACACTAGTATATATCCACATTATACGATTTCTAACAAAAATTTATCTGAGCATGCACACTACTCAGCTTCCGATCCCTTTCAAATGAGAAATAGTGACTTTTAAGTTACTTCCCATTATGTAAGTTGTTAATATCTAAGCATGTAAAAACTATTGCTATGATACATATAGAGCTAGCAATTTGCGTTATTGAAATATATTTTGTTTCAAAGCTTATGATTGGCACCCTATTATAGGTTTGTTTCGTATGTAACTATAATATATGTGCCGAAATTTCGTTAGTGGGTTGGACATTATCTTGAGCCAAGAGTCGAGAAGCAAGTTTTTTAAAACATGAAACCTTTCAAACACAACGCTCCTACCATTTGGCTACACCAGCTAGCTCTACAATAAGAATATGATTTCATCTTCCAATATTATATGAGGGTAACCTATACAAACCTAAAAGTGGAATCTGGGGCTAACCATGAAGAATCAATCAAGGAATGGCCAGGCTCTTAGGGATTCTGCTTCCTCGGAGGATGATGAACCAGTGCGCCTCCCTGCCTTGGACAATTCTTCCCTGCGACAGCGTTTCCGTCTCACTCTGGTTGGACGTGCCTTTCACACCTCTGGAAGAAGTATGGAAGCTTTTCTGGCCTTTATGCCAAGTGCTGGAATCTGGGATCTTGAAGGTAGAGTCCGAGGTTTTGACTTAGGTAATGGAAGATTCCATTTCAACTTTGAAACTGAGGAAGATCTGCAGAAGATTCTAAGGAAGAGACCTTGCCATTTCAACAAATGGACCTTCTCTCTAGAGAGATGGGAGCTCAACTTCCAAGAAGACCTCCTAAACTTTGTCCAATTTTGGGTGAAGATTAGAGACCTCCCCTTGAGATGCTGGGTGGAAGAAGCCTTCAGAGGCATAGGTGTTGCCCTTGGACGAGTTGTAGAAGTTGATGCTTCTGATGCTCGTGTTCTGGTTTCAGTCAATGTCACTCAGCCACTGAAGTTCAAAAAGAAGGTGGTGCTTGACAATGGTGAAGAAATCTGGGTATCTCTCTCCTATGAGAAGCTTTATCGGTTCTGCTTCTCTTGCAAATTGATCTCCCACGAAGATAGGGACTGCCCCCTCCTTTCAGAGCAACAAAGACGCCACAACAGAGAGAGGCGAGGGAATGCAGGACATTTTCCCACCAAAGAGCTGGCTGAAGGCAGAATTGAACATCGACCTCGTGAAGGAGACCTCCGAGACTCGATCCGTAACAGAGATCAACCTCGCCAGCTAGGAAGAGAGGTTGGTCACCGGTCTGGTCAGGCGCGCTCGAGGGATGCTGGAGACAAAGCTCCCACTTCAGAGAATCCAGCTCCTACACGTCATGTGAGAAGAAGCCTTTATGGTTCCACTTATGCCCCTCATCCTTCTGTGCAAAGGAAACCGGTCTGGCAGTGAGTTGGTGGCGATGCTGAGCCACGGGCACCCTCTCACAGAGAATCCTCAATCCAATCTTCCTCAGGGTCGAAGAAACGGGATGAGAGAACTGGTGATGATGCTTTCCGCCATAGGAGGAATGACGAGTCTGGTCATGCCATGTTGCATTATGGCAGCGAGCATCGTAGGGGGTCTTCTCGCCGCCGAGAGTCCCCTCTGCGTATCCGATCTCCGACAAGAGAAGATCCTTCCCACGAGAACTGGCGCAGTACCCGAAGACCCCCCCGTCATGTCTCGAAGCGTGTAGCGTCTCGCTCCTCCCCAAGTTCTGCTCTTGCTAAGGGCAAAGGAAAACTTGTAGAAGATGACTCCAAGGAAGCTGAGGACGAGGATATGGAAGAGTTGAACTTGGCTCCAGCCAATTTTGAGTTTGGCTCTGGTTCAGGCGCAGGTAATGAAGCACAGCAGGGCAGAGGCTACCCAACTCAACCCTCTCAGCAAGCTCCGGCATCTCAACTCACCGCCGGCTCTAATCCCCAAGCTAACGACGGTGCTCCTCCGGCTTTGGGAGATGCGATGGCGATTGACGCACAGCTGTCTGATTGGGAGGTCGAAGAGAACCGAGCCAAGGTTTCTAAAGAGATCAATCTGATTCAAGGGATTGAATCTATCCCCTCTGACTGGGGGAACCTCATTGATGAGGATGATTCTGATAAAGAGATCACGGAAGCTGGTGTCCGTTTGATGCATGAGTTCGAACAAGAGATGATTCTAGATGGCCTTCTCGAGAACGATGACCTTCTAGGAGAGGATTTGATGGCCGCCGAGTTCATGGGTTCCGGTGGGTCTGATGATAGTAAGGAGAAGACAATTACGGAGCAGGCGATTCCGATTGTGCATCATGAAGCTCCAGCCCCAGCAACCTCCCAATCTCCGACGAGCAAAAGACATCGTTCGCCAGATGGGGAGAGGAGAGTGAGAAAGCCAAAACAAGTGGATCCTTCTGGGCCTAAAATTTCTGGAAAAAGTCCATCCAAGAAAGCTCTGGTTTTGGGGCCTAACTCAGCTGTGCCCAAACGCATTCCCCCAAGGAGCCCAAAAGCTGTTGTTGCTGTGTCCAGGAAGCTAAAGGTCTTCCATGGCAAACCATCGCCGAAGAAGAAGGCTCCCACTACCACCAGAGGACGCCCGGGAATACCACGTCAAGAGAACACCATCAACAACATCCCTCCGAGGGAGGAGGTCCGTCACGAACCAAAGAAGAATTCCGATAATCGCAACATAAAAACGAAGGAAGGTGTGGTGGAGTCCCGGATCTCCCCCGACCCCCCCGCATGAGGACGCTAGCATGGAATTGTCAAGGGGTGGGAGCCAAGTTGACTCGCCGCCGACTGCGTGAGATGTGTCGTATGTACTCACCAGGTTTTTTATTTTTATCGGAAACGAAGAATGACAAATCTTTTCTGCAAGATGTGCAAGATGATTTAGGATTTGAAAATCTTCAAACCGTCGAGCCAGTTGGCACTAGTGGCGGTTTAGCTTTATTGTATTCGAATGATTTTCCGGTTAAGTTTCTTTTGTTAGATGACCGGTTAATTGATATCGAAACTATTATTAATGGAAATCGGGTCTTTATGACATTTATTTATGGTGATCCTGTTGTTTCTAACCGGGAATACGTTTGGGAAAGACTCATGCGTATTGGTGTGGTGAGATCCGAACCTTGGTTTATTATTGGGGATTTCAACGAAATAATTGGAAACCATGAAAAAAGGGAAGGAAGAAACGATCAGAAGCCTCCTTTTTACCTTTTCGAGCTATGATCGATTCATGCGGGTTAATTGATTTTCCATTCCAAGGAAATCAATTTTCATGGATAGGTCATAGAACAAATGGTACAATAAGATGCAGATTAGATAGAGTCATGGGAAATGAAGAATGGCATAATTTATTTTCCCACACAAATGTGGAGTATTTAAAAATGTGGGGGTCTGACCACCGTCCCCTTTTGGCTTCGTTGCTCTCTAAACCAAAAAAGATGCGAAGAAAATTCATGTTCGATAAACGCTGGATAGATAAGCCAGGACTCAGTGAAGCAGTACTAGAAGGATGGGGAGGAGAGGATGGTAGTGTTGAACGCTCAATTTACCAAAAAATCCAAAACTGCAAACGAGCTATCTCCATATGGAAGAAAAATAATCCCTCAAACTCAGAAAAACAGATTAAAGAGCTCCAAGCCAAAATTGATGAAGCTTATGAGGACGATCAAGCTTCCACAGAAGATCTCCTAGCTCTCAAGTGGCAATTGTGCGAAGCTTACAGAGAGAAAGAGGCTTATTGGCAACAAAAAAGTAGGGAGTTATGGCTTTTGGAGGGAGATAATAATACAAAATTTTTCCACGCTTCCACTAAGCAAAGGAGGGCAAGAAATAAGATTACTGGCATTCTCAACCAGATGGGAGTTTGGGTGGATACCGAAGAAGGAATAGAAGAAGTGGCGGTAGAGTACTTTAGTCGCCTCTTTACATCCTCAAATATGAGTGACCCATCGATGGCCATTAGAGATGTACCCACTTTGGTTACTCAATCAATGAACGACTCCCTCACAAAGGACATCTCAGAGGAGGAGGTGAAGCGAGCCTTATTCTCCCTGAATCCAGGAAAGACCCCAGGTCCAGATGGGATGACTGCCCTATTTTTCCAAAAATTTTGGGCTACAATAAAAGACGACCTTATTAAGACGATTCGTAATTTCTTCAGCTCAGGTTTCTTTGATGCAAAACTCAACGAAACCAACATCTGCTTAATCCCAAAAGGAGAAAGACCTCGTGTAAGCTATAAAGTGATCTCCAAGGTCTTGAGTCTTCGGCTCAAAAGTTTTCTTCCGGAACTTATATCTAAGACACAGTCGGCCTTTGTGGCTGGGAGACTAATTACAGACAATATCCTTATTGCTCAAGAAAACTTCCATGCCCTTCGTTCAAATCAGGCTAATCGGACTAAGTTCATGGCGATCAAAACCGATATGAGCAAAGCTTATGATAGGGTGCAATGGAACTTTTTACGAGCTCTGATGGAGAAAATGGGGTTTGATCAAAAGTGGGTGGGATGGATAATGCATTGCATTTCCTCCGTCTCATACCGAATTTTGATCAACGGAGATCCCAAAGGGAGGGTTAGACCAACAAGAGGTATTCGACAAGGGGATCCAATCTCTCCGTACCTATTTATTCTATGTACGGAAGCTCTTATTGCCCAGATAAGAAGGGCTGAAGAGGAGGGAAAAATTCAGGGGCTCCGCATCTCTAATGCAAGTCCAAGGGTTTCACACCTCCTGTTTGCAGACGACAGCCTTTTCTTTTGTAAAGCCGACCCCCAACATAGTAAGGAAATTATAGATATAATTCGCCGTTATGGGGATGCTTCGGGACAAGAGATCAATTTTGCAAAATCTTCCATCATGTTTGGAAATGAGATCCCGGCCCTCCTCCGCCAAGAGATTAAAACCATTGTCGGAATATCCCAAGAAGGTGGTATGGGAACTTACCTTGGCCTCCCTGAAAAGATCCATGGATCAAAGGCACAAGTGTTTTCGTTTGTGCGGGATAGACTCCACAAAAGAGCAACTATGTGGACCTCCAAGTTCCTCTCCAAAGGAGGAAAGGAGGTCCTATTCAAATCAGTGGCGCAAGCAATTCCGACATATGTAATGTCGTGCTTCCTCCTACCTAAAGCCATAACCTCCAAGCTAAGTAGTGCTATTGCTAACTTTTGGTGGAGTAATAAAGCTGAAAGTCGGGGTATGCATTGGCTTTCTTGGGAGCAAATGTGCACCAGCTTTGAAGATGGTGGACTAGGATTCAGGACCCTCGAGGAATTCAATCTAGCTTTATTGGCAAAACAACTGTGGCGGGTATTAAGATTCCCAGATTCCCCCTTGAGCCGTGTGCTGAAAGGACGGTATTTCAGATATTGCAATCCATTTGAGATAGAAATATCAAATCGCCCTTCTTACGGCTGGAGGAGTATGCTATCGGCGAAACATATCCTCAAGTTTGGAATTCGCAAGACTATTCGATCCGGATTTGATACTTACATCTGGACTGATCCTTGGATCCCAGATAATCCACCGCGACCACCAAAGGGTTTATCTCAATTTCGCGATCCCCTTGTGTGTGTAAATACATTGATTGATTTTAACACAAAAAGGTGGAAACAAAACAATCTTCGGGAGCTTTTTCCCCCGGATGAAATTACCCTAATAATGGGAATCAAACCGAGCTTAAAAGCATCGAGGGATGGTTATGCATGGACATTAACAAAGTCCGGAAATTATTCCGTTAAATCTGGATACAACGTCGCGAGATCAATCTCTCGTCCTGATTGCGACCCCCCTGTTCAGGGACCTAGTATTACGACATTGAAGGCGCAATCATGGAAGCTAAAAACTACACGAAAGTTAAAACATTTTGTGTGGCAATGTTTGTCTGGATGTTTGGCAACTTGTCAACGTCTACATTATCGCCATATTGGCAGAGATAAAGGATGTCCTCGGTGTGGAGCGGAAGAAGAATCAATTAATCACATGGTTTTTGAATGTCCTCCTGCGAAACAAGTATGAGCTCTTTCTGCGATCCCCTCCCACCCATTGGTGTTCCCTTCCTCCTCCCTATTTAGCAATTTAGACTTTTTATATGGGAGAGGCAAAGACTTTGGTGCACTCGAGTCAAATTTACGTGTTTTTCCATGGATAATGTGGTATATCTGGAAGGCGAGAAACCTACAGATTTTTGAGAATGTCTCTGAGTCCCCGCTAGAGACCTTGGAGAAAGCACGGCAAGAGGAAGATGTATGGCGAACGGTGCATTGTAGAGAGGCCGCCACCGTGCACACCCCATCGCCTTTACTCAACTCTCTCCCTCAAGATCTCCCGATCTGCTTTATAGATGGATCTTGGCACGATAAGGAGGAAAGAAGTGGACATGGGTGGATTGTCTCGTTTGGAGGACGAACCCTGTGGCTTGGCCTGAAAGGATCTCGACGAAGCCTCTCTCCTCTACATGCCGAGTTAGACACCCTTATTTGGGCTATGGGCAGTTTGGTGTCACTTGGCTTGACTAACGTTCATTTTGCAACGGATTGCTTGGATCTCCTCGCAATGATCGCACATAACGAGGATTGGCCCGCCTTCTCCTCCGAGTTGTGTAATTTCAAGAGTCTTAAAGATAGATTTGTTAGTTTCAGTATTTTTCATATCCCTAGAGGGGATAATGTCCGTGCCGATAAACTTGCGAAATGTGCAAGGGCACGTGGTTTTTGTTTTTCCCATATAAGCTCGTCGGTCCCTTTATGGCTCTCTCTCGAAGAGAGTCATTCCCGATAACTTTATAGTTGGGGTTGATTGACAAAAAAAAAAAAAAAATACAAACCTAAAAGTGGTCCAGGCTTGGTCACTTTAAGAGCATCTTAAATTAGGCTTAAAATGTGTCCCCCAAAAGACAACAAACATCTCCTTGGCACACGCGTGAAGTCATCTTCTTCTCCTTCTTCTTCTTCCATTACATTACTACTAGTCTACTACTTTTCTTTTACCATATTTATCACCCAAGATCCTCTTTGTCTCCACCAACCAACATTAACTTTTCTTATAAAAATACTACTTATAATTGTTTTAAAACAAGCAAAAAGTTGGTTTCGAATACGTAAACACATATCATGAGTACTAGGGGGAAAGCTTCACAACGATTACATTTTTTTATAAGAAAAAACAGCTTTGCAGTGTAACACATGATATTGATACATACATATATGATAATATGAATATGATAGTAGCATACAATACGATACAACATGTCACAACTACAAAAAGCTTTTGACTTAATTTGCATATAAAATTGCTTCGTGGACCTCTTTCGTTCTGTTGGGTCACACCGGTCTGCGTCATTTTAGCTGGAAAGTTTTTCGCTTATTGGGTTCAAAACGCTTTTATGCTAATATAACTAAATGAAATACAAAAGTGAAACTGTAACATTGTTTTATCAATTCAATATAATATACTTCGTCGATCAGAACCCGCATTTTAAGAACTTTTGGTATAATATGTAACAACACACATAATTAGGAGTTAAAGAAAAGCATCATATGTTTTGGAGGGAGTGGAGCAATTACATTACATAGAATTAACTAAATATGTAGTTTAGGCTGCTCCAATGAGTAAATCACAACTGACTCGATTAGATATTTATTGTTATGCAATAAGTATAATACTATGAGATATCATAAAGTTCATAACTCACTTAAATTAAATGCAACTTTTTATAGAGGTATAAAACTAGTAGTAGTACCACTGCCACTTTAATAGTTTAGTTCATTCATACTCTCACACCCACACGCATGCACCACATGGCTTTGACCCTTTTCTTTGACCATTCCACTTTACGATTTTGTCCCTTGATTTAGTTAGTAAAACTTCGCCTTGAGTTTACTTACTAATGTGCAGCCTTGTCTAAAGTCTAAACCAGACGTTTCAGAGTTACTTAAGGTCGTCGTCGTCTTCTGCTTTGACGACCAAAATTTAACACACAAAAAAAAGGAAGAAAACGTCGGTTTCTCAATTAATCTGTGTTTTCTATTTTTTTCTAATTTGGTTTTGTCTTTTTAAAGAAAAATACAAAGTAAAGAGAGAGAGAGAGACATTGGATCCAAGTAAAAAAAAAACAATTGATTGTTCAAAGTCTAATGAAAGGTGCTAATTAATATTCTCAATTTCTGGTTTTATCTTTTAATTAATCAATCTCACACCACTCACTGTCTTCTCCACTTCGTCCGCTATATAAATTTTCTCACTCTTTTTTAATTTTCTCGCAGATTCCTTTCTATACCCGGAAAAAAATAAACCTTTTTTGCTCCTCTCTCTCTCTCACTCGACTTCTCTTCTAAACTCTCAGAAAGGGACTGAGAGACTCACCAAAACAAAAAAAAGGGTTTTTGCTTTTCGGGTTTTCAGGGAAGAAATCTGTTATTAGATTGATCGAATAAGCTTTCGAAAAGCCAAAAATGGGACCTCGTTGCTCTAAGCTATCTCTCTGTTGGTGGCCGTCCCATCTCAAACCAACTCACCACGAAGCTTCTGATCTAGGTTTCTTTCTTTAAAGTCTCTTCCTTTCTTTCATTTTCTCTCTCTCTCTCTCTGCTAAACCAAGTTTGAGTTTTTTGTTTTTGGTTCCGACAGAGAACGGTACGGACGATTTGCCGTCGTTCACGGAGTTCAGTTTCGACCAACTACGAGCTGCTACTAGTGGATTCTCAACGGACAGCATCGTCTCTGAACACGGGGTTAAGGCTCCCAATGTTGTGTATAAAGGCAGACTTGAAGATGACCGATGGATCGCTGTCAAACGCTTCAATAGATCCGCTTGGCCTGATACTCGTCAATTTCTTGTACGAGCTCTCTTAAAATTTTGATTCCTTTGCTCATTCCCCTTGATGTGTTTATCATTTGGTGGGGATACTGTTGTTGTTTACTGTTTCATTTGATTGATCTTTAGGAGGAAGCCAAAGCTGTGGGGCAGTTGAGGAGTGAGAGGTTGGCGAACTTGATTGGATTCTGTTGTGAAGGAGATGAGAGATTGTTAGTTGCTGAGTTTATGCCTTTTGAAACTCTCTCTAAGCATCTCTTCCACTGTAAGGCTGGCTTTTCATCTTCTTTTAAGAGATTAGCGACTGTTTACTTTGAAGATTCTCTTTTCTCTGGTCTCTATGCCATTTAGTTTTAACTTCTAACAGTGTTTGTGCGATTTAGTTGGAGATTTCTGTTTTTGGTTCTATTTTGCTGAACAAAAGACTAAGACTTGAATGTTTATATTTCATTTATGATGAAAGAATCATTGTTTTCGTTAGCACTGGTGTGAGATTTCCATATTTGGCTATAAGAGATAACTGTTCGCAAAAGAGTGGTGGGTGGAACTTACTAATGTGTGATAAACGATATGTAGGGGATAGCCAGCCAATGAAGTGGTCTATGAGGGTGAGAGTGGCTCTGTATCTTGCACAAGCACTTGAGTATTGCAGCACCAAAGGTCGAGCGTTGTACCATGATCTTAATGCTTACAGGATCTTGTTTGACCAGGTCCATGTCGAGCTTACTATCATCTCTAATATCTCTTGCTTGTTGTGATTCATGTAAGTTGATGTTTAGGGATTCTGATAATGTTTCTATAATCTTAATCACAGGATGGTAACCCGAGATTATCTTGCTTCGGTCTTATGAAGAATAGTAGGGATGGGAAGAGTTACAGTACAAATTTGGCTTTCACACCTCCTGAATACCTAAGAACAGGTCAGTGACTGATATGAGATGCAATGGCGTCAAGTTTGCGTATCATGTTTAAACAAGTTATCACACTGATATGCTGTGTGTTTATTAATCTCTTAGGGAGAGTGATTCCGGAGAGCGTGGTCTACAGCTTTGGAACGCTGTTGCTAGATCTTCTCAGTGGCAAACACATACCACCAAGCCATGTTAGTTCACCAATCACCAAACATTGATCAACTTCTCTTCGGGAGAAGTTCTAGATCTATCAGCTTCATATCCTTGAACCCAAAACATGTAACTGCACCATTCATATGCTCTGCCATTGTTCTGCAGGCGCTTGATCTAATTCGTGGGAAGAACTTCCTGATGCTGATGGACTCGTGTCTTGATGGTCATTTCTCAAACGATGATGGAACCGATTTGGTTCGCTTAGCTTCCCGTTGTTTGCAGTATGAAGCTCGTGAAAGGCCAAATGTGAAATCTCTTGTGTCTTCACTCGCTCCTCTTCAGAAGGAAACTGATGTATGCGGTCACTAAATCACCTTCCTATTATGTGTCAACCATTCAAGTCTTGTCACTCTTTTGCTTATCTGGTATCTCTGTTGTTATCTTCAGGTTCCGTCTTATGTGTTAATGGGGATTCCACATGGAGCTGCTTCTCCAAAGGAAACAACATCACTGACCCCTCTTGGCGACGCTTGTTCAAGACTTGATCTCACTGCGATACATGAAATTCTTGAAAAGATCGGATACAAAGACGACGAGGGGGTAGCAAATGAGGTATGTATTTGAACATGATGCATCTTCATCTTCTACGAGGTCAATGACCTGAAAGTGTGGAGCTTTGTTACAGAAAACAATACAGCTCTTCATCTTCATTTTCTGTAGTTTCCATTGAGATCATCGTCTATATTGTCTGATAAACTTAACTAGATGATCGTTGTTTCACTTCTAATACAGCTCTCATTCCAAGTGTGGACCGACCAGATTCAGGAGACTCTAAACGCCAAGAAACAAGGAGATGCTGCATTCAAAGGCAAAGACTTCGTCACCGCTGTCGAATGTTATACGCAGGTATGGAACATAAAGTCGGTTACTTTCTTGAAACAAGAAAACTCCACTCAATCTGTGTTTCCGTGTTCTCTGATTATATCTGCAGTTCATCGATGATGGCACAATGGTATCGCCAACAGTTTTTGCAAGGAGGTGTTTGTGTTATCTGATGAGCAACATGCCTCAAGAGGCTCTTGGTGATGCAATGCAAGCGCAAGTAGTGTCTCCCGAGTGGCCAACGGCTTTCTATCTTCAGGCGGCTGCACTCTTCAGCCTTGGAATGGATAAAGACGCTTGTGAAACCCTAAAAGATGGAACGTCCTTGGAAGCCAAGAAACAGAACAATAGAAACTGAAAACTTCAAGTGTATAGGTTTCTTCTCTCTTTCGTCTTCTCCATTTTCTGATTGGATTCTGAGAGCCTCATTGTCTTTTTTTCTTTCTTTCTTTTTTTTTTTTCTTTTCTTGAATCATTATCTTGAATTTGTGGTTTCCAATTTGAAGATATGATTCAAATGAATCTTGAATCAAGAAAAAGGGATCTTTCTCATTTAAAAGTCCAAGATCCTTAAATGTGATTTCTTCTTTGAATATAGCTAAAGAGTGGCGATTAAACCCAACTAATGTCCAGTATTTATCTTTTACCATTCTTCAAAGGCAAAGGTGTTTGTGCCTGAAATCAAAAGAGCTAAGCCCCTCTTAATTACAAAGATGTTTCACCAAGCCGGAGTAGAACAATATGATACAAGATGTAAATCTCACGAGTCACAACAATCTAAACACTACCAAGGTATTACAGCTACAAAACGTGTGAACAATCAAGCAACAGGAGGGATTGGATCCAGCAACTGCAAGCAGCTCAAGAACAGGAGAAGAGTGAGCGCGTGCAGGTGGGCGAAAAAGTGAGATGGGAAATCGTTTCACTTAAGGACTTTGAAATGAAACAACCAAGAAACAATGAAGGCGAAGACCATCGCTGCAAGTAAGAAGTTCATAAAAGGACGACCATGCCAGATTCCCCGTGGCTCTGTCTGAGTCTGAGGTTGTCCTGCAGCTGCTTGTGAATGCATAGAGGCAATACTCTCTGGGTTTGACTGTTCGCCAGCCACGTTTACAGCCATTGCGCCACATATCTCACATGTCCTGCTCAGATTCATAGAACAATATGACAAATGCCTTATCAGTATAGCACTTCGCTTCAGCTTCTAAACACAAAAGATATAGATCTAACTCACTGCCTAAGACAATATAAAACAGAATCTAAACAGAGATATGGTTTTAATTGTGATTGGTAAGAATCTACCAATCACAATGTCACAGCAAAAGAGACTGCAAGATTCTCAATGCAGTTGCAAAACCAAGCGTTCATTTATCTTTGGAAGCAAATTACAGGAACCAGACTGAATAAGAACATAAAGACACAAGTTGACAACACATGAGACACAAGTTGAATAATTGGTGGCCAAAAAACTGTAGATTCCAGCTTCAGTAGAGACAATCTTTATAAGAAGTAATCATATGGATCTCTAGAAATCAGACAAGGAAAAAAAAGAAAAATTCTCCAAAGTACATAAAAGCAAATACTTTTGTTTCCTCATAAAGTTCCATCCTTTACTAAATTCTGTTTCTATTTCACAGAATCTGTAGAATTTTGCAGAAAAGAGTAAGAAAAAAATGAGAAAAAGTCTTAGAAGAGAGAAAAGAAAGAAACTTACATGTTTCCTTTGATCTTGAACCAAGTCTCAGCACACTTGCTATGAGCTACACCCAAATCACCTTTACAAGAGCAACCTAATTGCAAAGGCAAACCATAATACTCTTCTTCTTCGTCTTCATTTTCTTCATCTTCATCAGAATCAGAATCATCATCATCATCATCTTCATCGTCTTCATCTTCATTATCTTCAGCATCTTTGTTAGTCTCTAAAGGAAGATGACAGATCCTGCAATCTCTACCACCTTTCTTCTTCTTCTTCTTCTTCTTCTTCTTCTTCCTCCTCCTCTTTCTCCTCCTTGTCCTCCTCTTATTACCACCGGAATGCAGCTTTTTCTCCGGAGCAGGAACACAGCCGCTCTCTAAATCGACCTCAGACAAAGAATCCAAGTCGGAGGAGGAGTCACCGCCGGCGCTAATTTCGACGGAGTATGGGGAGTCTCTAGGATTGGCCAAATGGTGATGAGATCCAAAAGCAAAAGAAGGCATTCTCTTCTTTTTTCTTTTTTTTTTTTGGCTTGGAGGATTAAAGCAAAGAGGAACCAAAGGGGTCACTTAGCTCATGGGTTTTACGAGGAGAAAACAAAAAATATAAAAAGAAAAACAAAAAGCTAATTTTGTCTTGAAGGGTTTATTGCAAAAAAAAAATGATAATTTTGTTTTTTAAGTTTTAGGTTGCAGAGAGAGAGAGAGAGAGAGAGAGAGAGAGAGAGAGAGAGAGAGAGAGAGAGAGAGAAGAAATGTTGGAGAAAGAGAAAGGAAGAGAGGAAGCTTTGGACAAAAGAGCAGCTTCTGTTCTGTTCTTTTTTTTTTTAATGGGAGTGTTGTAATAATGAATTATTATTTTTGTTGTTTAATTAAAAAGAAAAGAAAAGAAAAAAGAAAAATTACATGTTGTTGTTGTTGTTTTGTTTTTGTCTCCCTCAAGTTTGGAAGATATTTGAAAAACAAGGTTTGGTTTTGCTTTCTTTAACATTGTTAGATCCCGTGGTACGGATTCTTAAAACTCATGATTCTCCATATGAAATCTCCCACTTAATTTTCTTCTTTTCATTTCTCTCTATTTATATATATGGATAAATGGATTGTACTTCTTTCTTCTTCTTTTCCCTGTGTAAAAAGTGGATTTTTTCTAATAGTATTAATCACAAGTATATTTCTTATTGAATCTATGATAAGTTACTATTAAAACTTGTTTGATGTTTTATAGCTTTAGGATTGTGAGTTTTTAAGTTTTAAGATGAACTGTTACTTATTTTTTAACTTCAAAAAAAAAAACATTAATAGAACATTAAAAAGGTGTTTTGATTAGTATATGTTAGTACTTTCCTTGATTTCTTCAACAAGTTAGCTTGTTTTTATTTTTCCAACAATTAATTTATTTTTAGTACTTTACTCTTATCTTGACAAACAAAGTACTTTGCTCTTATAAATTAGATTGCTTTTCAGTTTAAAGTTTCATTCTACATTGCTTCAATGAATTTGGATACCAAAAAAATGATATCATATTAAATTCAAGCTTAAACTGATTTTGATGGAAGTGGGTAGGTGAGAATTGTGAACATATATGGCAATAAAAGGATGCAAATAGAGTGTAGGAGGGTTTCGTTGAAAAGCATATAAACATGCGATACAAATTGAAAATGTTACAAAGTTTAAGGGCAATGATAAAAAAAAAAAAAAAAAAACTAAACATAGAAATCACTGTCAATGTCAGTGGCTGTGTCAGGATGTAACTATGTTGGCTGGAAGGAAACTCATCGTTTCTTTAATAGTTTTTGTCCGAGAGAAAAATAGAGAAGAATACTGTACAGCCATTTTAAAATGGAAAATGGCTTTGGGTAGCATGGATTTTAAGGCCCGAATGAAAAGTTATAGATGGATGGGTTTCATGGACTTGAATTGGTTCAATAGAGGCCCTTCTAGCCAATTGGTTCAATGGAGGAGATTAGTCAAAATAATTCAAAATAGAGCGAGTCTACTTAACCCAGTTCTGTAAGAAAAGACATTTCAGAAACGGTTCTCCATATTCTTGGAAGCAAGGAAGAAGGACTTTGACAAGTGGAATATCCAAAAACTCAAGATAATCCCAAAACTATGACATTATTCTTTGGAGATCAATTTCTAAAAGATGTGTGTTGAGATGAATCAAGCGACATGGCAGTTCTCAAATATTGGAAATTAAGGATTGCTTTGAAGTTTGAACTTCACAAAGTCTGGTTCTAATTCATATTTAGTAAGAGTAGTAAGCCAAACCAAAAATGTAGGCGATACAAACCAAATCTGCCATTAGTAATTTTGAGGTCCTTTTATTAAATGTTTAAAACCCAGAAGGCTTCCACAAAACGAATCCATGCTAAATACTCAAAAGTAGCTAAACCCTTATCCCCAGTGATTCTCAGACGCATCAAAATCAAAACCAAGATGGAACATTTCCTACAAAGCTATTGACGTTTCAGAGAAACAACAACTGTATCTTCGAATAAGACGAATCCGCAAACAGATATATCAAGAAGTAGCCACAACAATGGAAGTAAACAGATCAGGTAGCCTGGACATCAGCAGCGTTTGTTGCAGGAGCAGCCTTCGACAGATTTGGGATATACTTCCAACAGCGTTTGTGAACTCCGCTTATCTTCTTTGGAGCTTCCGCAGCTCTCAATCCTGCATTTGAGAATAGTTAAAGTGACTGACCTAAATGCAACCGCATAACTGAGAAAATCTCAACACCAATGCATATGCGACTATCAGAGTTTTCAGATATATGGCTACTCCTAACAATTCCACCCCTTATACTCCATTACCTTAGAGATCAATGGACATAGGAACAAATGAGGAACAAAAAAAACTCACCATCTTTGTGAACAATTCCCCAAGCTTTTCCATGCCTACCATCCTGCATAACATAAACCCAAATCAGATATAAAAAACCCAAATATGATCTTCTCAGCATACGAAAAATGTAGAAATTTCAATCAAAGACGAAAGAGATAACACAAACAATAGGAGAACAGACGAAGAAGAAGAACCTTGTAGAGATTGATCTTTGTGATTTCATAAGAGATTCCGTTCCAGTGAGCTTTAGCCATATGGTATCCGATTCCCCAATTAGGTAAGAACTGAGCGACTTCGATTAAGTTCTTCTTCTTTCTTCTTTTAGGTTTATTCGAATCGGAGCTAGGGTTTTCACTCGACGGAGGAGATGCCGCCGGCGCCGCAGAGAAATTCCTTAGGAGATTAATCGACACCCTGAAAGCACCGACCGTTTCGGTTCTTGAGATTGCTCTGTTCATAAGGCTCATCGCCATTGTATCTCTCTCTCTCTCTGTCCCTCTCTTGTTTCAGCCACTGTTGAAGATCGGCGACTGAGGTTGAAGGGAAGAAGAGAGAACCCACAAGTTTTGGTTTATTCACAAACAGACCCAAATATTATTTAATAAATTATAATTTTACCCCATTACTTCTGAATTTTGACATAAAGTTCCCAGAAGATCAAAACTTACAAAATTAGAAGTAGCCGAATGAGAAGTCAAAACCAAATTGAGAATTGGGAAGCTTTCCTTCTCCGCAACCTTAAAAAGTAAGAATTTTCCTCACACTTTACTCTTACTCACAGACTCTGATCGTTGTTCCCCTTCTTCTCCTGAAAAAAAAAACGAAACTTTATTGAGTATTCAAATCCTGCCATCTTTTTTTCTTCTTTTGCTTCATAGCATTCGCATGAATTAATTTCTCTTAGTCCCTGCAAATGGGCTAGTGTGTTCTCTATAATTGCGGTTAGTGTGTTCATCAGCTTAAAGTGTACATCTGTTTGTTTTTATGAAAAGTTTACGAATCGGTAACTCTTCAATCTTCCTATTTCTAGCGATCATGTTATGTTTTAAGTGAAATTTTGGTTAAAGCAGCGAGCTTTCTTTGTGAATGATGTGTTACTTTTTCCATATTAGGCTTGCGTTACTTGTTATTCTTCTTCAGGTTGGGTGATTTGATTTCTTTGGTTATATAGTTGAGATTCACGAAAGATGCGTGTGTGTGTGTTTGTGTTGCTTACATTGGCATGCTTCTCTAGGAAGGACCAAAAATGAGGAAGAACTGATTTAATCCACATCGAGTGTGAAGATGAGGAGGCGATCTGTGTCTACTGTGCAGTGCACGTTGTTCTTGCTATGTCTACTGAAGATCAAATGTGTATTCACGGATTCCAATTATTTGATCGGTCTTGGAAGCTATGACATCACGGGACCTGCAGCTGATGTCAACATGATGGGATATGCTAATATGGAACAAGTAACATCCGGTGTTCACTTCAGGCTCAGAGCTCGCGCTTTCATCGTGGCTGAGCCGTTCAGGAAAAGGATTGCTTTTGTTAATCTTGATGCTGGTATGGCCTCACAGCTTGTGACTATCAAGGTGATTGAAAGATTAAAACAGAGGTAAGTAGGTCTGTCTTGGAATTTTGTTATATTCTCTTTTTCCATGTTTCAGTTTATTAAAACCAATGTCAAAAGTTCTATCTTAATATCCTTGGAGGTATGGTGAGCTTTATACGGAGGAAAATGTTGCAATTAGTGGAACTCATACTCATGCCGGCCCAGGGGGTTATCTCCAATACATTCTGTACTTAGTTACTTCGCTCGGGTTTGTTCATCAATCGTTCAATGCTCTTGTGGACGGTATAGAGCAAAGTATCATACAAGCTCATGAAAATCTCCGCCCCGGGTCCATTTTAATCAACAAAGGTGAGAGATTCAGCTTGTGGCAAACTTTTTTCTTCATTCATTTACATGTTGCTTTCTCTAAAGACATTTCTTTTGGAGCTGTACTTGCAGGGGAGCTCATGGATGCTGGTGTGAACCGTAGTCCCAGCGCATACCTTAACAATCCAGCTCATGAACATAGTAAATATGAATATAATGTCGATAAAGAGATGACACTTGTCAAGTTCGTTGATGATCAGTGGGGTCCAGTGGGTAGTTTCAATTGGTTTGCAACTCATGGCACTTCAATGAGCCGCACAAATTCCTTGATCAGCGGGGACAACAAAGGAACTGCAGCACGTATCATGGAAGACTGGTTTGAACAAAAAGACGGTCGCTTTTCATATGATGTTGAATCTCATAGAAGAGTCTCGACCATAATCACAGATCCTCATGGTAAGCATAAGTAGCTATAGCTCCCATAGTTTAGTAATGGCGTGTTACTAACCTTTTGTTGCTTTCATTGCAGATCAAGATGTGCTGGACATGGCGTCCTCTTTACTGTCTACAGGCGGTAAAACTGTTACAAGGATGTCAAGCGTTGCAAGACGGGTCAGAAGTGGATTCAGACACGCCGACAAACCTAGCTTTGTCTCTGCCTTCTGTCAAACTAACTGCGGTGATGTTAGTCCGAATGTGTTGGGAGCCTTCTGTTTAGACACAGGCCTGCCTTGTGACTTCAACCACAGTACTTGTGGTGGAAAGAACGAACAGTGCTACGGCCGTGGACCAGGGTACGTCTTATTCCTAATTGCACACTTTTCCTTCAGAAATGCGGAAACCAATCACAGAAAATTCTGTTCTCTCTCAATTCAGTATGGTATTTAGAGCCAAATTTAACAGATATATAACTTAGCATGACTGAATGTTTCAGCTACCCTGATGAATTTGAGAGTACGCGCATTATTGGAGAGAGGCAGTTCAAGAAGGCTGCAGATCTTTTCACTAAAGCCTCTGAGGAGATACAAGGAAAAGTTGACCATCGTCATGCTTTTGTTGATTTCTCTCAGCTTGAAGTGACGATTGATGGACAAAATGGAGGTTTTGAAGTGGTGAAAACATGTCCAGCTGCAATGGGTTTTGGTTTCGCTGCAGGAACAACTGATGGACCTGGAGCATTTGACTTTAAACAAGGAGATGATCAGGTAAACCCCAAATTCCCTTTTAACTTGCTAATAAGATGTTTAGTAAGTAGTACTATACTTAATGTTGTGATTTTGTGTTAGGGAAATCCTTTCTGGAGGCTTGTAAGGAACCTTTTAAAAAATCCAACTAAGGAACAGGTCCAGTGCCAGCGACCTAAACCCATATTGCTTGATACCGGTGAAATGAAACAACCATACGACTGGGCGGTGAGCATAATCTGTTTATCATGCATCATTATGCGGATACTGCGATGGATAAAAATTGATTCCCACTTACCTCTTTTGTGATGGAAAAACTGTACCATTTTCAGCCATCGATATTACCAGTTCAGATCCTCCGTATTGGCCAGCTAGTGATTCTCTGCGTACCCGGAGGTATTCCAGACTCCCCCAGAAAAGAAAAGAAAAAATTCATTTCAGGACTGATGTAGAACATTAGTAATTTCTTTTCTCTTTGCTTCTGCTTGCAAGAATTCACAACAATGGCAGGGAGGCGACTACGCGATGCCGTGAAAACAGTGCTTAAGGAAGGCAGCAATGGAGAAGAATTCAGCGTGGTCATAGCTGGGCTAACGAATTCGTACTCGCAGTATATCGCCACATTTGAGGAATACCAAGTGCAGAGATATGAGGTTAGATGATGAGATAATAAGGAAGAGCTTTGACCTTTCTTGATTTCCTGCTCTTAAACCATCTCTAAATTTTTCCATCAGGGTGCATCGACCTTGTATGGACCTCACACATTAAGCGGATACATTCAAGAATTCAAGAAACTAGCAAATGATCTTCTATCTGGTCAAGCCACTGACCCGGGTCCTCAGCCACCTGACCTACTTCACAAACAAATAAGCTTACTAACACCCGTGGTTGCGGATATGACTCCAATTGGAACTGCATTTGGAGATCTTGTATCGGATGTTCCTCCCGTTGCCAAATTCAGGAAGGGAACTGACATAGTGACGGTTCAGTTCCGGTCAGCTAACCCGAGAAATGATCTGATGACAGAAGGGACATTCGCGCTTGTTGAGAGGTTGCTGGAAGGAAAAGAGAAATGGGTATCTGTATATGATGATGACGACTTTTGCCTCCGGTATAAGTGGTCAAGACCGTTCAAACTCAGCGCGCAGAGCACAACGAGCATCGAATGGAGAATCCCTGAAACAGCGTCACCTGGCGTTTACAGAATCACTCACTTTGGTGCAGCTAAAACCCCTTTGAGTTCCATTCACCATTTCTCTGGTTCATCTAGTGCTTTTGTTGTATATTGAAATGAAACAATACGAACAAGTCCTATACGTAGCAACTTCCATAGAAAAGAATAGAAAAACCCGTCTGTACCTAAACAGTAAACAAGTTGAATTGATAGGTTTTTAATCTTGTATAGAAAGAATACTACAACAAGATGGGCTTATCTTCTCTTCCACAGTTTATGATTGTGACGACTTTTGCTTCCGGTTTAGTGGTCATTAAGAAAATTCAAACTCAGCACACAGAACTCCCGCAGTAACTATGGATTGTGCCTTAAAATCCATTCACCATCTCCGATCCAGTGCCTTTGTTTTAAACGTACACTGATTTATACCTAACCTTCCATTGGATGAAGAGGGTCTCCAACTAAACATAAACACTTTTAGACCTAACCTTCCACTCAATGAAGAGGGTCTCCAACTAAACATACATAAGACAGTTATATACGTAAACCTTCCATACGAGGAAGAGGGTCTCTAGTGACTCTGTTTGTTTAGTTAGAAAAAAAAAGTAACACCAAAGATTGATTGAGACTCTGTAGTCTGTACTATTTTTCTGAATTCGTTACGCCATTAGAGAGTCGCTTTTAAATCTCGATCTCGCTCACTTTTCTTCATTACTACTCTACAAACTCAATCATTGAGAAACCCATTTATAGATTATACTATCTATCTATCAATCATCGTTTGTCAGAGAAGAATAAGTGCAAGTTCTAACATTTTCTTTTTGCCCAATCGGTGCTTCCCCAGATTTCGCTTATCTTGTTCCCATCTATAGCATAACAATGGCGGATGTCAAACCCAGGATCGAGATTTCGTTCCTTGAAACCTTCATTTGCAGCGCTTTCGCAGCTTGTTTTGCAGAGGTACGAGATGAGATGAGATGATTCCTCCTCTTTCTGGGTTATTTCTGTCATTTTTCATTTTCAGTCGGTGAATTTTCTTAGAATTCAATTAATCACTGTCACTGGTCAACAAGCCCAGATTATTTTTGTTGTAGATTTATTGTTCATCTTTTGAATCTTTGAAATTGAGCTGTAGAAGCTATAACCACCTATAATGGTCTAGTCTACGGGACTCTTCAAGTCCTATATTATGAATTTATGAGATGATACTTATCGAAATGAGCTACATTTTAGTATTTTGGGAATTTGACTTTTTTTGTGTGTTATGTGTTTGCTTTTAATTTTTACTCCTTTTAAAGTCTGTTTCGTAGTCTTTAGTCAAATCCTTATGCAGATTTATCCGAATGATGTTGCAGTTATGTACAGTACCGTTGGACACAGCCAAAGTTAGGCTTCAGCTTCAGAGGAAGATCCCTTCAGGAGATGGTGATAACTTACCCAAGTACAGAGGCTCAATTGGTACTCTAACTACCATAGCAAGAGAAGAAGGCATTTCTGGGCTTTGGAAAGGTGTGATCGCAGGACTGCATCGCCAATGTATCTATGGTGGCTTAAGGATTGGCTTATATGAGCCTGTGAGTCTCACATTGCTTTCCTTCTCTGGGGCCTTTCTTTTTATATATTTGGTATACTCTTTTATATCTGATGAGTTGGTTACTTTGCTATATCTGGCCAGGTCAAGACATTTTTGGTAGGAAGTGACTTTATTGGTGATATTCCATTATATCAAAAGATTCTTGCAGCTTTGTTAACCGGTCAGCTCAGTTCTTTATTTTAATCCTCTAACTCGAGTGAAAGATCGATTTATTTAAGGGTTCTTTTTTTGTTGTTGTTGTGTGTGTCACTACAGGAGCTATAGCTATTATAGTAGCTAATCCAACTGATCTTGTTAAAGTTCGGCTTCAATCGGAAGGAAAACTACCGGCTGGGGTTCCTAGGCGTTATGCAGGTGCTGTAGACGCTTATTTCACCATAGTGAAGCTGGTTAGTAATTCGATCTTCAAATAACAATTTCAAAGGTACTTGATTAGCAGAGAGAGTTATAGCCTTTTGATCTATAAAACAGGAAGGATTTAGTGCGCTGTGGACCGGACTTGGTCCTAATATTGCTCGGAATGCTATTGTAAATGCTGCAGAGCTAGCTAGTTATGATCAAATAAAGGAGGTGATATTCTTTCTCAATATTTGTTTTTCTTGTTGTGTAGAAAAACAATTGGCATCTACTGGTGTTTGTTTTAGTCTTTGTTGGTTCTAATACTTCCATACATATGCAGACAATTATGAAAATTCCATTCTTCAGAGACAGTGTTCTAACTCATCTGCTAGCTGGTTTAGCTGCAGGCTTCTTTGCTGTCTGCATTGGTTCTCCAATTGATGTGGTAAGCATACATTTCTTCTTTTTACATAAAACCAACAATAAAATTACAATCATATGGCTCTCCCCTCATCTTTTTCGGTAGTGGTATATGTAAGATAACTTTTAGCGAGAAGTGACAGATCTGAAATAAAAGTGCTAAATGCCTAAATTAATGATATTCTGGGGAACAAAACAAAAGAGACTAGTACTGATTGAGTTCTATTATATATTTGTGGCAAGGATTGAGTTATTATCACAGAATATCTCTTAGAAGGACAATGATATAGAATGGACATAGCACTACCTTGAAAGTGACAATGAGCGTTTCACATGTTTGTGTCTTCCACAATTTATGTTTCTGATCTCTTACTTGGTGATTTGACTTTGGTAAAAGTAGCATTATTAGATAGCTGCTCTCCCGAAGGAGAGATAAGATTGTAGAGAAAAGGATAAAAAAAGAATTAACTTGTTACTGAAAGAAGCAAAAGGATTGATGGTTTAGTACATGCCCTTAGAACGGCCATGGTAATTCTTTATATGTTGTTCCAGGTGAAATCTAGAATGATGGGTGACTCTACTTACCGAAACACAATCGATTGCTTTATCAAAACCATGAAGACCGAGGTTGGTAGCTATTTCCGGTTCACATGTACTGAACTCTCTCTTTCGATACAATCATGAATGCTTTGTTTTTTTGTATAATTACAGGGGATCATGGCATTCTACAAAGGATTTCTCCCGAATTTTACACGGCTAGGAACCTGGAACGTTGTTATGTTCCTCACTCTAGAACAAGTAAACTAGATTCTTTTCCTATTCTTATATACTTTTGATGATGATGATCAATTTTTTTAATCGTGTGTACTTTGTGACAGGTGAAAAAAGTGTTTCTAAGAGAAGTCTTGTACGATTGATTCTAAGATCCCTCGTTGAAAAACCATACCTTATTACATAAATCCCTTCTAAAACCTCGAATTGTTAGAATATATACTTATATGTTATGTGTGAGCTCTGTCATTTAGATTAATATAGAGACATTATCCAATTTTGGGTTTTTTGTTTTGCAAGAACTCTTTATATAAACGATCTCTTTATTTCCAGGTTTTCCAAAACCAAGTCTTAACAAAAAACACCACATAACATTACTAACAAACAGTGAACTCAATGAAACCAGTTTAAGCCCTTGGAACCAAGTAAACTCTGGATTTGATGATTGATCCTTTTCCTTGATGGCTAAGCTTGAATCCTGGGCAAACAGGAAACCCCACAACTTGACCCGCAGGAACACGACCATCCGAGAACCTCACGACGCTCTCCATGTACTGAGAGTGAAACTCGGCTCCTCGGTTTGCTTCAAAGTGACTTGGAGATGGGTCGAGCGAAAAGGCCAGGAGATGAAGCAGCCAGACTGCTTTGGCTAACCCCAAGAACTCTCCATAGAACTGACTTCTTGGGTGACTACCAGCTAAAACCAACTCCCGCTGTTCCGAGTCCCCGAACAATGACTCTTCCATTTTGTGGTGAATGATGGAAAGGTACTTCTTTGAGCAGAACTTACCAAAATGGCAAGTTGGTAAGATCCCTAGCAACTCCATAGGATCCATAGCTTTCATGTCTTTGAACTGAGCAAAGCAATCACGACGGTATTGATCCGGGTTGATAAGAGAAGAGAGGCTTCCGTCCATGTAAAACGTTTCGTGATCGAATCCTTGGAAGATTTTCCGACAGATGTAAGACTCGAGAGCAAATTTTGCGTGTTGGTTCGGGACAGAGGACTGAACCGAGGATGCAAATGAAGAAGCTGATATTCCGTCTGATGCAGCTGAAGCGGCTTCAATGGATCGAACAGCCGCTGCAATGTCCCAATGTGCAGCTCGCATTAGAGAGAGTAGAATCCCTGTGAAAGACTTTGATGCTTCTTTCACCTGAATCATCGTCATCTCAAATAACTCCGGTACCGGAGATACAGCAATCTGCGTGGAGCAGTTAACTTTCCGGCTTGAAAGCAATCGGTGTTTCTTGCCTCCGTTACCATTGGCCATGGAAGTAGCCACTTTGACTTTCTCCTTGAGATTCTCAATCTCAGTGTCTTTCGCCTTCACTTCTTTCTTAAGCTCCTTAACGACGGCTTCATACGGCGCCACTGCCTCTCTCAGCATTCCTCTGCCGGAGTCGTTTTTCCTCCGGCCACCACTTCCGGTACCTCTCATCCTCCTGAATCTTTCCCTCATCAAACCAATCCTACGCAGCTCAGCCACCATGGCCATGTCAGCGTCGTGCATCTTCTCGGGATCCCAGGGGGAATGAGCTTCCTGAAGAGCCACGTAAGCCCTCTTCAACGCAGCAGCCGCGGTGAAAACTTCCTCCATCACCATCTCCATCTCCTGCACCGTCTCCACACTCACTCCGCTCCCACCGGTCTTGCTCTTAACCCTAATAGTCTCATCTTTCCCAGGCTCCTTCTCCAATGAGTCTTCGTACTGAATCTCTCCATCATCGTTCTCCTCTTCTTCGGAATCGTACTCTTCCCGGCGGTTCCCAGCTAGATCTTGCCGGCCGGCGGAGAGGGGATGCAACAAACAAGACGCAGTCACTCGCTGAATCAGATCGGAGAAGTTAGAAACCTTGTTCGCCATTTCTCCTCGCTTCTTCGCCTTACAAAAATCGCCGCCGTTCTTACTGCGAAAATAAAAGCAGAAACTGAGGAATCGAAAAACACCGGAATCAATGGACGGAGAGGTTTACCTGCGGGAATGGTGAGAGTTGTAGTCCGATTTGAGAGCAAATCTGGGAGGATCTCGATTGAACTGAACAGAGTACCAGTACTCAATGTCCTTAGGCTCTGTATCTAAGCTCTCTCGATCATTCTTCTTCTTTTTGCTGCACAGTGAAAATATACCAACTCCGTCAGTTTACACCACCGCCACCGGGATGATAATTTCTCCGGCCGTCCAATGATCTGATTTTTTAAATGAATATATGTATATCCAAATTTCTCAAGAGTCACTTGTCAGCGTCACTGTGGAGAAAGGAGACAAGTGAAGTGCACTTACTAAGAGTAAGGACTGTTGAAAATTACCGAATTATCCCCTATTTTTTCATGTTTTTGACCCCTGACTTTTGTAATTGTAAACGATGTAAAAGTTTTGGTTCTTTCCACAACTTTTTTTATTTTGTACACACATATGCACATGCTCTCTCCTGTTTCTTTCCTTTTATTTTCTACAAATATAATAATAGACCCCATTCCTTCGTTTAAACTAATTTTTATATGCCAATGCTAATATCTTTCACCCAAAACAAGTAAATATTGCCAATTTAACAATTTAGGCAACGATTATTGAAAGGAAAAAAACTAAAGTTAATATACTTTGTATTGGTAAAAGCTATACATAAGTTGGAATTTAATTATAAAAGCAATCGTTTATCATAATTTTTTTATTAATATAATTTTCTGCAATCATACAAGTTTATTATATATTTTAAAAGTTTTTAAAATATATAATTTGTTTTTGTATTCTCTCTCCTAAAAGACAAATTGTAAAGAATAAAAGGTAGCCATTATTAAGGGGCGATTATCTCAGTTGTTATTTTTTTATTTGTTAATCTCTCCTTTTTTTGATTGGAGGAGAAAGTGATCATCATCCCATAAAAGGTCATAACATGGATCTTGTCTTAATCCAAAATCATGTAGAAATTCTCGTCTCTCAGTCTCTCTCCTTTTTTCTTCTATAGTACTCTATGATATGAGTATATCAAAATATATCGATAAATCCAAATTTTTTATCATTAAACACATGTTAAGGAAACACTTTAACCGCATCATTACTTAATTGAAACAAGAAAGTACTATATTTCTATAAATTAATCAAAAGTGATATTCTTGAAAGAAGAAGAAGAAAAAAGAGAGAGAGTTGACCTGTGATTCCTGGGGTTAAGCGAGCATAAAAGTATGCCTGGCAACATCTTCTCTCCTCCGCTCTCAGGCTGATATTATATGGAAACGAAGAGTGATGTGATTATCAAGTTGAGGTTCATTAGTTTGCTTGCTAGTATATGTATAGCGCTCGCATATTCTCAATCGAAGCTTTGAGAAGCTAAATCTGGCCAATGAGGGAAATAAAAAAGTATTGGATGTGACAAGTATCAAACACTATTATTAATCAAATTATTATGAGATTATAATTGAGGGGTGTCGATTTTTCCCTTGTTTTAAGTTTCAACATCTAGCCATTTGTTGTCTAGTTCATTTGCTCTCTAACAAATCGTATAAACGAACCTTCATTGAGAAATATCCAGAACCAAGATTTGCGAGAAAGATATATACAATAGCTTAGGGAAGCTTACTCATCCATTGATGTTTTTCTTTCTATGTGTCTCTTGTTCACGTAAAATTAGGGGTACGTCAACGTATCCTCAAACTTTCTCAGCAGTTTCTTTTTTGTTGTATTTGTTTTCCTCTTAAACCTATATTTCTTATTGCAAGTGTGTCCTAAGATTAAAAAGTATACTTGATTAGTAGTACGTGGTAGGTTATACACCGGACCATACATACACTTAAAAACAAAAGTGGAAGCCATTGAAAGTATAACTTATCCTAATCCAAGCTAGCGACACTGTTTGACAAATCCAGCACCCCCCCCCCCCCCCCAATTTTTTTTGGGATTCTTTTGTACTAATATACGTTTTAGGAGAAACAGTACATGACCATAGTTTGTACTTCTTGTATCTATATCTTAGAAATGTTGTCAAAATTTCATACATCTTTGTGTTTATTGCATCCAAATTGATTCCACTCGTAGCTCGCTCCTTATAAACGATAAAATGTTTTGAATATTTGTTAGATATATAGTTTAGTATATCTTCCACTGATATGAACTAGCTAGGTTCAAATTAATCATTTCAATAAAGTTACTAATCAGTATTCAAAGTTATATAAAATTACTAATCTATACGATGTATGTACATGCATATATACCGATTACTGACTATAGTTGACCTGAAAACCAAAAAAAAAATAAATGGGAGACAAGATTAGTAATCATATAAAATATTATTATGTGTAGGAGATAAATACGATGATAAAGGATATAAGAGGAAAGGGTGTGTCCAAAGGCGTAGGACATGAATAAGGTCTGGAGACAAAGGTGATATGTGGTGTCTCCAAAAATTGACTATGTATGTTGTTAACAAGCATTTGTGTTTTACCAATCTTTTGGACTCACCTCTGTTTACATCTTTCTTTCTCTCTTTTATTCTTTTACTCTCATTGTTTTTGGCCATTTTGTTTTCTTCTTCCACACCCACATTCATACATATATAGTATATTGTATCATGAACTAGTTAGTAACATTCATGAACCAGCTAGTAACATACATAAGTTTCATTATTTACGTATAATATAGAAACATATTGATCCACCGACGTTTTTAGCTAAACGCACAACCAGGAAGATAAGATAAATGAGTATTTTATTACCTGGTAAAAAAAGAAAAAGTTTTTACATTACAATTTACAACAAAAACAAGAAAAAGGAAACTCTAGCCACGTTTTCTAGCTAGATTATTTCACAGTTCATATATACTGATTGTGCCTTTAGGATTTATGGGAAGAAATTCTAAGGACAGAAGAGAGACATAGACATATATAGATAGATCATGCATGCTTTCGCATTTGCGTGATCGACAGTTGAATGTAAGCACTGGTATATTGCTAGAGAAGTAAACCTATATATATAAGTCAATGTTTTTGTATAACTCACAATGAAATAAACAGAAGTCCATGTCTTTTCACACTAAGGTACACCTTTCAAACTACTCTCTATCATATTTGGCAAGCACGGAACAATCTGTTAGCAAAGGATATAATCTTATCCCTTTAGGGAATATACGCATATCTCTGTATAGTTAAGATACTCTTAGATATGACTCTCATGTATAAATACTTCCCTATGATTAATGTAAACATCATCGAGCATTCTAAACTTACATGGTATCAAAGCCATAAGATCTCTCTGATCTCGCGATCCCTCTTCTTCTTTCTCTCTCTTGATTCTTTTCCCCTCTCCTCTGTTTCTTCCCTCTCTCGCGATGGCTGCTCCCACACAGGGCTCATCTGACAAACCTTTTGGCATCAGCCAAATTCGAGCGTACATCCCTATTGTCCTCGATCTCGACAAGATGAATTACGATGTGTGGAGAGAACTTTTTGAGACTCACTGTCTCACATACGGCGTTCTCGATCACCTCGGCGGCGCTCCTGAAACTACTCATGCCACTGACAAAGTGTGGAAGGAACGGGATGGTCTCGTGAAGATGTGGATCTACGGCACCATTACCGATTCTCTTACTGAAACGATCTTGAAGCCTAAGAGCACTGCGAAAGACATCATCGAGCATTCTAAACTTACACAATCGAAGTCATGGAGATAGCCCTTGCACGCAATCTCTTTTTCTTAAGAATATTGACAAGAACATCCGCAATAGATTCAACTCAATTCTTCACCAAGGAGATTACTCTTACAATGAGGGGCTAACCTACTGGTTTGCTACTCGTCCTCCTCCACATTGATCGTTCTGGTTTCTGAGTTTCACAGTTGGAGTTACAGCTCATTTTTGCTTGATCTCATTGTTTCAAATTCAAGTACACAGTCATTATAAAACAGTTTTTTTTTGTTTGAATAAATTTTACATTCAATTCAAAAAAAAAAAAAAAAAGATGATTAGGCCACAGCCGCAGAATCGTATGTATCAGTGATCAAAACTCAAAGCCAAGTCGTTTGACTACTCATAGTCACTGAATACGTCTTCAAACTTGGTTCACTTTCTTCGCATAAGTAGGGATGATGCACTGACCCAACACAAGAACAACTGTATCTCAAAATCCTCAATTTTCTTTGTTTGGGCCTTAAACAAGTTTTATTTATGGGCCGATGTCGAAAGCAAGCCTTATTGGCCTATATTTTAAATATTTAGAAAAACTAAATTAAAATATCTCTCAATCAGACAAGAATCATAAGAGCATATCAGAGATGCTGACAGACAGATTAATACGCTGTCGTTTTAACGTATTTTTTCATAATATTCCAAAGAATTTCATTTTTTCTTTTTCCTTTTCTTTTTCCACATTTTATCTGTGAATGAATATTATTTATAAAAATAAATAAAAATCAATCTAAAAAAAGGGGGTAAGAGGTCTGGATTCGTCAAAAAGGTCTTTGAGAATCCAAAAACGTCTAAATGGTTTAGCTCTCGATTTCTCCCTTGGATTCCCTTCCTTCCTCCCCCCCCCCCTCCGGCTTCAAGTCGCCGGATCTTCTCGATTTCCGATTCAACTTCTACTTCTCTTCCTTCCTTTTGTATAACATACACGACGACGCTTCATATTTTTTTTTGTTGTTTGTGATTCCGTTGTTTGAATTCAGGTTAGCAAAAATCTAAACTAGTTATGTTGTTAATCAGATCAAGATCTTTGTCCTCATTAGTGTTTCCATGGATTTGTTTTTGTCCTGAGCTATTTTGCTGCTTGATTTGTAGGAAGAGGCATGTAAAATTCAGGATTTCCGGCGATTTGGTTGGGGCGTTTGGAGAAATTTCGAGTTAATAAAATAGTATTGGTAGCAAGCTTTTTCTTTTAATTTGTTCTGTAGATTTTTTGTGGATTAATGGTTGAAGGTGAGAAATGGAGCTTGGATGGGTTTGAAGGGATTTTGTGTTTCCGTCGAGGAGATGAGATTGTTGGAGATTGCAGCAAGTCATCTCATTCGTATTCACGGGTTTGCTTGATTATTATCACATAGGGACTTTTGGAGCAACTCTTGAGTTTTGGTTGTTTAGTCTTGACCAAAAAGTTTTAGGCTTTTTTAGCATTTCAAGCGTCTGTTATTATTATTAATAAGTGGGTGGGTTTGTCGAGAGAGCTTAGAGATGGATGAAGAGGCTACTTCTTGGATTAGGAGGACTAAGTTTTCTCAAACTGTTTCTTATCGTCTGAATTCCTCAAAGTTAGCTTCTCTCCCTTTTATGGTTAACCAAGATAAGTCTTCTTCTGGACTGAAAACTAGACCACCCCAGAGATCTTCATCATCGGCTTCATCCTCATCCTCATCATCATTGGATCCCAAGTTGGTTTCCAGTAATTCACAGACTACTACGGAAGATACCACCAGTTTGGAGGCTGATGTTTATGTTGTTGATTCTGAAATACAGAGAAACCCTGTTACTAACAAGCAGAGATCTGTTTCTCCTTCGCCTCAGATGGCTCTTCCTGATGTGTTTAAGGAAGCTAGGTCTGAGCGTAAGAGATTTTCTACTCCACATCCAAGGAGAATGGAATCTGAGAAGGGGATGAAGCCTAAGCTATCTCATAAGAACTCCTTTGAAAAGAGATCGTTTAACTTGCGGTCTCCTTCAGGTCCTATCAGAGATCTTGGCACTCTGAGAATTCAAGAGAGGGTGAAGAGCAAGAAGGACACAGGATGGTCTAAGCTTTTCGATAATACTGGCCGTAGAGTAAGTGCTGTTGAAGCTTCTGAAGAGTTCCGCGTTGATATGTCAAAGCTGTTCTTTGGGCTTAAGTTTGCTCATGGGTTATATAGCCGGCTATACCATGGTAAATATGAAGATAAAGCTGTTGCCGTGAAGCTTATAACTGTGCCTGATGATGACGATAATGGATGCTTGGGAGCTCGTTTAGAGAAACAGTTTACCAAGGAAGTCACCCTTTTGTCGCGAATGTCCCATCCAAATGTTATAAAGGTAATTCTTGTCTCCTCTCGCTATTTTATCTTAGTTAACTGTTATGTCAGTCTAGATGGAATGATTACGGTTTTTATTAACTTATCTTTTCTTATTTGTGTGTAAAACAGTTTGTTGGAGCATATAAAGATCCGCCTGTATATTGTGTCCTCACGCAGTATTTACCTGAAGGATCGTTAAGATCTTTTCTGCACAAGCCTGAGAATAGGACTCTTCCTTTGAAACGGCTGATAGAGTTTGCTTTAGATATTGCAAGAGGAATGGAATATATTCACTCACGACATGTAATTCATCGAGATCTTAAGCCAGAAAATGTATTGATCGATGAAGATTTCCAGTTGAAGATCGCTGACTTTGGCATAGCATGCGAGGAGGAGTACTGTGACATGTTGGCTGATGACCCAGGAACATATAGGTGGATGGCACCTGAAATGATAAAGCGGAAACCACATGGACGCAAGGCTGATGTTTACAGTTTTGGACTTGTTTTATGGGAAATGGTAGCTGGAGCAATCCCGTATGAGGACATGAATCCTATTCAAGCTGCTTTTGCAGTCGTACACAAGGTAAAATATTCTGTGTGTCTCCTGACTATTTTATGATTGTAGTCTTCCATGGAATTTTATACCATCTTTCAGCACAAGCTCTGTCTAATAATTACAGCTAAAGCCTTTAACACACAAAAAAAAAGAGCTTACAGCATAAGTATGGTTTGAGGTCCTTTTTTTGTTCAGTTGGTTCAACCATTTGAGATATTGAAAATGTTAATCTTTTGTTTCAGAACATTAGGCCAGCTATCCCGGCAGATTGTCCAGCAGCCATGAAAGCTCTGATAGAGCAGTGTTGGTCGGTTGCACCGGATAAGAGACCCGAGTTCTGGCAGATAGTGAAAGTGCTTGAACAGTTTGCAATTTCACTGGAACGAGAAGGTAACCTGAATCTGTCTTCAAACAAGATCTGTAAGGACCCAAGGAAAGGTCTGAAACATTGGATCCAGAAGCTTGGACCAGTCCACGGAGGAGGAGGAGGCGGTGGCAGCAGCAGCAGCGGCAGCGGCCTTGGTGGGTCAGCCTTGCCCAAGCCTAAATTCGCTTGAGAGACGTGAAGAGTCTCTTTTTGTAAATTTATATATAATACAAAAGAAGGGTTTTGTGTTTTTGTTGTATCCTTTTTTGTGGGTTGTTGTTGTTAGTGATCTTTCATCGTCAATGTCATCTTCTCTGGATTCGTTGTGTAATGACTAGCCAACTGGGGAATGGTTGTGATTTGATGTTTATGGAATTTAATCTCTCTTCTACTTTGGCTTTCTAGTTTTATTTTTTGTGAAATTTAATGGCTTACTCGGAGAGTATTCCCAAAAAGTTGAGAATGCTATATACTGTCTTTTATCATCATCATTGATGATTAGATCAAAACCTATCTCATTCGTTTATTTATTAGTGGTGTTAATTCTCTCTTCTTTGCAAGTGGAACCATTTTCACAATTATTCGTGTTAGCAAAAAAAAAAGACTTGTTCCGAGTTCTCTGATCCATGAATGTATTCCGAACATCAGGTATGATAATCATCTTTTTAACCAAGAGTATTATAGTACAATAAGAGACATTTTGTGATGAAAACAATCGAAACTATACATTTCTTAAGAGCTAAACAAGAGATACCATTTAGGGACAACAAAAGACAACTAAGTATGGTGTGTATTTGCATTCATCTAAGTAAAGATTTTTTTCTTCTAATGAGAAGCAGCAAACATGTTTTACAAATTAACATCATCAAGGTGAGAGTAATTGAATGCTATTCTCGTTGTCTTCGATCCTCGGCAATGCATATCTGTCTGATTCACGGCCAATGAAGCTGTGTGTCGCTGATGAACACGAAGAATTAGAGGCCGAGGAAGAAACCACCGTCTCCTTCATCTCTCTCCTTATAGCCCATAGCTTTTCCGCAATGACTTTCATAGCCGGACGTGTAGCTCTCGTTGGGGCAAGACATTCGCTCGCCAGACTCAGCATCTTTTCAGCCACTTCAATGGCGGCTCTGTTTCTCTTGAGAAATGGGTCCATTATGAGAACAGCTTCATCTTCATTGAGTCTTCTCAATGCCTGCACAAGATACGAGACGAGTTTCTCCTGATTTAATCGTTGAGATTCTCACGAGCTTTTAGTGTGAAAAGGTAACAAGAAAGTGACTTTACCCATTTAACTGTGAGTCTATCTTTTCGTGGTCTTTGTAACTCAATGGGACGTCTTCCCGTGAGAAGCTCTATGAGTAAAACACCAAAAGAGTAAACATCGCTCTTATCGGTTAGTTGAAACGTCCTGAGGTAATCTGGATCCACATAGCCTGCAGATCCTTTGACCTGAGTTGATATATGAGTAGCCCCAGGATCTTCGGAAACTAAACGAGCAAAGCCAAAGTCTGCTACTTTGGCTCTAAGCTTATCCGTGATGAGGATATTTGATGCTTTAATGTCTCTGTGTATTATTGGTGTATCTGCATTATAAAATCTTGGCACACTTAAGCTATACTGTAACACAGATAAACAACAAAGAAGATGAGATAACAAGGGTACCAGTATATGTGTGCAGATAGGTCAAAGCATGAGCCACATCAATCGCAATCCCAAGACGTTCTGCCATTTCAAGGCGGTTACCCCGTAAACCTTGAGTTTGATGAAGAAGAACAAAGGTTGAGAATTCTGTATTCAGATATTTTTCTATACACATAGAAAAAGAAGGAAGTAACTCTTAGCTTACAACTTACCATCTAGATGTTCTCGTAGGTTTCCATTGCCAACATGTTCAACAACAATAACCCTTTCATCTCCATGTTCAAGAAATCCATACAGCTTTACCAAATTCATATGCTCGATCTTTGACAGTGTGTATATTTCATTCTTGAACTCTCGCAGCCAGCTTTTGCCATAGTTGTTCTGCCACAGAATTTTGAGTTATTGACTATTTTTTCCTCCGAATTATTCTTAAGAAACTTGAGTCTCTCATCCACATATTTTCCAAGAAGTGGATTCAATTACTACCTTTCTTGCACGCTTGATAGCAACAATAGTTCCATCATCAAGCTTTCCCTTAAAAACAGTGCCAAAACCGCCTTCTCCAATTTGGTGAACCGATGCAAAATTTGCAGTTGCCCTTTGAATCTCCCCAAAAGAAAAGTTTACGGGACCGAGGTGCCAACTTTTGCTAGAAGAAGAATCTTTCCCAGGACTCAGAAATCTTGAACCAGAAAAACGATATTGACCAGAAACCTTTCTTCCTGATGACCTTCCAAAAGTGCTTGGTGATGAATAACCAGTCCAGCCTGATACTGCACGTATGCAAGAAATAAAAAGATTGTCACAGCAATACAGAGAGCATAAATGTATAGAAATATATCTCATCCATCAAAGACTCCCAGGTTTGAAACAAAGCTTGTTTGTCTTAGAAGATATCAAAACACGTTCCTGATTCAAGAAAGGATGTTTTAGGAAAGATTCAACCAAACACCAATATGCTTACATGTAGATTCTCTGTCAAGCGTGCTGCTATCGCCAGCATCAGATCTACATTCGTCGGCTGGCTTTAACTTTCGTTGTCCTAAGAAAAGAGCAGCAAAGACTTTCTTGGCTGCCCTTCTGATTGCACCGAGGACAGAGACATTCCTCGCTTTCTCGCTAGTACCTACATCACTCCAATTATACTCAGAATCAGCCTTTCCATTTGAGAAGCGGAGAGGCGTTGGGGTTTTGCTCCTCATTGACATATGTCTATAGACATGGCTATAGGAAGGAGGTGAATATTATTTCTGATGTCCAAATTCCAAGAAAGAAAGTATGTTGCAGTCATGTAAGTTTCTTTTTTCTTTTTTGTTATACGCCAGATATGTATGTGCATATAATATAAGCATAAATGGCCCATCATTATCTGTATAATTGAATATATATATATATATATGTTCTTTAATGTGTTGTAGACCGATTCAAAGAGCTTGATTGGTCTTGCAAGTTTTGCTGTTATTCTATTTTGTAGTCAATGATAATGAGCAACGATCGTATGCTGAGTTTTTGCATACTTTTGACTTTTCCACACAAGAAAACTCCAAAGTAGAAAACGACTCGTTGATATTTTAACTTTTGTAATCTAAAGGATGAGGGAAGATAAGGAGAGAAAACTATCACATGTCTTTTAAATATCTCTCTTGACAAGGCGAATGTATAGTGTTTCTAATATTTATGTACTCAATAACAATGATGGTTGTATTTAAAGATGCAAATTGTGTACATGATCCACCAGCAAGTAAAAAATGTGGTCCATCGAGTTGGCGAGAAGGTCCACATATATAGGCATATAGCTAAGATGAAAGATCAGTCTTTTGTACAAAACCCTTAGCCACAAATCATCTAAACGATGACAAAAAGTGATCCTTGGAACAAGTCCATCAATTCTAAAGAGGAACCAGCTCCAACTCTATCCCTACAAAAAAAAAAAAAAAAAACAAGATCCAATTATAAAAAAGATTACCCAGCTCAGAGTATTATTTGCAAGTATCGCAGACCAAGTCAGGATTCTTGGAGAGAGACTAATATAAGGTGAAAGTTTGTATTTTTGTAACCATAACTCCACTTCAAAAAAAAAAACTGAGAGAAGTTTGGTGCAGTTTGGTTTTCCCATCAAATCTCCCGCCGGCTATTAATGATCCACATAGAAATTGAACGACACAAAGCATTTACCTTTTAAGGCGAACAAGAAACAATGGTGCTCGGAGACGGTAGAAGACCACGGACAATATGGGCTTACTTGTTTCCCTATAGGCCCAAATTATGATCTTGAGCCCAAATAAATTTATTAACTTTTGTCGGGCTTATAATAAGCTATAAGATTCACGAATTCAGTTTGACTTCGAAATTCTAACAATACATTTTGTTGTCTGACTCTTTGTAATTTGTGTGTGTTGGACTGTTGGTTGAATTAAATAAATAAATAAAACTAATATTTGAGAAATTGACGTTTGCTTAAAATTACACTTTTACTTGTAAGTCTGTGGTGGACTAAAGTCGTCGGAAAATTCCAATTCTTTTACAAGAAAGAAAACAAAATCAGTAGTCAGTACAATCACATTCAGACAAGAACAATGTTTTTTTTTTTTTTTTTTTTTTTTGGGGACCTGCTTTGGTTTGGACACAACACACTCTTTGGGAACTCCGAATCTCAATGTACTCGAGTGTGATGCCTCTAATTTTCTTCTTCTTTATTATTTAAATTTCCTAATTATTGAAATTTAATCCAGATACTTTTATTAAGGGGGAATTTCAAAAATACCCCTTTGCCAATACCACTTTTTAAAAATACCCCTCTTTCTAGATTTATCAAAAAGTCAATATAAAATTTGAAACTTATCAAAAATATATGTGTAAACTTATATTTATAGACACAAATTACTTTTATATGTGTGTAAATTTATATATATATTTCATAAATACCGTATAAATACATTTTAAAAACCTTTTAAAAACCATTTAAAAACCTTATAAAAACTGTGTAAACCTTTTAAAAACCTTATAAAAATATTATAAATGCCGCTTAGAACCTTTTAAAACCTTATAAATATTTGGATTTAGTCTTCTAGTAGTAATGATGACCTCGATGTGCTTTATTAACTATATAAAAGTTTATAATTTTTCATATTTGAAAAGGGGTATTTTTGAAAATGAATAGAAAAGAGGGGTATTTTTAAAAAGGGGTACACCAAAAAGGGTATTTCTCAAAAATTCTCTTTTATTTTTTACTTTTTACTATAAAATATGATGCTATAGTTTTTCTTTTAATTTTCGTAATAGAGAAAATATAGTAAGTTGTTGTCTTTGTTTATACGAGAAGTGAAATTATTGTGTTTTGAATGATATACATATACGAGAACTTGAGTTAACAATGATGGAACATTTGAACAAACCCACATATAACTTTAATTTAGATCGTTTGCATCAAAAAAAAAAAGGTGAAGCGTGTAGTTCAAATGTTACATCTTGTTTTGCACTAAACTAACTCTTGGTGCTCCATTACTTGAAAGGATCAATCAACTAATAATCACCAAATAAACAATTACAAAAGTTTTGACATTGAAGCTATTTATCGATTCGATGGGGGAATCCAAAGAAATGACGAAAGCATCCAAATATTTACCTCCAAGGTAAAAAAACAAAAACAGATGAGCAGCACACGTGTTTTCACCATTTTCCAAATCAGTTTTAATGTAATCCTTTTAGGTCTATCCATTCAATAAATAAAAACTTTATAATAAGAGTATTCACAAATTAAGAAATTTATAATGTTCTTCCTACAAAGGCAGCAGAGGGCAGACCAGACCCATAATGGGATGGTGTTTTGTACACTTTTGATTCTCTCTGCCACTCTCCCTCATGTGACACAAATTTTTTTATACCATTTTCTTCTTTTTCTTTTCTCCTCCAAATATATTTACTACAAAAAAATTGTACAAACCATAACATTAATTTCTCTCTGTATTTTTCATTAACTGTGTAATGTAATAAATATAAAAATAGGCATATTAAAAATGAAATAGTAATATAGAATTAAAAAAAAAGAGAGAAAAGGTTTAAGGAAAGGGAAAGGGGTTCTCTTCTCTTCTCTTCTCGCTAATAGTGTTGACAACGCCACTCTCTCTTCCTCTATCTCGAGATCCTAAAAATATGTCACTGACAGATTCTTCAACTTCACTCTCTTCTTCTTCTTCTTCCATTCTTCTCTGAACTCAATCAAACCACCCTGAAGAATAGCTATCATGACCCACCAGCGTCGTCGCCGTCGTCACTCCGCCGTCTGTCACCGTCATCCTTCTTCTAAACCAACCACTGGTTTCTGTGCAACCTGTCTCCGCGAACGTCTCTCTGCCATCGAAGCTCTCTCTTCCTCCGCCCCTGAGCTCCGTCGTGCTAGCTCCTACTCCGTTCGTGACGCATCCGCCTCTGTTTTCGACCAGCCGCGACGCAGATCGTGTGATGTTAGGTCTAATGACGGCTCTCTCCATGACAGATTTGCTGGCGAAGATGACGACGAGCTGCTAGAGAGCTCGATTCGGTTCCCCATTGTCCCAGATTTGAAAGAGGAGGATGAAGAAGAAGAAGACGAAGAAGAAATTAGGAATTTTGATGTCGGTAAGAGGCTGGTTGAAGAAGAAATCGAAGATGGAGACAAGAAGACCATGAAGGAGCTTATAGATCTGGAATCGAGGAATCAAGTAATCAAGAAGAACAACGTCAAAGATTCAGTTTTTAGCAGAACACTTAAGAAGTTTTCACTCAAACATCATCAGAAGAATGGGAAATGTCCAGATTCCGGGAGCAGTCTCGGCCGTCGCTCATGTGATGTAGATCCTAGGTTGTCTCTAGACGCAGGTCGAATCTCGTTCGAGGAGCCTAGAGCTTCATGGGACGGTTGTTTGATAGGCAAGACATATCCAAAGCTGGTTCCTTTGTCCTCTGTAACTGAAGATGTTAAAGCCTCTCCGGGGAAGATAACCGGTGGTAAAGACGACGAGGAGGGGAAGAACAACCCTGGTGGGACAGCTCAAACGAGGGATTACTACTTGGATTCTCGGCGGAGAAGAAGCTTTGATCGATCATCTAGACATGGTTTGCTTGAGGTTGATGAATTGAAAGCTATTTCGAATTCTAAGGTATCTCCTGAAACTGTTGGTTTGTTTCACGGAGCTAAATTGCTTGTTACGGAGAGGGAACTTAGGGATTCAAATTGGTATTCAATCAAGAATTACAAACCGGAGAGCTTGGAATTGGATTCCAAAGGTGTTAGTTGTGTTGCTGCTGCTGGTGAGGCGAAGAAGCAAGATGGTTTTGGGTTGAAGAAGAGTGGGAAGAAATGGTCTAAAGGATGGAACTTTTGGGGATTGATTCACAGGAAATCAGATACATTGAAGAACGAAATGAAAACTGAGCAAAGTTTGAAACTTGGAGGAAATGCTATGGAGGGTTCTTTAGCTGAGTCTCTGTTGAAGCTTAGGAGAGTAGCTAAAGGAGAAACCAATGGTGATGTTAGCGAGAAACTCATAAGAAGTTACAGCGTTAGTGCGAGAAAGTCCTGTGATGGTATGTTACGTGGTGCTTCTATTGTTAACGGCTTTGAAGGTGGGAGAAGCTCTTGTGATGGTCTCTTCCATGGGTCTATTACTGGTACTGAGACTGGAAGAAGAAGCTCGTGTGAAGACGGATTGTTTCATGGCGTTGAAGGGAAACGGAATCATCTTCTCCAGAGAGATGACAAACTTGGTAGTTACTCACCCGAGAACCTCAGAAATGGTATGGTTAGATTCTACTTGACGCCATTAAACAGCCATATGACAAGTAAGTCCAGTAAAAGTAGGCTGATGAATTAGTCTGATGATCCCTGATCTCTGATTGTTCAGTTCATGGTGGACTCTATTGAAACTGTGTTGTAATTAGCAATTACCCTGTGTGTTACTTATTCTCCCATTGTTCTATAGATTTATGAACTAAAATCATATGCCCATGTTGTTCTCTCCTTTTTCCTTATATTTTTCATGTGTATTAACGTTCTTAAGAGTTCAATACAATAGTGATTTTGTTATAAGCTGCAACTTTAGATATTGGCTCTGATCAGTAGCACAGCTACTAAACTTTGAAAAATCAGTAGTTTCAAACTCGAGGTATTGGGGTAACTTTGATGGGAGGATAAAGCATCAAGTTATATATCCAAAGGTTTAAAGCCAAAACATGAATCAAGCCAATAATAAAGGACAAGCGCTACTTCCCCAATATCAAGAACATCAATGGTATCGTAGAACAGAAATCAGTTTTGTACTTTCTGCTACACGTAGACAGAAACAACACTTGTACGAGTGGTTGAATCCTTAGTGATACACAGCCTAAATTACACACGTTTTGATTTTATCACAACCCTTTTACACCTTATTCAAGATTATGCCCTTTCTCTTGAAGTTCAGTAATGACCTCATTCCTCATTCTTAGCCACAGTTTCTGAGCCTCTTTATCAAACTTCTTCTTCTCCATTTCCTTCTGGTAATTATCGGCTTCACCTTCAGACTCAACAATCCCTTTCGGCCCAATCGCTGTACCGATCATTCCCCCCTTTGCAACAAAATCCTCCATGGCCTCTGTATCACCTGGATAAGGAAACTCACGCCTCTCATACAAATGAGCCAATTCTCTCTCCTCCTTTGGTCTCGGCTTCAACGTCCACCAACCTAAAGGAGAGGTTTCATTGTAAATCCATGCAACGCCAAAGACTGTATAGGTGCAAAGCAATGCTTTTCCCACTTGTTTCCAAAAGAACATATCGTCACGCCCTAATCCAACCTTCTTCAGGTACTTGTTAGCATCCATTGACTTCAATGCCTCTATTCCTGTTCACCAAAAATAACCAAACCAACTCAAAATAAGATTTCGTTCAGGCATTTTATCGAACATCTTATGTGACACCACTAACTTAGATCACAGTCACACCAACAAGTAAAAGCTGAAAACTTTGACAAAAACCCACAATCTCCGGAGCTATACACGAATATAGGACAGCAATTTTATGGATTTATCCCTATGAATTGCATCCAAATGTGGGGGAACAAGACAGAAGAAATAGGAGATTCGATCGGGAAATGAGTAAGAGGGTGATAGAGAAAAAGAACTCACCAGTTTTCGCTTGTTGAAACTGTTTCCGCACCATCTTCTCCGGCGACGTAAGAGCTACGATCAAGCTTCTGTACGACGATCAATGAACTAAGCCCAGCGACATTGGAAACTGGCATAAATTGAAAGCCGAAACGAAGAGAATTTTGATCTCTGACTAATACAGAAAAGCTCCATTAGAACGCTGCCGTTTGAATACTAGTGGGCCTATTATCTTTTTGGGCTTTATTATTGACAATAAGGTTCGGACGTTGTGGGCTTGTAAATACTTAATAGTATTGAATCTAATACGATGTCGCTTCTTCAATGTCTAGGACAACAATTTATTATCAAATAACTCAATAAAATGTCGAATAAATAACTATTTTTCTTTTTTGGAGAGAATTCAATAATTGGATCTGATTAGATGAGCTGTTATATAACAAATTAACAACTAAGAAGTAGCTTTTAGCTTTAGCTTTCAAACGAATTATAAAATTCTAGTCAAATATATCATATATGTACTTTTTTTTTTCTTCTAAGCATCTCTTCTACTAGTTTCAAACGCAAACACCAAACCAAATGACTCCAATGAGTTTTTTTTTTTTTTTATTGCGTTTGATATTTACGTTTACAATTAACTAAGAAATTTTACTTAAGATGTTTAAGCTCATGATTTTATTTTACAAAATAAAGAAAACTAAACTTGAACGCGAACGTACAAAAAAAATCGAGGTCATATATATATATATAGGCGTTAATTATTTAAATAAATTTTATTAAATAGACAAAATAGATATATATAACCCTAAATACAGTTTGGTGAGCTTATATCTATAAGAAAGAGCAAATGTGGGTGAGTTTGGTTAGATGGAGGATGAGGTTAATTACTTAACCCTAAATACAGTTGAGCCACCAGACCAGATCACCTAAGCCCTTTAAACTTGTATAATCTAGTTTCGTGATCTTGTACAGTCAATATATATGTTTTGCTATTAGTTTTTTTTAATTATCTCTCTAGCTCGAATCACATTTTAAGTGAGAAACAAGTCTTTTTCTCTTCTTCAATTATTTCTTCTTCCGGTAAGTTCCATTGACTCTTCCTTCAACCTAATAAAGTAAAAACGACATCACATAAATTTTCTTCATACCACAGCTAGCTTTGCTTCATTGTTCTCAAACATGTATATATATATACGATACTCACGACAATAAAAACCAAAACAATTACATCAAGTAAATAGCCTTTGAGAGACTCATGGAGATTCCAAGACGACGTTTTTGCTTCTGCGTCCTAACGCTCTTTGTGATTGTTTTCCTATCGCCGACGACCGTTGAGGCCATGATCCGACATTACAAATTCAATGTGAGTCTCATATATTCTATCCATGTATATGTAACTTTCATATGCATACATGCAAAAAAACAATGTATCGTACGTAAAAATTAGCCCTAGAGTCTACATCCGCCGATAATCTAAATCCCGTCCGTCGGTTGATATGCGCGCATGCATAACGATTCATGCATGAATAAGATCATGCATGCAGTATTTTACTAAGGCGTTGGATTGAAATGTGTGCACTAGGTGGTAATGACGAACACCACGAAGCTGTGCTCGTCGAAGCCTATCGTCACCGTTAATGGAAAGTTTCCAGGTCCAACAATTGTTGCAAGAGAAGGCGACACTATTTTGATCAAAGTAGTGAATCACGTGAATTACAACGTCTCCATCCACTGGTGAGCTACCTCAAACAAACCCATTTTAAGATATTATAGTGGAAGTATAGTCTCTTTCTTTGGTTAACTTTAACAATGTTATAGACCCAACAACTAACTAACAATTATATAACGGTTTAGGCACGGCATAAGGCAATTGAGAACAGGGTGGGCAGATGGACCAGCTTACATAACACAATGTCCTATCCAACCGGGACAGAATTATCTACACAATTTTACATTGACGGGACAACGAGGAACCCTATGGTGGCATGCTCACATCTTGTGGCTTCGTGCCACGGTGCACGGGGCCATTGTCATCTTGCCTAAACTCGGTGTCCCATACCCTTTCCCCAAGCCCTACAAAGAGAAAACCATTGTTCTTGGTGAGCTACTACCCAAAATCCAAAACACAACTTTCTTTACAGAACTCGCTCTACAATCATACTTATTAATCTTCAAAATATATAGGTGAATGGTGGAAATCGGATGTGGAAGAACTTGTAAACGAGGCTTCAAAAATTGGAACAGCTCCTATGGCTTCTGATGCACATACCATCAATGGTCATTCAGGCTCCATCCCTAATTGTCCTTCCCAAAGTAATTATTTAACAATAATCCTAAATTCATAACCACTTTATAGTTTAAGTAATTAGTTCTCTTATCTATATTTTACTTTGTATACTATCAAATTGTGAAACGACGATGACACTAATACAATAGTACTAGTACAAGCGACTAGATTACATGTGTTGGTTTATAATGTTCTTTTCACTTGTAGGTAGCTACGGTTTACCAGTGCGAGCGGGGAAGACATACATGTTAAGGATCATTAACGCGGCTTTAAATGAAGAGCTCTTCTTTAAAATTGCTGGTCACGTACTAACCGTTGTTGAAGTTGATGCCGTTTACACCAAACCATATAAAACTGACACTGTATACATCGCCCCGGGACAGACTACTAATGTTCTCTTAACAGCAAACGCAAACGCTGGTTCCAATTACATGGTCGCTGCCACAACATTTACGGACGCTCACATCCCATACGACAACGTCACAGCAACCGCCACTCTCCACTACATCGGCCACACCTCCACTGTTTCCGCCTCCAAAAAAACCGTTCTCGCATCACTTCCTCCCCAAAACGCAACATGGGTTGCGACCAAATTCACTAGATCGCTCAGGAGCTTGAACTCACACGAGTATCCGGCTAGGGTTCCAACCACGGTGGACCATTCCTTGTTCTTCACGGTAGGTCTTGGCGCAAACCCATGCCCCAGCTGCAGCAACGGTGTTCGCTTAGTGGCCGGAATAAACAACGTAACGTTTACAATGCCTAAGACCGCTCTACTTCAGGCCCATTTCTTTAACATTTCCGGTGTATTTACCGACGATTTCCCGGCTAAACCAGCGAATCCGTATGACTATACTGCACCGGTAAAACTAGGCGTTAACGCCGCCACGATGAAAGGTACAAAGCTTTACAGGCTACCGTACAACGCGACGGTGCAAGTAGTACTGCAGAATACAGCCATGATCGTGCCAGATAACCATCCATTTCATCTTCACGGGTTTAACTTCTTCGAAGTTGGTAGAGGTTTGGGGAACTTTAACCCGGAAAAAGATCCGAAAATGTTCAATTTGGTGGATCCGGTAGAAAGAAACACCGTTGGAGTTCCAGCCGGTGGTTGGACTGCCATTAGATTTATCGCCGACAATCCAGGTAACTAAATACATAATTCTAAAATATAATGCCTAGCTAGAAAGCATTTACAAGTGTGGCTATTTTTAAAAATTAGGGATTAATTGGTTCTTCTTTCCGTTATTACATTAAAAAAAAAAAAAAGTTGTCATACTTTCGTTAATTTTTGTCAACATTTTTTGGCCTTTTCAATTCTTTTTTTTAGTATTTATATTCATGTGGCGAATTATTTAATATTCGGTCCAACTTGCTAACGTATTGTTTTTTTTTTTTTTGGTGGTAAATTGGTATGTTTGTTTTATTGGTTACAAATGAAGGCGTATGGTTCATGCATTGTCACTTGGAATTACATACAACTTGGGGATTAAAGATGGCATTCGTCGTCGACAATGGTCACGGTCCTGATCAGTCATTGCTTCCTCCACCCGCCGATCTTCCCAAATGTTAGGATTCGTTATATTAATTTGTTCAATTTTTTTTTTGGGATTTATATTTGGAGTTACTTTGCGGAAATAAAGACTGGAATTGGTGGATGACTTCTAATTATTTATTTTGCATGTAATAAAGATAAAAAGGTGAAAAATTATAGTGACATTATTCTACACACCATTTATAGAACGAAAACCATATAAGGTGCTTTCATGAAATCGTATGTATCGGATAATTAATTTGCCAAATGTCACGGACCTCCTTGGTAAAATCAAGAGGTTCGGTCGGTGCTCCTTAATAAAGTGTATATAGAACGAAACCCACATATATAAGATGCTAGGGTATTATTTGATTTTATTCTTTCTTTGGTTAATTAAATGATTAATTTCTGTTAATTAAGGAATCACAACTTATTTCCATGGAAATTTTAGCATAATATATAGTTTTCTTCATGAGAAAAATAATCAAACAAATTAAAATTTGTCAGGGAATTGATTCCAAAGGATTTTGGCTGTTTCATCAATTACGCAAGACGTTTGTCCCTTGGTGCACTAAAACCTCATGAGTTTGATTTTAAATTCTGTTTAAACAGATTTCTGACTTATTCCCCCTGCCTTGACATAAATTAATATAAATGTTAAAGCATCTTATATGAATTTTAAGAGTATTAAAATTATCGAATACTTCTATTAATGGGCAAAAAAAGTGTTTGGAGAATATTAGTTGTACCAAATATGGCAAAAGCTACTATTCAATTATTGACATGCATGCCTCTCCAACATGTAGAGACCTTCCCCCGGCATATACCTCCTGGAAAGTCCAAAGGGGCACTATAAGAACCCCAAAATCAAAATACAACTTAATTGTTTGATAAGGTAATTAAGGATGTGAACATCCCTTTTTAATAGTATGAAACTTGATTAAATCATTAAATATATCAAAATAAACATATTTATAATAAACATATTTATAGCTACAAATTGTGACAATTTTTGCAACCACGGCTCATACATAAAAATTAATTTAATAGTTTTTTGGGGTCAAAGAATCATTTTTGTAGTTTTTCATATGTGAAACATGTGAGAAAAGATTTGACGATTTATTTTTCAGTCATATGATCACTTTTAACTTCTTGGTATATGAATTGATAACGATGATTTAAAAGTGCCAGGTCAATCATTTCTTTTTCAATGGACTGATTCCAACTTAAATTATGTACTTTCTTATAATTTTATATAGTAGAGTCAAATGGGTTTTTTTTTTAAGTAACGTATTGGAAATTTTGTAATTGAATTATATATATATATATATATATATATATATATATATATATATATATATATATATATATATAGCCGTAACCATCACTGGAGATGTACAGTGTGACATATAAATGATTGGGGTGGGGGGACAAAAAAGTTTTTCTCTAATAGTATATGATGAAGGTTAATTTTAAACATTTTGAACTGGATTAATAATTAAGGTGATATAATCTATAATCCAAGTACGGTATGGTACCATTACCGGGCACATAACACAAGCATTGACTAAAATGTAATATATTAGGGTTCCCTAAACACTGTGATTAGGACATAACGTAGTATATAATACTACACCATATATAAATCTATGTGATCCGTGAAAAAAGGAATGTTATGTTGTAATCAACTATAGCTAGGACTGGGTAATGGATTTCTTTGACACGTTCCAAGATTCTTCATAAAATATAGGTGATTTGAAAAAACCAAATCATTATGACAACTCATTCGATGGTCAACTATATTTGTTTTAGTAAAATTTTGATTTATATAACTTAGGGAAATTGGAAAACACATTTTGGATTCAGTCGTAAAAAAAGTTTGCATGCAATCTTGTAGAACGATGAATTTGTAAAGATTTATCGTAGGCTCAAACAAAAACCAAATGGGAGACATCGAAGATCTCACGTGTCGACTGCTGGTTAAAATCGCAATTAAATATGAATCTAACGTACAGGAATGAGACACGTGAACGAATCATAATGGAGAAGACAGATTCCTCGAGATCTTAAAAGAGAAGAGAGAGACCGACCAATGATAATGCAAAACGCGCATCTCACGTGGACCCTTTTGTACAACTTGGCCATGTAAGTAACCGCTGATCTCGACCGTTCATTTGGCGGCTCCTTTTTCCCCCAATCTGACACTTCTTCATATATTCCTAATTTGCCCTACTATAATACTACTTGTATATTAACTGTACGTAATCAGTGTGATACATACATTAAAATATAGTATAATCAGTAACGTATATGTTTTTTTTTCTCTTTTTAATATAATTATACATAGAAAATATACTCTTTTTTTTTTGGTAGAGATACATAGAAATATTTTAATAAGAATGTTGAAATTTGTTTTTTTTTCTTTTCTTTTCTGAGAGGCATCGTACTCTCCCAGAAAATGTCAACTTCGTCTATTTTTTTATTTTAAACTTATAACTTATAAAATAATTTGTTGACAAAATAAAATAAAATTTGTTTTATCTCAATTACAAAATTATTTTTTGTATTTTTACAATATTTCAGAGTGTTCGTTCGCCATCATTATTATTTTGTAATCATAGCGGTCACGGAATTTTTATTCAATTCTTTTTTTATTTCCTTTTCTGATAGATACAAATTTTTATATTTTTTCCATGCTTACTCGTGTGATCAAACCAAACCAAATCAATTAACACGGCGGTATTTTTACTCTTCATATTTATAATAAGCCTACACAAACACTTTACATTTTAATCAAAATATGAAATTTTGTTTAACATAGTTAATGAATGATGATTGTGAGTGATGAAAAAAAAGTTTGTATGATAAAAATAAAAGATCAAGAAAGAAAGTGAATATCATCATTAAACAGGTTATACAAACTTCAAACAGCATAGAAGAAGTTGCAAAAATTGGAGTTGCGATTATTTTTTGTTCAGCGGTTCGTAACAACTCCATTTTTAGAAATTTATACGTATGTGTTTTCAAATTTATACGTATGTGTTTTCAATCGACACATCTATTTGAAGTGTCCGTATAATACGACTGTATATATATATATATATATATAGATTAAACATTTCATTGAGTTTACCAAAAACAACGTAAGTAGAAACGATTACTACTGTTAACTGAGTATGAAAGTTTTAACTAATAAATATAATGTAAATAAGGTGAAACAAATAAATATATAAAGGAGTAAGAAATGAAAAATCTTTTTAATAATTTCGTGTAATAAGAGAAGAAAAGAAACAAAAGTAGCACCCATACCAAAATCTAATTTCTAAAGAACAGCAGAACTATAAAAAGAGCCCCAAATCATTGCCTCTTTTCTCTGCCTAGTTGTCTCTTCTTCTTCTTCTTCTTTTTTTTTTTTTTAGCTCGAGAAAAGTTTGAGAACATACTAAGGTGTCTGGTTTTTAGTTTTCTTTCCATTTATGGGTTCATTTGCTTCGTCTTGCACGTTATAGTTTTCCTAATTGGGTAAGCTCCAAGGTAGCTTCGTCCTTATTAATTCTATTTTTTCTTTATTCATTTTCTGTAGCCATATGTTGTTTATTTTCCCGAGAAATTTTATCCACACCCACACAGCCAGATCTTTTTTTTAACTCCGAGTCTCTCTCTCTGATACTTAAATACCACCTCTCTACAAGCTCCACCAAATCTGGAATACCAATAGATTCGTTTTATTTCCTTCTGCACAATCTCAGAGCTACCCAAAATAATTCTCTCCTTTTCTTTCTTTGACTCACTTACACAGATCTCGTCTCGACTAGATTTTACTCATTTCTTTTTCTTTTTCTTTTTTTTTCTCTAAAAAAGTTTTAAACTTTTAAAGATTCCGCTTGAAGTGGGTGTCTAATAAAAGTCTCGAGCAATGCTTCCAACAAATTCTTATGGTTTCTTCTCTAAACAATTTAAAAATGAAGTATCATTCGACAGTGATTTTTGTGTTCTTTCTCTGATCCTCTTATCTCTTCCTTCCCAACAACTATAAACCCAAAACACACAAATTTTATTTTATTCTTGGGATCTTCTTGATCCCAAACCCCTTAAATCCGTTGACCTTTGTCGGTATGATTTGTTCTTACACATCGTAAAAAAAAAAAAAAAAAAAAAAACAGAGAGAAAGGTTTTACTTTTCGGACATGGAGGTTCTGAGACCGACGGCGACGTCACACGTGTCAGGTGGCAACTGGCTCATGGAAGAGACGAAGAGCAACGCAGGTGTCACGGCTTCTGGAGAAGGTTGCACGTGGACGGCGGCGGAGAACAAGGCATTCGAGAATGCTTTGGCTGTTTACGACGACAACACTCCTGATCGGTGGCAGAAGGTGGCGGCGGTGATTCCGGGGAAGACTGTGAGTGACGTCATCAGGCAGTACAACGATCTGGAAGCTGATGTCAGCAGCATCGAGGCCGGTTTAATCCCGGTCCCCGGTTATATCACCTCTCCTTTCACTCTGGATTGGGCCGGTGGTGGTGGCGGCGGATTCAAACCGGGTCACTCTGTTTGTAATAAACGGTCGTCGGCCGGTAGATCGCCGGAGCTGGAGCGGAAGAAAGGCGTTCCTTGGACGGAGGAAGAGCACAAGTAAGTCTCCTCTGTTCTTTTCTCCGGTTTATTGTGAATTGAATTTAAACCGGCTCAGTGGTGAAATTGGCCTAATTTTTGGAATGTGATCCAATATTTTACATTACTATATAGGTATTAAAAATGACAATTTGATAGTATAGTATTCTGTAACTTTATGGAAATATCTTTGATTAGAGATATTTGTCACGATCCATCTATTTCTAATTGGCTTGAAGGAATGCATGCAAAATCCTAGTGTGAATCACGATTATGCAACACAGTCTGGCTGCAAAATATATTATTTGATTAATTGATATTTGTCACAATTCAGGCTATTCTTAATGGGTTTGAAGAAATACGGGAAAGGAGATTGGAGAAACATATCTAGGAACTTTGTGATAACGCGAACGCCAACGCAAGTCGCTAGCCACGCCCAAAAGTACTTTATCCGGCAGCTTTCCGGGGGCAAGGACAAAAGACGAGCAAGCATTCACGACATCACCACCGTGAACCTAGAAGACGAAGCTTCTCTGGAGAGCAACAAGAGCTCCATTGTTGTAGGAGAGCAGCGTTCTAGGCTTACCCCGTTTCCGTGGAGCCAAACGGACAACAATGGAACGCATGCGGATGCTTTCAACATTACGATTGGAAACGCTATCAGCAGCGTTCACCCGTACGGCCAGGTTATGCTTGGAGGGTATAACAATGCAGATTCTTGCTATGATGCGCAGAACACAATGTTTCAGCTATAGCTAATGGGAGATATAAATCTCTAATTAAAGGGTGTAAGTGAGATTCTTAAATTTTTCATATGGACGAAATTAAACAATCGTAATTGACAATTGTAAAATAAACGTCCATTTTTAAAAATTCCAATATTGAAATAGTTTATGAAAAGTTTCGTGATCACAGAGTTGTCTATTTGTTATTTTTTTCTTTTTCTTTTTTCTTTCTTTCTTTCTTCTCAGGGACATCGTGCTAATATGCTACTAATGGTTTACAACATACGTTTCAAAATGGTTTGCAAGTTGTAAATAACAAGTGGTGTGAGAGTGATGACAAAATGAACAATCGGTGAAACTAAAATGTTGAATGCCAATTTGAAACAATATAGTCCAAGTTTAGCCAAATTAAACCGTCATGTGATGCTCGGATTTATCAGCTTCTAGTATATGCGTAACATAACTCCAACTACACATCAACTTCACTTCTGGACCACCGATACGAAATGGGCTTTCGCAGCTTCACATCCCATACACAACCACTGACACAAGTTCACCGGTGTAAATTTTATGAACCGGCTTAACGAGTAAACCAAGAGTCAACTTAATTCATATCATTATATATAGTATACTATCACACATATTTATTATAATAATATTTAATTTATGTTATACAAGTTGCAGCGAAAAGGTTCAAAAAGACACAACACTTGGCCATCTCTAAAACTAATATCCAAATTTTTGTCGTTTTAGTGTTTACAAAAACGTATAAATCATAATTAATAATACGGCTTATTCATTGTTCGTCGCAATCAACCAATACAAACTATGCTTTCACAACTAACCACTTGAAGTTGTAACAACGGACAATGTATGAGAACAATGAAATTAATTTGTAGACTTGTTTTTCTCCAAGACATTATGCTATAGTCTATATACATATAGTACTGGTCATACACACACATATATATAACAATTGAACTATCACCAAGGAGCCAAAAGAAATTATATTATAGAATAACTTTGAAAAAGGAAAACTATTAATCCATTGATATCTTATATAATATAACAAGGTTTTTTCTAACTTTTCACTACGTTACGACATTTGGCGCTATCTGTTGATGACATGTGTCATCTTTTATTTTTAATTAATTTTTTCATTTTTATTTTTAACTAAAACATTTATGTCAATCTTAATTCCAAATAACCATATAATTAGGTAAAAATTAAAATAAAATTATTGTGAAAAAATAATTATGAGTAAAATTATTAATTGGTATTAAATTTTTTTTTTTTTTTGACAACGGAATTAAGTTCTCTAAAGCAAAAGATATAACTAAAGTTTTAAAACAAAATCACATATTGCATATGATATATCACATATATATGTATATATGATTTACTATCACATAATTAAAAAATCTATTTTACATAATTTTCTTACATTTTATTTAAATTTTCATCCATCGTATTTATTTTAGTATAAAATACTCTATTCTTTTTTTCACTTTAATGATGGAAGAAACTTAAATAAAATGTATGCAAATTGAGTAAAATAGATGTTTTAATTATTTGATAGTAAATCAACAATTGTGGGAGTTAATTCTTATTAATTTGTGTTGAATAAAATTGAGTAGAGAAATATAGTTAATGCAAATTTTTATAATTTCAGTTCTTATATTAAAGTGTGAGTTAAATGTAGAGATCTAATTAATTGTGTTTTAATTGAATATATATTTTTCAGTTTTAAAATTAAAGTGAGAGATAGATATATATGATCAGTTGTGTTTTATTTGTGGTTTGTTTCACTTTCTTCTTAGTGGTCTATTTTTCTATAAAATGTTTTTTTTTTTTAAATTATGTTTTCAACTAAACCAAAAATAAAACACATTTAGTTATATATATATTAAAATGACACTTTAATATAAACCTAAATAAAAAATTATTTTAATCAAGCCATAAATAAAAAAATTTGATCATCTATATTTATATTCAATTAAAACACAATTAATTATATACATTTAACTCACACTTTAATATAAAAACTGAATTAATATAAATTTGCATTCACTATATTTTTGTACTCAATTTTAGTCAACGCTCAATAAATTAGAATTAAATCCTACAATTTGTTCTTCTAAATTGTAACTCTCATAACTTCTCATCTTATAAATACTCATTTTCTCATTCTCTCATTCCCTCCTCCTCTTCCACTTTATCTCAAATCTTCTATAATTGAGTTTGTTTTGTTTTCTGTTTTTTTTTGTTGGTTGTTTGTTGTTGTATGAGTTGAAAAACACAATTCATTTTCATTGTAAAAGTTTAATCTAAATTTTAATTTTAGACACTATATGATATATATTTACATTGTTTTATATGACACTATTTCATCTACATTGTCTATTTTAGATTACCATCTTATAATTAATCTCTCTCTCTTTCTCATTCTCTTTCACTACATTCATGTATCTTAAATATTTTTCTATTTTTGTGTTGTTATATGGATTGAAAATCAATAAAAGTATCTTTCTAAGAATTTGATCTTAATTTATTTTAGAAAGTATGATATATATCAAACATAGTTTCAATTTTATTTCTAATGCCTTATTATACATACGTTTTTCAATTTTTATTTCTAATGCATTATTATACATACGTTTTCATACTTATGAGTATGAATGAAGAAAGTATGATATAACACATATGTAAAATAAAAGTTTTGATTGTTATATAAATAAAAGTTTCAATTTAAACCTTGAGAATTTTTGAGAAATACCCCTTTTGGTCTCAAATAATATTTTGTAATTCATTTCAATATATGTATAATTATATTTAGTTTGTGATCTTAAATATAAAAAATTATAAAGTTTTATATAGTTTATAAGGTACTTCTATATAATAACTACTACTGGGTACTTGGTTTTAAAAAATTGGTCTTTATTTTTTAAATAGTTTTAAATCGTTTTTAAAAGTTAAATTTTGTTTAATTCATTCATTAGTTGAACAAGGTTTTTTCTAACTTTTCACCACATTACGACATTTTGGGCTCTTTGTTGATGACACGTGTTGTCCTTTATTTTTAATTAATTATTTTCATTTTTATTTCTAACTAAACATTTATGTCAATCTTATTTCCAAATAATCATATAATTAGGTAACAATTAAAATAAAATTATTATGAGTAAAATTATTAATTGGGATCCAAAATTCATTTGTGTAAAGCAAAAGATATAACTAAAGTTATTTTCCTATAAATATAACTTGACATCTACTTCTGAATCCAATTTTTAATACCTAAAGTTCTTTTGCCAAAAAAAAGAGATTATTTTATAATAAAATTTCATATTGAATATGATATAAAACCACATATATATATATATATATGATTTACTATCACATAATTAAAACATCTATTTTACGTAACTTTTTACATTTTATTTAAATCCTATTACATTTTTATTACATTTTATGAATTAATGAACTTCACTAAAATACTATTGAATTATAATATTTAATAAGGTATGAGTTATACCCTAATATCATATCCAATCTACACTCTACACTAATATCATATTTAATCATTTGTTCTAAATAATAGTCTTTCTTTTCATAACAATATAAATATCTAACCCAAGTTAGATTTTCGTAAAGAGACCGAACATAAATTCGATACTTAAGAGCATTTCATGATTGTTGTCATGTACATATAATAGACAGATATATTTGTTCATCTTCTTTGTTAATGTTGATGTAAACATGTGATGCCTTTTTAACATAAATTTATTTCTTTAGCTTTTATAGTTATGTCAATCTTTATGTTTGTTCTTAAATGGTTTCAATATTAATTTTATTCTTGAACAAATTCTACATAAAAATAATTCTTAATATATAAAAAAGATCTCATATACGTATATGTGAGCTTCTTTTCTAATCAATTAGAATGAAAATATCAAAGTTCTTCTTTTTCAAATAATATTCATCTGTTGATTTGGCTTTTGCTTTATCTTTTTAGTGTTTACATAGTTATAGATCAAAAACTCTTATATCTCAGGTGAAATATTTTCTAAATTGAAAAAGTTTTTCTAAGTAAGGTCTAAAAAAATCATATATATATATATAGGTGAAATATGAATTTTGTTTACTTTTAATATTAACAATGTACACACAAAAAATTAACATCAATTTACAATTGCCTACTATATTATGTATGTGCTAATTTGTATAACTTTGTTTTGATCTCATTTGGTTTCATATTTTTCAAATATATATTTTATTTACTTTTATTGTTTATAATGTACACAAATATGTTTTATATTAAAAGTTACTTATAAACTACATATCTTAATGTAGTTCTCAATTTCTAATTCAAATTAATATTTCATATATATCCCACGCATCGCGTGGGCAACTTTCTAGTAACTTATAATGTAGTTGTTTCTGTTAGTCAAGCTTGGTAGATGCAATACAAAGTTCAAAAATTTGTAAAGAGACATAGTAATATATAATCGTCTTTAAGGAAAAGTATACTACCTAGCTATATTACCTAACTGAAACCGAAACTTTTATAGAATGTAACATGATGGTGTTATGCCAAAAACAAACTTGACAAAACCAAGTCATCATATACAACAAAACCAACAGAAACAAAATAACTAATTAAAAAAACCCTAAAAACTAATTTAAGCTCTGTCATTCAAATCGTTTTCTTCCCTGAAAGATCCCAAGGAATATTAAACGGGACTTGATATCCCGCGAAAGGGTTAACATTATAAGCCGCAGGCCTTTGTACAACCGGTTCACGATTATAATAAGGTTGTGCTTGCCTCTGCATCAACTGAGTAACATCGTTTCCCTTTGACATCATCAAGCCTTGATTTAACCCCAAGCTGGTTAAGTTCTCCATGAGAATCGGGTCCATTTGAATCTGATCATCATGAGGTGGGATGAACGAGAAACCCATATTGTTGTAATTATTAGGGAACCCTTGGAACTGTGGCTGCTCAGGTAAGTACTGTTGCATGTAATGTTGTTCCATTAAACTCTGCTGGATTGGTGTGTCCATGGCTTGATGATGAGCCATAAACATACTACGTTCCTGTCTCATCGCAGCTTCGTGTAACTTGTTATCCACGGCACAGAATATCCCACATAGCTGCTCTCTTGAACACTTGTCTAGCTTCTGTTCCCAGCTACAATACTTATTCTCACTACTCCTAGGCACCCTCTTATTAGTAGTCCCCATATCCTTGGCTTTCCCTAAATCGTTAACGAAAGTTTCCACGTGGGTTTCTTTCTTGCAGGTGTTGGACACACTGTCTTTGTACTTGCGTATGATGTCTCTGACTTCTGTCTCGTCCCTCGGCCATATCTCTGGCTCGGAAACCACCTCATCGGTCGCCTTAGTGGGGCCGTAGACGATGAGACATGTTTTGACGCCGCATAGAGTTGAGAACTCCGCTGCCTTCTTGTAAAGATTAGCTTTCCTCTTCTTGTAAGTTGTAATCCTCGTCTTATCGTTCGCTATCCTCTGTAGGTTCACTATCTTCTGAGTCATCCTTTGTTACCTATGTTATTACACAAAACATACACACTTTTCTTCAATAAACAATATACAAGTATATAGAATAATTATTGAGCTTTTGTGAAAAAACGTTTTAGGTTTTTAGTGTTTTTCTCTAAGCGAAAATATAATCGTTCTTTTGACCCGACTCAATCACAAATCATACTATATATATAGCTAAATAAATTTGGAATCCAATCACAAATAAAAATAGATAAAAGACAAGAGTAGGAACGAAAACGAAATCAGTTTAGAAGAAAGAAACCGTAAGAAAATCCGACAAAACAGAACGAAGAGATCACAATGAAACGTGAAAAACCTTTAGAACCAAACTAAAGCAGACTTGTTAACAAAAAGAGTAAAGTGTTTATGCAAAAAGAGAGTATACTTACTTGGATATCAAAGCAAAGTTTCAATGAGGTTTTTTCTTTTTTTATGCGCAAACCATTTGTTGGGGATTCTGTCGGAAATATGGGTGAAATAGAGCTAATATATATGCGAGATTATAGATATTGACTTTTGATTTAGTTTGCGTTTAAGGAAGGAAGTCAAAGATCACGAGATATATCCTTTAAATGAACATGAGCGTTTAGGAAAGAATAATCAAAATTGGAATATTTAGTTTGCCAAAATGGAAAATATACTAATTTGACTATGCTACGCAAGAAAGAGAAAATGTTAACACACGGCAAAGAGGATGATATAAAACACAAAAAAAAAAAAAAAAGTATATTAGGTTATAATATGTAAATAAAAATATTAAACCGTCTGACTAAAAAGGAAAATAATTAAATGTATCTTACTCACTTCATCCTACTTCGAAGTCGACAGCTCTTAGAACCATTGTAGACTGTACGATGAAGGACCATTCTGCTAATATTGTGAACCCAAATCTTGTGATGTGTTTTGCTAATATAATCTTAACATTAAAACCAAAAACACGAAGCTAGTAATTCTTCTCTTAGATAATTCATAGTTCTTTGCTTTACAAAGTTTCAATTAGTTAAACAAAAAAAATACATTTAAATTAAATAAATGATACAACAATTTGTTTCACATGTTATAAATCAATCCTATGATTATAAAAAGAATCTGTTACACTTTTTCATTGACAATAGTGTATCTACAGTTAAAACTTTTCCTTGTGGGTTTATACCTTACGTGCAGCCTTACTCATTATCTTCACCATGCATGATCATGTGTTTATCATCAATGTGTCACTCTTCTGCAAAAAAAAAAAGAAAATTAGTAAGCATTTGGTTATTCACAAGGAAAATGCAAAATAGTCATCTCCGTTTTTGAGTTAGGACTGACCTAAGTCTCTGTTTTCGTCTTTTGTTGTTTCGGTCTCTGCATTTTGCATGTCCCCAATCATTTTTTTGGATTCTTCATTGTCTTCTCTAGGGACTATACCAATATTATTGTACAATGATTCTAAATTATGCTCTATCTTCTTTTCCATAGCTTCAACTTGCTCATAGAGTTTTTGGTTATCTTCATCATTATTCTCACTAGCAGCTAAGTCATTGGCTACTGGAGCTAATTCATTGGCTACTGGAGCTAATTCATTGGCTACTGCAGCAAATTCATCTTTATCGATATCTTGAGAGACGGTGGTCGAGCCAATAACATCTTCTTGCTCTAGTTGTTGGCTGATCTCCAATGTTCTTGGCGATATCCCTTGGGAAGAATCTGAACCACACTATTCAATGGATACAAAAATATTATTACTAAACTTCAAATCCAGAACCAAAAACAGAAAAGAAGCTAATACAAATTATTGTCTTAATAAATGACTTAGATAAAATTATGTATTGTCTATAGTAAATGACTTTAGATAAAATTATGTAGCGTTACATAACTAATTTGGTGGATTAAGATTAGTATATACTTTGAACCAAAAAATATACTATGTCAAAAAGTTTTAGGATAGTAAGTAAAACCTGTTGAGCCCATAGTTGTGGATCTTGTGACTTTTGTGTGTCGTCTGAAACTACCGATTCCATTAGTAACTCTGATTTTTCTCCTTCTTTTGAGTTCTCCTTATCAGTTGACTCCTCTAGTGGTGACTTATTATTATCTTGGACTTGCAAAAGTATCACATCACTTTTATCTTCAGCGTTTTCATCGTCTTTAACCAACTCTGCATGAGGATGGCTCAAAGATTCTTCCATGACATTGTGAGTTTTTTCTTCCTCTGTTGGTATTGCTTTCTCATCAATACCTTTGACTAGTTCCTGGCCATTTTCTCCCATTACCTCATTATCTTGTAATTCTGAAAGAACATGGCGTGGAGAACTCTTCATATCACTTTGATGTTCTTCATTTTCTTTTTGTTTTGTTATTTCCTCAGTAAAGTTGACTAATCGTGATTCTTCTTCTTCTTCTACCTCTCTTTCAAATGATTCTATACAAGGAGTGTCCAACGAAGCATCCAAAAGGTTCTTAGTTGACTCATGTTCTCCTTGAATGATATCCATTATTTGGTCTTTCTGCTGATGATCAATGATATCTAACTCAATAGCCTTGGGAGATCCACAAAGATCATCATTTACTACTTGTTTCATATCAACCACTTCTTCATCAATCAAAGTCTTCATGGATGAATCCATAGTAGTCAGAGGTCTTAGGTCAGTTAGTTCTTTAGTAAAATTATTCATATTCTCCGAGTTACCCCCGTCGATGGAGTCCAAAATTGTTTCAGGTTCTTCTGTTATGGACGACAGTGATGCACTTGTATGAAACAACATGCCTTCAAAGTTTCCAAAGCTTGTAGGCTTGGACACATCACTGGAACTAGAAGGTTTGTGCTCAAGAATATCTTTGGTTTGGTTGCTATCATCTAACAGTGACATATCATCAACTGTTATAAGGTTTTCATCTACCATCGAATTATGATCCGGATTGGCCTCAGGTTTAGCCCCTTCATACTCATTGTTCCCCTCTTTTGATCCAATTCCACTTCTTGATTCGTATTGGTGAGAGGTCCTCTTGCGTGATTCCTCATTGCGGACGATTTCTCTGTCAATATCTGTATCATACATATAAGATTCTCCACCATTAGACCAGTCATCAAGCCAATCAACTGTTGTAGGAGGTGAACCAATCTCTGAAACTTCAACTTGCATATCCGAGGCAACTGAAAATGTTCGACTGTGCGAATTTCCGCATTTGCGAGGGTAAAACATGTTATGATCATCTAGTCTTGGCGCTACTAAACCTTTAGGCAATGTGCTTGGAATGTTGTTTCTTGTTTGATTCACAAGATAGCCAGGGTAGTTATCCATGGATTGGCATATAGCTTCCCTGAGCTCTGCTTTGTTCAAACGGCTGAGTTCTGGCTCACTTTCTTCTGAACAACTTGAATCATGATCATCTTCTTCTTCTTTGTTTGAATCAGTCTCGTCATTCATTTCTACTTCTTCTTTGTTTGAATCAGTCTCATCCTTCATTCCTACTTCTTCTTTGTTTGAATATGTCTCATCATTTATTTCTACTTCTCCTTCTCTGCTTTTTACACTCTCAACGCTTTTATCATATTTCTCTATTGTATCAACTTCTTTACCATTACATGGTAGCATATGTTCAGTATGATCCATATATTCATTGTCCAAATCTGTAGTAACAAAAAAAAAAAACGAAATCATTGTTAATTCACATAGAATATACAAACAAGTGTTGTTAATTAATAGTGAGAATAATATTTGAAATATATAACCTAAACGTTTCCTAGTAGTTAAAATATCTGAAGCAGAAACTGGACTGTTCATACACTGAGCATGTTCCGGAGAAAAAAGAGCAAAGCGACAGAAGCTCTCATGACGACAAAAGAACATATCTTTATGGTTATTGAACAATGAAAACTCTTGATCAAAGCTATCTCCAGTAAGGTTAGGTCTTTCCTCTTGAGGATCATAAGGAATATCAAAAGGGTTTCTCCCTTGTAACATCACAGAAGGTGCAGAGCCTGGAACCTGTAATCCTGTACCAGTAGTAGCATCTGATGAATTGTTCCGACGTTTTTCAAGTGAGTTCCTTGAAACCGTAATATGAAGGTGGTGGTTGTTGTTCTGTCTAGGGCTAGTTGTTTCTTCAGCTTGAAGCTTACTCCTTTGATCTAAAGCTAGTCTAAAGAGCCGCCTCGCTCTTCTTCTAGCGATTAGCGACTCTAGTCTCTTATTTCTCTCAATCTCTGAAATCCCATGTTCGTTAACATTACTCATCTCTTCTTTACCATCTGATGATTCTTCATATTTTATCTCACAGTTGCAAACCATTGACTCTTCAACGTTAAGATGACTCAAATCACGAGAATCTTCTTCATGATCTCCAAGAACCACCTTCTCCTCCTCGTTGTCTTCGTTTACTAAACTGGCTTTGGGAGACTCTTCAAAATGAGGGGTACGACCAAGGAGATCATTGTAAAGAGAAGTCAAGATAACTTTGTCTTTCTCTTCCTCGCTTGTTTGTGAATCCCATTCTTCAACTTTCATTCTAGCATTCCGCCTAACACTTCGCTGTTGTTTCAAATGACATCTCTTGTCTCCTTTTCTACAACTCTTTGGCTCCGAAGATGAATACAAGCTCGAAAATCTCAATCCTAGCCTTTCTCGGGCGTACACTAGAGCACATGCAAGGACCGGCGACGAGTAGATCAAGAAGAACAATAGAGAAGGGAGGAAAATGTAAAGCACGAGTAAAAACATTGAAACCCCGGACAAAACTGGATGGTTCTTCATAAAATTTATGCTTATGCTCATCGAAGATCCAAGAATTTTCCATAATATTGCGATGGTTTCTTTCCCGTCAATGCCCATTTTCCATATAATCAAGAAGATCAAAGTGATATCAAAAAAAAATTTAAAAAAAAAATCAGAGATTTAGCAAACAAAGAATTTGGCATCCAACAGGAAAATAAAAAATCATAAATGGAGTTTTCAAATTTAGATAGTATCGTCTGGAGATCCTCTGTTTCAGGATGTTAAATTTTTCTAATTTTTGTTGTTTTAAGTTTATTCGATACAAGTAATTAAAACGACAAAACAGAAAACGAGCTACCTAATTTTCTGTTAATTACAAAGTTTAGGGAAAATATGGCAAAAAATTATGATATGGTCCTCAGTCTCCTACAACTACAAGCCAAGCTAGACCAAAAAAAATTAAAGATTAATTACATACGATGTTGAAAAAAATGTTTTTGTGACAAACTATAATCAGAAAAAAATAATAATATTATATCCATGAAATTTGTGACATGATTATCATGTGGGCCTTTTCTGAGAGCCCCCTAGAAGCCAAATGGTGGCCCATGTCCACCGTTTAAAACCTGTGGTCAGGAAAAAACCTGAAATATCATCAACCATTTATCTTTGTCCACGTCACTTTAAATTTCATTGATCCCTGTACTTCTCACCACAGTGGATTGCCACCTTCAGATAATCTTTCTTACAAAACCGAACTCCGGCGTTATCAACGGTGGAGATATCTCTCTTTCTTAGATCCAACGGTTGAAATTCGAAGTCGTTGTTCCCAGTAAACCTCGCGTTCTGTGGTGAACCAAAAAAGAAGATTAGATTAAACAGTGTGTGTGTTGCAATGTCTTCCTTTGATTTCCTCAATTTCTAGGGTTCCGAAAGGTAATAATGGCTACAATCGAATTGCTAAGTTCAGGAATCCGAGATAGGTTTCGATTCTCAACTTGTTGTAGTACTAGTAGTTTACTGTATTTGCATGCTTCGAGCTTTTTCCGAGATCGGTCATTGGGTTTTCGTCAGAATCCGTATCGATTTGTTTCCAATTCAATTCAGCTTCCTCACTCACTTGCGGGGTCGAGAAGTCATGAAAGGTTCAATATTTGGCAAGGGTTTTCGAGGAAGAAGAGTAGTAGTAGTAGTAGTAGAACGATTGTGAATTGTCAAGAAGGTGATCACAAAGCTAGCTCGAATGAGAGGAGAAGCGAGGGAGAAGGAAAGACGAATTCGAATTCTTCGAAGCAGAAAGGAGGGAAGCAAGGCAAGAATGGGTTATGGTGGTCTAAGGGGAAGAAATGGCAGTGGGAACCGATCATTCAAGCACAGGAAGTTGGGGTTTTGTTATTGCAATTGGGTATTGTTATGTTTGTGGTGAGACTGCTCCGACCTGGAATCCCGTTACCCGGTTCGGAGCCTCGGACACAGACGACGTTTATGAGTGTACCTTATAGTGATTTCTTGAGTAAAGTTAATAACAATGAGGTTCAGAAAGTGGAGGTGGATGGTGTTCATGTTTTGTTTAAGTTGAAAGATGATGGGAATTTGCAAGAGCTTGAAACTAGTAGTAGTAGTAGTAAGCTCTCTGAGTCATCTGAGACTGTGCTTAGAAGTGTGGCTCCGACTAAAAGGGTTGTGTACTCCACCACTAGACCGAGGGATATCAAGACACCATATGAGAAAATGCTTGAGAATAATGTTGAATTCGGGTCACCAGATAAGCGTCCTGGTGGCTTTTTCAACTCTGGATTGGTAAGGCCGTGGCATTGTAATGGTTTGTTTTCTCTGTTTAGAAGTCTGGCTTTTTTCAAATGCTTTTTTTCCACCTCTGGGAAACGCTTAAATTGAAAAAGTTTCTACCTGTTTTTTTTTTTTTTGTTGTTGTTGTTTCAGATAGTTCTGTTTTACATCGCAGTGCTTGCAGGGCTTCTCCACCGATTCCCTGTTAGCTTTTCCCAGGTTTGCACAGTCATGATATCGTAATGTGGCTGTTTAAGTTAAGGTCATGTTCACGTCCCTTAAAAGCTATGAGTTATACACAGAGTACAACGGGACAGCTGAGGACACGCAAGTCTGGTGGTCCTGGTGGTGGAAAAGTTTCTGCTGAAGGTGAAACAATCACTTTTGCAGATGTTGCTGGTGTCGATGAAGCAAAGGAAGAGCTGGAAGAGATTGTGGTAGGTTCATTTTTCCATATAGATGCTGCACTGAGCTATGTTCATGTTCTTGTTAATTTCTCTTACACATGGCTTAACTGTTGCAGGAATTTCTTAAGAATCCTGATAGGTATGTCCGTCTCGGTGCTCGTCCTCCTCGTGGTGTCTTACTGGTGAGTTAAGTAATGTAGTTACCACTTTGGCCATTTCCTAAGTATTATTTATGCACAATGTATGGTTAATATCTTTGGAATTTATGGCTTTATTTCCTTTTTGGTAGGTCGGTCTTCCTGGAACAGGGAAAACCCTTCTTGCAAAAGCTGTTGCTGGGGAATCTGATGTCCCCTTCATAAGTTGCTCTGCAAGTGAGTTTGTAGAGCTATATGTTGGCATGGGTGCTTCACGCGTAAGGGATCTTTTTGCACGGGCCAAGAAGGAGGCTCCGTCAATTATATTTATAGATGAGGTGCGAATATGTATCAGTGTTAAATTACCTCCTGTACTTTGTAACTATGTAATCTCAAACAAAAAAAAGACACTTATCTGTTTTCTTTCACTTTTCAGATAGATGCTGTCGCGAAAAGCCGTGATGGTAAATTCAGAATGGTTAGCAATGATGAAAGGGAGCAAACATTGAATCAGTTGCTCACCGTAAGTTTGTAATCAAGTGGTTTTCCTGCCAAAGTTGCTTTCATGATCTTTGCATTATCCATTTATTTGTCGGGAACTGGTTTACAGGAGATGGATGGTTTTGACAGTAGCTCTGCAGTAATCGTTCTTGGAGCTACCAATCGAGCTGATGTGTTAGACTCCGCCCTGCGTCGGCCTGGGAGATTTGATCGTGTCGTTACTGTTAGTAGAATATGTTGCTCTGTTTACTTATAATGATCATGCAGTGTAATATACTTTATCAACGCTATCTAACACTTTTTTCAGGTGGAAGCACCTGACAAAGTTGGAAGAGAATCCATTTTGAAGGTACATGTTTCAAAGAAAGAGCTTCCTTTGGGAGATGATGTCAACCTAGCTAGCATTGCTTCAATGACAACCGGTTTTACTGGGTAAACATTTGTATTTTATTCTTGACCTGACAGTTTTTCTTGCCTGCTTTTTCTTGAATATCTAGTCAACTTTTATGTTTGGTTTTATAGGGCAGACCTTGCAAACCTGGTTAATGAGGCTGCTTTGCTAGCGGGAAGGAAGAGCAAGATGACTGTTGAAAAAATTGACTTCATTCAGGCTGTTGAGCGATCTATAGCAGTATTGTGTCCTATTCTTCTGAGTCTATTGTACAGCTCATCAGAATTTGTTTCTTTACATTGCCTTGTTTCTTTCAGGGAATAGAGAAGAAAACAGCAAGGTTAAAAGGTAGTGAGAAGGCTGTGGTTGCAAGGCATGAAGCTGGGCATGCTGTTGTTGGTACAGCGGTTGCAAGTCTTCTTCCGGGACAGTCTCGTGTTGAGGTAAAGCAATGAAACTGCTTTGTGGAAAGGCCTAATACTAATGTTTACATGTGTTAGTTCTCTACTAATCCGTGGTGTTGCTAGAAATTAAGCATATTACCAAGATCAGGAGGGGCATTGGGCTTTACATACATTCCTCCAACGCATGAAGACAGATATTTGCTTTTCATTGATGAGTTACATGGCCGCTTGGTAACACTTCTTGGAGGTCGTGCAGCTGAAGAGGTAGTTTACTCGGGGCGTATATCAACAGGTGCACTTGATGATATCAGGAGAGCAACCGACATGGCTTACAAGGCAGTAGCTGAATATGGTCTCAACAACAAAATCGGACCCGTCTCTGTTTCTACACTTTCTGCTGGTGGGATTGATGACTCTGGGGGTTCACCATGGGGAAGAGATCAGGTAACATTATCTTGCATAAGCTTCCAGTTAATCTTGTTCAAAATGGAAACCAAACTCAACATGTCAGGCTTAATTCGCAGGGGCATCTAGTTGATCTTGTTCAACGAGAGGTGACAAATCTGTTGCAATCTGCTCTGGATGTTGCGTTGACTGTTGTTCGTGCTAATCCAGATGTATTAGAAGGGCTCGGTGCTCAACTGGAAGGTAAACACATTACACCACTGGATATTAATACTGTCTTCACCGAAATAAAACATGGAACCAGCTTTTTGAAAAAAAACAAGAGATTTTGTATTCTCGTGTGACCAAGTAAACGGCTAGTGCATTCAAATAGAACATGGCATGATATTGAGACTGCCCACTGGAATCACATGTTGATGGCCTTGTTTCATAGTCTAGCTCTTCAACTAGTTGACTCTGTTTTGAAAACATGTACACATGGTTTCAGATGAAGAGAAAGTAGAAGGTGAGGAGCTGCAGAAATGGTTAAATAGAGTAGTGCCGTCAGAGGAACTTGCTATGTTCATCAAAGGAAAACAAGCTGCTTTGCTTCCGGCAAAAGCTAGCTCCAGTTAACATTTACAAAGCCTCTTGTATCTATATCTCTCAGGTCAGGCCTGTGTAAGTGTAAGCATCCGATGATGACTCTGCCACACATAAAAGAATTAAAAAGCTAAAAAGGATCTACTACCTCCCTAGCGAGCAGGGCCGTCGATGACTTTAGTATGTATAGAAAAGAAAAAGCTTTTTACTTGGTATTTAACAGAGCATGTGTTGTAATATTTGCTACCTTTTTTCTGCAAAGATATTGGCAATTGTATTATTGTTTGTTCCACTTGTATATACAAAGACCATTTGTGTGAATAAACAACTTCATATGGGAAAGATGAATCCATCAAGTCAAAACCATGTGAGATTTCAACAACATTGAAGCCTTTAAGAAACATTTAGCATTTATCAATGTATGAAGAACCAGTAAGTTAAACTTAAGAAATGCCAGCAGAGTACATAGATTAGACATATTTTATCTCATTTCTTGGCAAAGAGACTACCAAAGCCGCCGTTCTTCTTCTGTGGCACCGCCACCCAGTTCTTGCCGCCGGAAACGGTTTTCCGGCCAGTAACGGTGGTTCCGCCTTCTTGAGTAGAGGATCGGTCTCGTAGAACTGATCTTGCTTAGTTAAAATGCCGAGAACGAAATCGATGATACTCTTCTCTTCTTTCGTGCTGCTGGTTCCTTTAGCCCCCGTGGCGTAGACTCTCACGGTGGCCGGAGCAAAGGACATTAGAATCGACGAAGCCATTGATTCTTGTTGTCTTGTGCTCTGTGTCTTTCTATTCAGCTTCCTTTCGTGTGGCTAGCTTTAGTTACAAAGGGATTAGACTGTCAGAGAATCTGAGCTGTTGGATCGTTTTGACATGAGCTCTCCACAAGTGTCTTATATATCCTGTTCCCAGTGGCGGAGCTAGAAAATCTATTTACCAGGGTCAAAAAAAATTTCAAACCAAAAATACGTAAATATAATTAAAAGCATAACAATTACCAACGACAAAAAAAAACAGTAACAAAACTAAATCACACAATAGGTCAATAGCTAAGGAATTTCTTTTTAAAATTAGAATCTAGTGTACAGAAAATAATGTTAAAGTACCTGAAATTTTACTCTTAAAACTCTTGAATTTTGGAACAAAGAAGAAGAAAGCTCATATAGTCACGATCTGAATTGCAAAAAAGAAGAAGAAGCTAAACCGTTTTTGTTTTTAGGTTAATAATAATTAGACAAACAAATTAAATGGACTTAACAATATATATATTTACTTAAAAGAAAAATTATTGGGCTTAAAGCCATGTACGTTTTAAAGTTTCACAAGGGTCAATTAGTATTGGACAAAATTTCATATGGGTCAATTATCTTATTTGGTAAGGGTCAAAATATTTTTTACATATACATTCAATTAATTTTAGAAATTTCATCAGGGTCAACTGACCCTGGTCCCTCTTCATTGCCTCCGCCCCTGCCTGTTCCTCTTTTTATCCATCACAAAACTCACAAGTGTGTATTTATTCGTTGATTATGCTGATGATTAGGATTTGCATGGAGAAATATAGATGATGATGAATATGGAGGTGTCACGTGTCGTTTCAATGAAGCAGGTTAACGTGGCTTTTTGTTGGTCCTTTTATTTTTTACTTCTTCTTCTTGTTTACACAGTCACATTGTTGTATTTTAAAAAATTGTGGATTCCATATGTAGTGTAATTATTTAGTTTTTAATTATTTTTAAAGACCAACATAAATGTATTCCATACCTATTTTATTTTGTAAAATGTTTCGAACGAAGGAAACTGGTATACTTTTAGGATTGGGTGATCTGAAATTTTGACTAAAAGTCTATTAATTTCATGAAAAAGCTAATTATTGGTTAGTAAGTTAGTTTATATAATAATTTTTCACAAAAATAGTTGAAATTATTAGTTAAGTTCATTAGTATTATAGATTTGTACAACATTGTGGATTCGGCGAGATATATTAGCTAACCCTTAAAAAATCCATAGAATGTATTTCCTAGATAATTTCATTTATTGAGACCAAAACTTAGACTATGTTACTATCAATATGTGTATAAAAAGCCACAAATAAAGATAATGAAAATGTGAACCATAAACTATATAGCAAGGCCAGATTTAGCCACATATGATCTTTACCAGTTTTGATTATTTTGTTGATTTGTTACTTTTATTTTATTTCCTTCGTCGTGTGTTCCCTTTTGCTTTTCGATCTTTCGTTTTAAATCTTTCGCAAGTGCATACACAGTTTCTTAGAATGGGCTAACTGCCATTGACCAAATCTTTATTCTTGAATCAACAATTCTAAGATCTTGTAGCTAGGATCGTTTCATATAAGTATTTTTATCGGTAACTAGTTAAATTCCTACTAATATTATTTAAAGAATAAAGAGATAAAAATTTGAAATGCTTAATTATTTCATTTTTGCTTAGATTATGAAATTTTCTGATTTTGAAGGTTGAGTTTGTCAATGCCATAAGAAACATTTTTTTCTAGTTTATGTTCATGAAATATCTTCGTTTAGTCTCAAGATGTTTTATATATAATGTGAAATACAAGTGCAAATTGATTAATTAATAGAAACACAAAAATCATAACATATAATCGATGTTTTAAAGGAAAAAAAATAATAACCATAACTAAACTGTAACGGGGAAATTTATTTGCTTTCGTGTTCTATTATCCCAAAGTATACACACAATAGTCTCATCTTATCGACCCGAATTCAAAATTTCCTAACTACTTACTCCTAATTGTAACAAATTAAAACATTTCTTACTATAGCATATATTACAAAAATATATATGTTTTCCAAGATTATATAAATACGCACATCCCTCTTCTTCACCATATATGTCTCTCATCAATCTTTCCATACAACAAAAACAAAAAGCCTAAACCAGGAAAATGGAAGCTCAATACCCTATCTTAACCGGCTACGCCGTGGCCGCCCTGTCAGTCTACGCTCTTTGGTTCTACTTCCTGTCCCGGCGACTGACCGGTCCCAAAGTCTTACCGTTCGTAGGAAGCTTACCGTATCTAATCGCAAACCGTAGCCGAATTCACGACTGGATCGCTGATAATCTCCGAGCAACTGGTGGTACGTATCAAACATGCACCATGGTGATACCTTTCGTAGCCAAGACGCAAGGGTTTTACACCGTGACGTGTCACCCAAAAAACGTCGAGCATATCCTTAAGACACGGTTCGATAACTACCCTAAAGGTCCGATGTGGCGAGCGGCTTTCCACGACCTGTTAGGACAAGGAATCTTCAACAGCGACGGTGACACGTGGCTCATGCAACGTAAGACAGCAGCGCTTGAGTTCACTACTAGAACTCTTAGACAAGCCATGGCTCGGTGGGTTAACGGGACTATCAAGAACCGGTTGTGGCTTATATTAGACCGGGCGGTCAGAAACAACAAACCGGTCGATCTTCAAGATTTGTTTCTGAGGTTGACTTTTGACAACATTTGTGGTCTGACTTTTGGGAAAGACCCGGAGACGCTCTCTATCGATCTACCGGATAATCCGTTCTCGGTGGCATTCGACACCGCGACGGAGGCTACTCTAAAGAGGCTTCTCTACACTGGCTTCTTGTGGAGGATTCAGAAAGCGATGGGGATTGGATCGGAGGACAAGCTAAAGAAGAGTCTCCAAGTCGTTGAGACTTACATGAACGATGCGATCGACGCTCGGAAAAACTCTCCCTCCGATGATCTTTTGTCGCGTTTCTTGAAGAAACGTGACGTCAACGGCAACGTTCTTCCGACTGATGTTCTTCAGCGTATCGCGCTCAACTTTGTTCTCGCGGGTCGTGACACATCTTCTGTGGCCTTGAGCTGGTTCTTCTGGCTCGTCATGAATAACCGGGAGGTCGAAAAGAAGATCGTCGATGAGCTAGCGACGGTTTTGAAGGAGACACGTGGCGATGATCAGGAGAAGTGGACGGAGGAGCCGTTGGAGTTCGACGAGGCCGATAGGCTCGTTTACCTTAAGGCTGCTTTGGCTGAAACGCTGCGTTTATACCCTTCCGTGCCTCAGGTGAATTATACATATCATCACTTTAAATTTTTTTATTATGTCGTACATGGGAACATCATACATTACGCTTATGCCCTATAGAGATTTGCATAAATTAAAGACTTAACACGAACACGGACATTAGTTAATTATTACGGATATATTGATTTATGTCTTATGTAGAAGTTCCTAAGTTTTGTAATAAACTTTTTATAACTTAGCTTGCATTTGACTAATTAACTCCGTAATTTTTCCTTTCTAGCTAGAATCAAATGACTGTTACGATCATATAATTAAATTTTACTTAATTTGAGTTATTTTTTTACCAAAAAGAAATTGGCAAAATTAACGCAAAATTACTCATCATTTATTTTGTAAATTTTCTTGTAACTCCTCATATTTCATAATAAAGAGCTGTGTGTATAACGTATTAGTAACGTTCCAAATGACCAGGATTTCAAGTACGTCGTGGACGACGACGTTTTGCCGGACGGGACTTTCGTGCCAAGAGGCTCAACGGTGACCTACTCGATTTACTCGATCGGACGGATGAAAACGATTTGGGGCGAAGACTGCCTCGAGTTTCGTCCGGAACGGTGGCTCACAGCCGACGGTGAACGGTTCGAGACTCCCAAAGATGGTTACAAGTTCGTAGCGTTCAACGCCGGACCAAGGACTTGCTTAGGAAAGGACTTAGCTTACCTTCAGATGAAGTCGGTGGCTTCAGCCGTTCTCCTCCGTTACCGGCTCTTTCCGGTTCCCGGTCACCGCGTTGAGCAGAAGATGTCGCTGACGCTTTTCATGAAGAACGGGTTACGTGTGTACTTGCAACCTCGTGGTGAGGTGGTTGCATGATTAATAATTTAATTAAGGGTGTTATGGTAAATATGTTTATCATTTGAAGTTTTAAACAACCTACTTTTCCTATGTTTTTCTCCACCTACAAAAATACGTACTTTATGAATTTATGATATATATATGCACTTTTTGTGCCTTTGTTTGGTTAAAGTTTGTTCAACTCTTTTTGAATAAAAAGGTTTATTGGTTTTACTTTGAGTATAAAATATAATTGAGTTAGTGGAGTTAAATATAGATTGATACCAATGTCGTAACGTAAGTGGGAATCAATTTCACACTAATATCTAAAGTGTAAATATTAGCCACTTAATTACTTAAAGTCTTGAACAACATAACGTAAGATGAAAACTCAAAAAAAAAAAAAAGAAGGATTTTATGTATAATTCGAAGATAGTCAATAATCGACTTCAAAGTGGCTAGGACATAAACCTTGAGACCCAAAAAAAAAAGAAAAAAAACCTTGAGATTTTGATACGAGAAGCAGCTTGGAACTTATGCATGGTACTGAAAGTTCAAAGATACACTTAAAAGGACTAAGTTGTTAAACAAATGAAGAGATGGGTATAGATAAAATGATCATAATATAACGTAACATCACATGATCATGGCCCATGCATGGGAATATATAGCTAGAACGATGGGAAGCAGATGTTGCTACCTTGAATAGAACCAGAGAGCATCTCTATCAAATCCATCTCTCTTCTTTCGCTTGTAGAGTTAGCTTGAGGCTCAAGAAACTCGTTGTGGCCTACGTGCTCTACAGTGGTGGATGACGTGGAAGATGAGGAAGACGGGAAATGAGTGTCCAAGTAGGAGGACGTCGTACCGTTCAACAAATAAGATAAGTAGATATCAGACGCAAGGTGAGATGTATTTGCAGGAGCTGCGATCGTTGCCTCTTGATGATGAGTTCCAACGTTGTTGTCCAAGTTTAGGTTTGGGGTATTGATCACGAACGCAGATGATGAAGGCTGAGTTACTTCATCCGAAGTTTGGGTCAGACCTATATTCTCAAGAGAAATCAGGTGGTTTGCAAAGATGTTTTGTAGGTAAACCAGCTCTTCATCATATGGATCGCCGAGGATGGACGATGCAGAATCTCCATCAGAATAGATCAGACGATCAAGATTAGGTGTAGAAATAACACTGATGGTGTTCTCATTCTTGTTCTCGTCATCGTTCTTGTAAATGCCATTATTATCTATGCTTTTGATGTAGTCTTGGAGAATGCATGGCCTTTTAGCTGAGGGAGAGACATCGCTATCGTTGGTATCAGCGTTTGATTCCCGTTTGTGTTTGTGTTTGCGTTTTGAATTTTGACGTCGTTTGGTCGCATTCCAATGGTTCTTGATAGAGTTCTCCGTCCGTCCTGGAATGAGTTTTGCGATCTCTGCCCATTTGTTCCCGATTCTCATGTGCGATTCAACAAGAACCATCTCTTCTTCTTCACTCCATCCATCTTTCTGATTTTTGTTTGTTTGGCAAAAAAAGTAGATATCGAGGGACATACATCAAAACCCTAGATCTAGATGAAACTAAGTTATACGGAGAGAGATCTAGAAATAAACCTTTATATCAGGACGGAGATGATTATGCCATCTCTCACGACACTGTTTGCCTGCTCTTCCCTCAAGTTTCTCCGATATCAGCGCCCATTTCCTCTCCCCATGTTGCTTCACCAATCTTATCAACTTCCTATACATATACATATACATGTTCGTATTAACAAAGGCATATACTAAATCTTTTGACTCTTGCATGAATCAATCTACATTATAAACATTGTATTGATCTATATATACCTGTCTTCTTCGGCTGTCCATTGCCCTTTGATGAGGTTTTTGTACGGTCGTTTCTTCGTACTGTTTTGAGAATATCTGGCTGCACTTTTAATAGGGACCACTTGTCCAATAGGGCTTCTGTTAGCACCATTAAGGACCAAGTGTTTCTCCCTCGTCTGTCCAAACGTTGTGTTCTCTTTGTTGTTGCTTCTAGTTTCAATCATGGACATTTTCGTCTTCACGATCGGTCGGTCCCTAGAACACTCTCCTTTCTTGGAACACAAGGCATCATTCTTTTGGCCGTACAAGAATCTCTCCACGGCTGTCAGCGGCGGCGCAGCTCCATGGAGAAGGCAAGAGTCTTCCATGGAAAAAGAAAAAGAAGAAGAAAAGATTAGTAGAAAGGACAGGAGAGCACAAATCAAAGGAGATTAGTTTAGCTAGTAATAAGGAATATGAGAGAACTTAATGAGTTGCTATATAAATTCAAACCAATGAATGACCCATTAAATTCAATTAGTATTATTACTTTTTCTAAAACAAATAAAATTAGCCTTCTAGCTATGAAATTTTAATTTTTAAAAAAGTTTTAGAAGAACTAATAATAAAAAATCTGTATATTTGTCCTCCGAAGTTGAAAATAATGAGCTAAGGAGACTACAAAATCTGATAACTAGAAAACATTGATACTATTTGTTTATTACTATAAGAATCTATACGTATTAGTCACTAAATTTCAAATCGATATTTTTCCATAATCCTCTCTAGTTTCCTATTGTACTCTACAAAGACGCTTATATTCAGAAAATATCTACGAATAACCAAATGATTATATATAAGTCGATTACAAAATGAGGAAGAATAAAAGGGTCAAATTTATAGAACATATCAATATATTATTTAATATTTAGTAAATAATACTTGTTTGACAAAACTATTGAACTTTGAGTCTTCTTTATTTTCATTAGTTTTGCAATATAACTAACATATTCACTTAAAAATTATATACAATATCTAAAATAGCAAAATGCGAAATTAGCTAATGGAGTATAAGACTCAATGACTCATGTGGTATATGCCAAGTGGTTTGAAAATGAGCTAATTTAAACAGTAGCTAAGGTGAAAATGAAAACCAAATTTTGTAACTTTTGAGCTTCATCATCTCACCCCGAGACTAACAACAAATGGGAGTTAATTACACATGAGGGAGGAAAAAAGCGGGAAGGATTAATAATCTAATTAGCTAATAGTGTTATTTTAACTTAAATATTGAAATTTTGAAAGACAATCACACACACACAGTCGTGCGAATTGTTTTGACGTAGAATGTGAAAAAGGGGTTAGCTTTGGAACTTTTGTAATGAGAAATTTTGTAACCGACAAAGTAGTTAATGGAGAGAAGATTTGCCGCCAGCTATAAACATATAGTAATATTACTATTATGCAATGAATTAATTACTTTTTTCGAACGATTAATTATGCATTCTGAAAATAAATTTTCCAATAAAAATTTCATCAATCTATCATTCTGAAAAAAATATAGGTGTGTTGTCAATTACTTATGTTATGCTTAAAAAACATGCTCATATGTTGTGCATATAACATATTTAAAATGTTCAAAGCATGCTTTAACTTATTTTTTACTAAGTGAAATTTTATGTATTAATTCAAATGGTAACAATAGTATAAATTAACCCCTGTGACACATATACATACATATTTGCATGGTAATGTTTGAAACTGTGCAAAACATATATTTTGTCATCATTTACGTATATGCTTTATTTTATTTTATATTTTTTTACAGTACCATGACTGAGTTTGAAAATTTTGGTTCATAGAGTTTAATTTATTTAGAATTCCAAACTAAAATTATGTGTTATTCAAGTATTGAATTTAAATAATTTTTAAAATCATGTGTTGTTGGTTCTAAGATTTATAAATACTAAATAAATCATTTGCTATTCTATTGGTGTTTTGTTTTTGGATTTCAAAATCCAAAAGTGTGTTTTATTGAATTTAAAAATGTAAGATAGAAGGATTCAATCCAAAGATAAAACATGTTATCTCAGAATTTTTGTGTTTTAACTTTTTATAACTAACTAGAATTTGCAAATCAATAAACTAATAACAGCATCTTAATACATTAAAATTTTAGTTTAGTAATATAATTAAGTTATGGATATTAAAAGGTAGTGAGGTCCAAAAACAAATAGGGCCAAATTTAGTTTGGATACAGGCCCATTTATAAACATAACTGACCCAATAACTCTAATTAGGAAGAATGTGTTACTATGACCCGTAGGACGTCCGGCGTCGGACGGAGAGGATCCCCCATTGTCGCCGATGTCTATTTAACATGGGCGGTAGAGGAGCCGAATCTTAGTGAGATTCCGAGTCCGCTGGTAATTTCATCCCTAGCATTGCAGTTTTTTTTGTTTGTTTGGAGATTTTGGTTTTTATTGTTTCAATTCTCTGAAATTTGATTCCTCTCTGTTGCTCTGCTTCTGGTTTCTTTTGAGAACACTTGAATTTGAATCATCTTCTTTTAGGATGTATGAATGAGTTTAAGTTTCAAAGAGAAGCAAAACTATCTGAAACTGTGAAATAAGATTGAAACACTATTCTAGAATAAAGAAACCAAACAACAATATTGTTTTTTATTATATGATGATTATGGTGAAGTGATGATAAAGCCTCACTCAGTGTAAACAACAATGGGACTTCTCACGTTATGTGTTCCATCTGACCATATTAGATTTGCGGACGAAGGCAATTTTGGGTCTATATTGCTCCCTGAAACAGTCACTGTGAAAGACTGCTTCTCCTTCACTGACTTCATTGATACAACACTAGGGGAGACCTTGACGTTGAGCTTAGATCCGTTATTTAAGACAATCTTTGATTTGTATGTAGAGTTTGGGCTACCGAGGTTGGTCACGGTTCTGTTGAAAGTCACGATGAAGGAGCTATTGGATTCCAAAATTTTAGCCGACATTGAAGGATAGTTTAGGTTTCTTGTTAAGCTCTTGCCAGTACAAGTGACGGTTTCACCGGAAATGAGCTGAAGGGTTTTCAAAGTGTAGTTCAAGCCGCAAAGGAAGGCGATGTGGTCTGTTTTGTCCAGTTCATAGACGAGTCCAGGATTCAGAGCGGCTACTGGGTCGACATGTCCAGCTCCATAAGCAAACTCTGTTGATGCGATCCCAGTTTCAGTACAGTTCATCGGCCAAGCTGCAATGATTCAATTAAGAAGATACTATATATGAATAGAGTTTTCAACAGAGGGTACAGGAAAGTAAGAAAAACTGGATATGAGCTTTGCTTACCGGTTGTCATGATGGCAGATTGGATCATGGAAGGAGACCATTCCGGATGAAAAGTCTTGATGTATGCAGCCACGCCTGCAATGTGTGGACAAGCCATAGAAGTTCCGGATAGAACAGAGTATTTCACATGTCTTTGGTCGCTCTTATCGGTAGATGGTGAAGCCAAAGGTGAATAGGCAGCAAGAATTTCCACTCCTGGTGCTGTTACATCTGGCTGCAATCCATCAACCATTGTCTCTCAGACCATTCACGGCATTCAGAAAAGAATTAAGAGCATATAACTGTTATACCTTTAAAAGATCAACTGCAATGGTGTTTGGACCGCGAGCAGAGAAGGACGCAACCTTGGGAGCTTTCTGAGTAAAGATTGGTTCACTTTTTAGAACAGCACCTTGCGGGGACCTGACATTAAAAAGAAACAGAGATATCAAGATAAAGAAGTGGAATCTAGAGCAAATGTAAAGGGTATGAAAGATAGAGAAGATTGTTTGTTACTTTGTGGAGTTAACGTAAGAGACAACAAAGTCAAAGTCATCTTGTGATAAAGCAGAGAGGGGTCGAGGGCTAACGGTGGCATAGTCTTGGTAGTCTCTAATTATGGATGCAACAGCTAATTCTGAACTAACTGAATATCCGCTGACCAAGATTTTTCCGCGAACTAGAGAACCCTCAATATAATCTCCATATACAAGAGGATAATTCTTTCCTTTCAAATCAAAACCATTGAGTGATTTCCCCTATTAAGACGAAAACACAAGAGTCATTTGTAATTGAAAGAGACAAAGATACCATGGTGATAGGAATGAGATTGGTACTTGATACTTACAACAAGTGTCTTGCCATTTCCGAGAACAACTTTGGTGACAAACCCACGGTTCATGGTACTTGCTGCAACGGTTAAGATCCATGGAGCTACGCTAATAGCTGACCCTGGATCTGGACCGCTGTTACCGGCTGACTGCACAGTGAGAATCCCTTTGGCCATAGCATGGAAAGCCCCGATCGAAATTGTGTCCTTTTCATACGTGGAGGGCTCGTCGCCCCCGATAGAGATGCTGATGATGTCAACACCGTCTGCTATGGCATCATCAAACGCAGACAGTACAGATGCCGGGGTACACTCTGTCTCAGTGCACACTTTGTAAGCTGCGATTCTAGAGGCTGGAACGCCGCCTCTTGCTGTTCCATTGCCTATTCCAAAGAAGTTTGTATCTGAAACTGCGTTTCCGGCTGCTGTAGACGCTGTGTGTGTACCGTGTCCTTGGCTGTCCCTAGTGCCTTCGCTTGTGTAATCTCTTGCTCCGATCAACTTGCTGAAACATTGTAAACACATCAAAAAATTCCTGGAAAAATACTAATCTTCTGTTAGAAAATTTAAGACAATTACTTGTTGCATGTGAAGTTTTGGCCACCGGAACAAACACCTTTCCATTTTTTGGGAGGAGGACCAAAGCCTTTGTCGGAAAAGCTCTCAGATTCCGGCCAAATTCCACTGTCGATGACTCCGATGATAGTATCACTTTCTACAGCCAAGTTTCGCTTTGTATTCTTTCCTTCCTTCAACCCCATGAAATCCCAAGACGCAGTTGTTTGAATTTGTAAATTCTTGCTCGGGAACACAGACACAACTCCCTCCATTTCTAACAACACAACAGGGTTTTGAATATTTTAACCTCTAAAAACATTCAAAATAAAATATGTCTCGATTGAAGGACACTAACCGGCTACTCTTTCTCGTTCTGACTCAGTGAGCCGGGCTGCAAACCCATTGAAACTCCTCTTGTAACTTGTTACCAAACGACCTTCCATCGAACTAAAGTGTACATACATAAATATCACTTGTTATTATCGTCATAACGTAAGCTTTCTATAACCGATGATGGGAGAATGAATTGCTTAAAATGGCACCTTTCCCCGGTGACTTCTTGAAGAATACTCATATGATGTGACATTGGTGTGTATTCCACTCGAGATGGAAGTGAGCCCATGTAGACAACATACACCTTCGTGGATTGTAATTATGAATGATTGATCATATAATAGGGAAAATAAAAATAAAACTCGATATTCTTAAGTAATGAGAACTCACTTGTTTATCGTGAAGATCATCTGTCACTGCTGAGACTGAACTCAAAAACGAGACAAGAACACATGTTAGGAGGAGACAGAAGGAAGTTGCTCGTTTCGCCATATTTTTCTTTTAGAATGAGTTGAAAGGTTAGTTTAATTCATTTACATGTAGTACTGTTTCTTATTGTAAAGAAACTAGTTTATTACCATAATTTTAATTAAATTTGTATCAATGGATATCACTAATGTTGACCAAAAGTTTTTATTTGGCAACTATGTATTTTCATGTTTAGGAAACATATCTTTTTTTTTTGGACAAACAGGAAACATATCTAAGGTTTAACCGTTTAATTTGTCATTTAAGAACTTAATTTCTGTGTGTTTATCATCACATTTCTAGCTGCTAAAGTGATAATAAACAACAACAAAAAAAATTCTGTTCGTTTTGTACTTTATTTTCATTGTGCTATATAAACTTGACATAACCAGAAATAATATATAGACTAAAGTTTAACAATATTTCTTTTGAATAGGCATGACCTTGAAACAATGAGATGGTCAAGACAATGTACAAGAAGACGAAGAAATCAATTCTTTGAGGTGACATTCCTCTACTGCATTTGTGGTATGAATTCTTCTTGTTTAAGGAGCTTTATCAATAATTAATCGCATTGGATCCTTGATATTCAAGATGATCTTTCAAATGAGAATGCTTGCATTGAAATCTTCTAGGATATATGGATGAGTTTAATTCAAAATCGATGCAAAACAAAAATCTAGATTAAAGAAACACAACAACAACAATATTATGATGATTGATGACTAATGGTGAACTGAGGCCTCATCAGTTACCATCGGTATAAACAACAATGGGACTTCTCACGTTATGTGTGCCATCTGACCAGATTAGATTTGCAGACGGAGGTAATTCTTGGCTGATATTGCTGCCTGTAACCGTCACCGTGAAAGACTTCTTCTCGTTCACCATCTTAAACGATAAAACACTAGGCGTGACCTTAATGGTGAGCTTAGATCCGTGATTATAGACAATCTTTGATTTGAATGTAGAGTTTGGGGTACCAAGGTTGGTGACAGTTCTTTTGAACTCTACGGTGAAGGAGCTATTAGATCTCGAAAGTTTAGCCGACATGGAAGGATAGTTGAGGTTTCTTGGTAAAGTCTTCCCAGTGCAAGTAACGGCTTCACCAGAAATGAGTTTAAGGGTTTTTGAAGTGTAGTTCAAGCTGCAGAGAAAGGCGAGGTGGTCAGCTTTGTCCAATTCATAGACAAGTCCAGGATTAAGAGCGGCTACTGGGTTGACTTGTCCAGCTCCATAAGCAAACTCTGTCGACGAGGTCCCATTTCCAGTAGCATTCATTGGCCAAGCTGAAAAAGATTCATTAAGAGACTGTATAAGAAAATGATTGCCAATAAACATTACTTGCCAGAGAGTAAATGTTGGATATTTAGTTTACCGGTTGTCATGATGGCTGATTGGATTATGGAAGGAGACCATTCAGGATGAAAAGTCTTGACGTATGCTGCAACGCCTGCAACATGTGGACAAGCCATAGAAGTTCCAGATAGAACAGAGTATTTCACATGTCTTGGGTCGCTCTTATCGGGAGATGGTGACGCCCAAGGTGAATAGGCAGCAAGAATCTCCACTCCTGGTGCTGTTACATCTGGCTGCAATCCATCCACCATTGTCTCTCAGAGCAAGAAAAAGAAAAAAAAATCAAGATTCAAGAGCATAAATATGTTATACCTTTAGAATATCAACAGCAATCTTGTTTGGACCACGAGAAGAGAAAGAAGCAACTATAGGAGCTGCCTGGTCAAAGATTGCCTCAGATTTTAGAACAGATCCTTGCGGGGACCTGAGAAAACAAACACAGGGGTATCAAGAAAAAGAAGGACAATGTAAAGCAGATAATGAAATAGAGAGAAGATCTTTATCTACCTGGTGGAGTTAATGTAAGAGACGAGAGATTCAAAGTCATCTGGTGACAAAGCAGATAGGGGACGAGAGCTAATGGTTGCAAAGCCTTTGTCGTCTGTAGTTATGGATGCAGCAGCTATGTCTGACATACTTGGATATCTGGAAACCAAGATCTTTCCCTTCACTAAAGATTCTGCAAAAGACTCGTACACGAGTGGATACTTCTTTCCTTTCAGATCAAAAGCATTCACTGATTTCCCCTGTTAAGAAAACACAATAGAGTAATTGGTAATGCAATGGGGGCAAAGATATTGTGATGATAAAAATGAGTGTTACTTATACTTACAACAAGTGTCTTGCCATTTCCAAGAACAACTTTGGTTAAAAACCTACGGTTGGTGGTGGTAGCTGCAACCGATAAAATCCACGGCGCGACGCTAGTAACTGTGGCCGGGGACGGACCAGAGTTACCCGCTGAGTGTACAGTGAGAATCCCTTTGGCCATAGCGTGAAAAGACCCGATGGAAATCGTGTCCTCTTCATACAAGGAGGGGTTATCTCCCCCGAGAGAGATGCTGATGAGGTCAACACCGTCTGCGATCGCGTCATCAAAGGCAGACAGTACAGCATCAGAGCTACACCCTATAATGGTGCAGACTTTGTAAGCTGCGATTCTAGAGGCTGGAACACCGCCTCTTGCCGTTCCATTGCCTATTCCAAAGAAGCTTGTGTCAGCAACTGCGTTTCCAGCCGCTGTGGACGATGTGTGTGTACCGTGTCCTTGGCTGTCCCTGACGCCTTCGTTTGTGTAGTCTCTTACCCCGATTAACTTTCTGAAATATTAAAAACAAATCAGTCTCTGTCTTAGAATAATAATAACAATAATCTCATGTTAGAATAATTTAAGAGAATTTACTTGTTGCAAGTGAAGTTTTTGCCACCGGAACAAACACCTTTCCATTTCTTAGGAGGAGGTCCAAAGCCTTTCCCGGAAAAGCTCTCTGACTCTGGCCAAATTCCACTGTCGATGACTCCGATGATAGTGTCACTCTCTATAGCTAAGTTTCGCTTTGTACTCTTTCCTTCCTTCATCCCCATGAAGTCCCAAGAAGCCGTCGTTTGGAGTTTGTAGTTCTTGCTGGGGAACACAGACACAACTCCCTCCATCTCTAACAACACAAAAAAAGGTTTTTTAAAGTATTTCAACCTTTAAAACACATTTCAACATAAAAAAATGCTTCTCAATCCACAAACACTCACCGGCTACTCGTTCTCGTTCTGACTTAGTGAGTTGGGCAGCGAACCCATTGAAACTCCTCTTGTAACTTCTCACCAAACGACCTTCTATCGAACTAGATTATATACGATCATTTGTTATAATCCTCATAACGTAAACTAATTATATGACGAATTATTTGGTTAGAGAATGAATATATAAAAACACACCTTTCCCCGGTTACCTCTTGAAGAATACTCATGTGATTCGACATTGGTGTGTAGTCTGGTCGAGACGGAAGTGAACCCATGTAGACGACATACACCTTCACGAATAGTCATCATCAACATCAAGTAAGATGGATCGTATAATAAGGAGAAACAATATGTATTGACAATTATTATTATATATACTGATTAATACTTGTTTATCTTGAAGATCATCTATGTTGGCTAAGACTGAACTCAAAAACAAGACAACGAGGAGACAAAAGGAAACTCGTTTCACCATCTTTTTCTTATAGATGAATAATAAACTTTCAATTTCTATGGAGATCGAAAGTATGTGTATTGTTCCAAACCGTGTCAAGAAAAAAAAAAAGAATCCTAATTAAATCCCTCTGATTTTGTTTCTTTACCATATATTATTTAATGACATCTGTATCAAATGGTAAGATATGACCAATCAAAACTTTATATATTACCATATCCTAATGATATTTTTGTATCAAATAGGAATGGTATCATTTTCTTTACATATAAATCATATTATTAGGAAACATATCTATTTGTTTTATTTTATACATATCTGGCCTGAACTCAGTCTTTTTTTTTTTTTTCTGTTTTAATTTTTTACTGATTTTTTACAACTGAATTATTGTCTCTAGGCGAGACCTTGACATTGAGCTAGATCCGTAATAGGACAAGACAATCATTGATTTTAGTAATCGATATGAATTCTTGAGAATCTTCAAAACTTATTATAACGTACCACTCAATTACAAAATCTTTGTTAAAAATTTTATGATTCTGTTTCTTATTATACTAAAGCTAGTTTTACCATCTATTTTTAATAATATCATTGTAGACCAAAACGTTGTAACATTGTATCTAAATACATCTTTAGGAAACATATTTGGCTCAATTTGCTTCATCGATTTTGAGCTCAGTTGAGATTTGAGACGTCGTAATAAAAAGAAGGCTTAAACTGATTTTATTTAAAGATCTATGGTGATGCCTCACCAGTAATCATCAGTGTAGACAACAACGACACTTCTCACATTATGCGTTCCATCAAACCACATTAGATTTGCAGATGAAGGTTGTTTTCGGTTGAGATTGTTTCCTGAACCCGTTACTGTGAAAGACTGTTTCTCGTTCACCCTTCTGAAAGAAAGAACACTAGGCGAGACCTCGACGTTGAGCTTAGATCCGCGATTTAAGTCGATCTTTGATTTGTATGTAGAGTTGGGGATACCGAGGTTTGTGACGGTTCTTTTGAAAGTCACGGTGAAGGAGCTATTAGTTTCATAAATTTTAGCTGCCATTGAAGGATAGTTGAGGTTTCTTGGTAAGGTCTCTCCACTGCAAGTGACGGCTTCACCTGCGATGAGTTCTAGGGTTTTCGAAGTGTAATTCAAGCCGCAGAGAAAGGCGATGTGGTCCGACTTTTCCAGTTCGTAGACAAGTCCAGGATTTATAGCGGCTATTGGGTTGACATGTCCAGCTCCTGAAGCAAACTCGGTTGCTGCAAGGTTATCCGTTGATGCCAAGACAGTTCTATTAGCATTCATTGGCCAAGCTGCAAAGATTAGTAAAGAGACTGTATAAGAACAGAGTTTACTATACTTGCGGGACAAGAAAGTAGAAGCTGGATTGTTAGTTTTGTTTACTAGTTGTCATGATAGCAGATTGGATCATAGAAGGAGACCATTCAGGATGAAAAGTCTTGACGTATGCAGCCACGCCTGTAACGTGTGGACAAGCCATAGAAGTTCCGGACAAAACAGAGTACTTCACATGTCTTTTGTCGATCCCTTCGGAAGATGGTGAAGCCAAAGGTGAATATGCAGCGAGAATCTCCACTCCTGGAGCTGTTACATCTGGCTGCAGTCGATCAACCATTGTCTCTCAGACCAGGAAAGAAAAAAAAAAGAATCAAGAGCAAATAACTGTTATACCTTTAGAAGATCAGCTGCAATAGTGTTTGGACCGCGAGCAGAGAAGGAAGAAATTGTAGGAGCTGTTTGATTAAAGATTGCCTCAGTTTTTAGAACAGAGCCTAACGGGGACCTGAGAAACCAAAACAAAGAGGTATCAGGACAAAGAAGGAAAATCTAGAGAATATTTAGAGAGAAGATTGCATGTTACTTTGTGGCGTTAATGTAAGAGACGAGAGAGTCGAATTCGTCTGGTGGTAGAAGAGAGGAGGGCTTGGAGCTAACTGATGAATAGTATTGGTAGTCGTCTCTAACTATGGATGCAACAGCTACTTCTGAACTAGTCGGAAATATGGAAACCAAGATCTTTCCTTTCACCAGAGACTCGTTGAAAGCTTCACCGTACACAAGAGGATACATCTTTCCTTGCAGATCAAAAGCATTCACTGATCTCCCCTGTCAAATAACAGAGTCATTGGATATTTAAAAAAAGACAGGGCTAGAATGATGACAGTGTTACTTTAGTATACACTTACGACAAGTGTCTTGCCGTTTCCGAAAACAACTCTGGTGATAAACTCACGGTTTGTGGTGCTGGCTCCAACTGTTAAGATCCACGGCGCTACACTCACGATTCTGCCCGGACTCGGATAATTACCTGCTGAGTGTACAGTGAGAATCCCTTTAGCCATAGCGTGAAAAGCACCGATCGCAATCGTGTCCTTTTCGTACTTGCGGGGAGAGTTTCCCGCGACAGAGATGCTGATAAGGTCAACACCGTCTGCGATCGCGTCATCAAAGGCAGACAGTACAGCTGCCGAGGTACAATCTGTCTCGGAGCAGACTTTGTAAGCAGCGATTTTAGATCCTGGAACGCCGCCTCTTGCCGTTCCATTGCCTATTCCAAAGAAGCTTGTGTCAGGAACTGCGTTTCCGGCTGCTGTGGACGATGTGTGTGTACCGTGTCCTTGGCTGTCCCTGACGCCTTCCCTTGTGTAGTCTCTTGCTCCGATCAACTTACTACAACATTTAATTGTGAACACATCACTCTCTCCTTTAAACAATACTAGTAACACTGGAACTATTAGAGAAATTAATTTAAGAGAATTACTTGTTGCAAGTGAAGTTTTGGCCACCGGAACAAACACCTTTCCATTTTTTGGGAGGAGGACCAAAGCCATTGTCGGAAAAGCTCTCGGATTCCGGCCAAATCCCAGTGTCGATGACACCGATGATAATATCACTTTCTTTGGCCAAGTTTCGCTTTGTATTCTTTCCTTCCTTCATCCCCATGAAATCCCAAGACGCCGTCGTTTGGAGTTGTAACTTCTTGCTCGGGAACACAGACACAACTCCCTCCATTCCTAACAACACAAAAGGGTTTCCAAATGTTTTTACCTTAAAAAAAACTTGTCAACATAATTAAATAAACTACTCCATCGAAGAACACTCACCGGCTACTCTTTCTCGTTCTGACCTAGTGAGCCGGGCTGCGAACCCATTGAAACTCCTCTTGTAACTTGTCACCAAACGACTTTCGATCGAACTAGAGTGTACGTACGTATCTATCACTTGTTATAACCCTCATAACGTAAGCTTATTATAACTAATCAATAGTTACAGAATGCATGATTCTAGTAAATGGCACCTTTCGCCGGTGACTTCTTGAAGAATACTCATATGATGTGACATTGGTGTGTATTCCAGTCGAGACGGAAGTGAGCCCATGTACACAACATACACCTTCATGAAAAGTAACATCAAAGTATGGATCGCATGATAGAGAGAAACACTATTTAGTGCTAATTAATTATTATATACGAGATTATGAGAACTCACTTGTTTACTTTGAGGATCATGTATTGCTGCTGAGACTGAAGTCAAAAACAAGACAAGGAAACTAAAGGAATCTGCTCGTTTCGGCATCTTTTTTTTCTTATAAAACGATTTCAAGGTTACTATGGAGATCAACACGAAAACGATGTATAAATAGTAGTATCATTGCTAAACGGTGTGTGTAAGAACAAAAAAATCATAATTAAATCTCTCTGATTCTGTTTCTTTATTTGTAAACTAGGCCCGGACCCGCGCTACAGCGCGGGGGAAAAGTGTCGGTTTTTGTTTTTTTTCCGAATTACGTAAACTTTTAACTGTTAAAATGGATTGTTGGTGTTGAATTTGGCAAGTATGAGAATATGTACTATCGTGGATGTGTACTTTGTCACGTATGCTAGGTTCAGATCCGCGCTACAGCGCGAAAGAATATTTTCAGGTTTATTTTATTTTAACGTGTTTTGTCGTATGTGTTATTATTTCGTTCATTTTAGTATCAACAATTATTATTTCGAAATGTATATTTGGTTTCAATTCTTTGAGAAAAGTGTGTTTTCGGAAATTAAATATAATATTTTTATAAACTAAATAAAAGAACGTTTATTAAACAAATTGTATACTCACAATGTATGTGTTGACGAACCAATCAGCAAAAACCCGTGTATTGTAAAAAAAATCATGAAAATATATGATATTGAAAAATCATGAAAATCATGTATATACATGTATCACACAAGAACATATGAGTTTGAAAGTTTTGTATATACTTGTATCCTATAAAAATAGAATAAAAATATTAATATACTTCATATTGAATAAGAGACCATAATATTCTTGTTATTCACATATTAAAATATTTAGAAAATTTTAAGGAAATAACAGAATTTAAGGTAATTTATTTAAACTAACTTATTGAATATATTCTTTATGACTGATTTTGTATTAGTAGTGATTCGATGATTAATAATTACAAAGATAAAATATTGTTATTAAAGTATTTTTAGTTAATTATAATAATTATCCTAAAATTTTAATTATTTTCTTTTATCCAAAATATTTCGTATTACTCATTGAAATATATTAATGATTGTCAAATTTCTTTTTTTCAAAATTCAAATATAACCATTTCTATATATATATGGATCTCTATAATTTTGCATTAATTATGCTATTGATAAAATATTATTCTTTTTTATAGGTAATTCAAATTGATAAAGATTGGAATAATTTTGAAACCTCTTTTCATATACTATTTTTTTATTCTGATTAAAATCTTTCATTTAACATATTAGGAAATATAAAAAATAAT
>NW_006238916.1:9823075-9921048 GCF_000375325.1 Capsella rubella | reverse complement strand
AATATATATAAAATCTTTCGTTTTTTATAAAATATTTAATAAAATCTTTCGTTTTTATAGCCATATATATTCAAATTTTATTTTTGAAACATTTAACTTATTCAAACTAATTAACATTTTTATTGATTATATTACCATTATTTATGTATTTTAGATGCATTTTTATATTTGTTATACCAAATATTTTTAAATTATATTTTTCTATATATCAAATATTTAAACTTATAAAAAATTATTACTTTTTATTGTTTTTTCATATAAGAAATTAATATAATAATTAGAATATTTTTAAAATATTGAGATCTTTATATTCATAAACAAATTTTCCTTATAAGACATATTTTTATTTAGCATTAATATAGCTTCCTAAATGATAGAAATCTGGTGTATATTATTGAAATATTTGAAAAATATTTAACAAAAAATTTGGCAAGTATCCGATTGAAAATTTAACCCGGAATTTTTTGAAAAACCCGACCCGAATCCCTTGTGTACTTCTCTTTTATTATAGTAGGGATTATGATTTAAAAAACCATCATTACCATATATTTTAGATTTTAATTAAAGATAATGGTCTCAAAACTGGTATCGTTTTATATTTAGAAAACTTAACTCTTGACTTCTTGTTAATTACAATAAAATACAAACTAATACCATGAGCATGACTTGTTTGCCAGATATATAATGGAATAACAGTATAATTGAATCACTGTTATAAGCAAAACGAAACTGAATTGGTTTAAGCTTTAGTCGAATCATTATAAAACGCTGAAAATTTTGTTTGACTAGTTTAATTACTTTTTTTTGGTCTTTTCTCCTCATATTTAAAGACATTTGTGTTAATTGGTATGTTGACCAAAATGGTATCATAATATGGTATTCTACATCTTCATAAAAATAAATATATATATATATTAGTCGGTTGCCCGCGCTACGCGCGAGAGTTTATTATATGTTGTTTATGAGTAATTGGTTCGTATTTTATTTTCTACTTGTTTTTTTCACTATACCATACTTTATTCTTTTAAACTTAAAATTGTGTTTGTATAGAAAAGTTATTGAGTTTTAACTTCATTAGTCGCTGAGAAATTAAGTCTGTATAGTATAAGTCGAAGTGTAGGTGTAAATGGAAGTGCGGTTGAGAATCATTGAGAAACGTGTGCTATTAAGGTTTTTACCAAATATAGATCTAGATGTTAATATTTTGGGCCCTTTTATATGTTGGCATGAAATTTGAACATGATTTGTGGGTTTCGGGCGGATTGTTGTATTTTTAATTGTTTACATTATCTCTTTATATATTGTCATAATTTATTATGTTTTGTTTTACATTTTCCTTTTTTGGATTTGTCGTACTTTATATCTCGTAATGATCATTTATATACTATTATATATTTTTCTGATTTTATGTTTTATATATTTTTTGTTTTTTCATATGGAACAATTTTAAAATTTAACTTATTAGTATAATTTACTTTATATTTAGTTTATTTCATTTAATAATATTTTATTTTAATTTTCAATTTTATGAAATAGTTAATTTTTTATTTTGTTTATTAGTTTAACATATGTGTTGTGGAAACAAATAGTTAAATTCATATTTGAAACTTTTAAAGAAATATTATTTTTATTTTTACCTTTTTATATGTTTATAAAAAATAAGAATTCATGTTTCGGTCCGACCTATCTCACTTATGTTAGAAAATTATTTGAGACATAAATTAGATAGATTTATATTCTCAAAATTTCTTACTTTTTGTTTTATTCCCGTTAAATCCCATTATATTTAGGTTTACATTGTGTAAATATAATCATATATATATTTTAAACATTCACTAAAAACTATAATCTATTATTTATATATTTGTTAGTATAATCGATAATTAGTAAGTTTTTTTAAACTCTTAATCAATTATCCTTTTTAGTTTATAATGTATAATATAAAAAAAGACCTTTCATATTCATTTTGGAAAAACTTATTTACATAAGTTTAAATATTAATATTAAATGATAAAATGATATAATTAATTTTAAAAATTAAATAATAAAATGAGGTGGATGATGATGTGGCTTAAGGAGAATAGAGAAAAAGTTAACTTTATATATATAGATATATATATATATATATATATATATATATTTGACCAAAATGGTATCATAATATGGTATTGTACATCTTAAAAAAAATATATGTATACATATACATAATTTTATAAATCTTATTTTCAGAATTTAATTTTTTACAACAGGTCAATAACTTAGAGATTTAATGGTAGAAATTCAATTTTTTGCAATTTGACAATATTTTCTATTATTTATTTTTAAAACTGATCTCATTTGTCAAGTTTTTTAAGTAAATGCTTCAAATTCTTTACAAAAATAAAAATAAATAAGTAGTTGTCCTATATATAGTAATGAAAGAATATAGCATTGTCCTATTATGATAAAATAAAATTAAAATCAGAGAAAAAAATAAAATTAAAAAGTAATGTCCTATTATGATAAAATACGTGTACACGTGACATGATATATAGATATTGCTTCAATTTAATACTGTATGTAATAACTATGAATATATTTTTTTTTATCTTAAGATGTATAATTGTTAAACCAATTATCCCTTTGCCAAAAAAAAAAAAAAAACTAATTATCGCAAGAGACAAGAAAAGACATTAATCATTTAATTGGGCTTGAAGAAGATAGCCATGTAATAGAAGAAACAATAAAATGGTCGGTCCAACTTATTGCCACGTCATCTATAGTTCTTAAAAGATCACCTTCACCAAACCTGATGACATTTTATCGTCACCAAACTGTTTCTTCCCCTCCTCCTCCTTCTTTCGCCAAGGTTAGTCGTTTTCTCTGAACTGTTACTTTTTGTATAGGAGTCGATTCTAATTTGGAAATCTAACAATGTCAGTTTTTGTAAATTTCGGATTAGACTAAATTTAGTTAGAGCTTGTGAAGGTAGGATAAACAAACATGTGATCGAATAGCTTCCGATCACAAAACTTTTAACAGTGTCCTGTTTCTTAGTTTTCAGGGACAGGATTTCTTGTTTTATCAGTAACTTCAAGCTATAAAAGCTATGGCTGTCACCAAGATTTATATAGTGTGAGTCTTTAACCAATCCTTGCCAAGTTAATCAGCTGGCGATCATTTTCCAGTCGTTGTGCTACTGGCCCAGACAGAATAGAAAAGTCTGGTTTTCGGTCCTCATGCAGGTTTGGTTTTGACGAAAAATCTGATTTTCGGTTTTTCTGGTAGGTACTATTCCTTGCACGGCCATGTCGAGACAATGGCACGAGAAATTCTCCGAGGAGCAAACTCTGTTCCAGACGTTGAAGCAACACTCTGGCAAGTGCCGGAGACATTACCGGAGAAAATACTGGAGAAAGTGAAGGCTGTTCCAAGGCCGGACGATGTGGCAGATATTCGACCAGAACAACTAGCGGAAGCTGATGGATTTATGTTCGGCTTTCCTTCTAGGTTTGGAGTGATGGCATCACAGGTCATGACTTTCTTTGACAATACAAATGATCTCTGGACTACACAGGCTCTCGCAGGGAAACCTGCTGGAATCTTCTGGAGTACGGGTTTCCACGGTGGAGGCCAAGAACTCACTGCGTAAGTACATATTCCTAACAGATAGCAAAGTTAAAAGAATATAGACAAGCATTGATTGAATTTTGATCTGCAGACTGACGGCAGTGACAAAATTGGCTCATCACGGGATGATATTTGTACCGTTGGGGTATACATTTGGTAAAGGCATGTACGAGATGGGAGAGGTGAAAGGTGGTTCGCCGTATGGCTCAGGGACTTATGCAGCTGATGGGTCACGAGAGCCAACTGAGCTGGAGATTCAGCAGGCGAATTACCATGGCAAGTACTTTGCCGGAATAGCCAAAAAACTCAAGAAACGTTCTACTGTCTAGAACCAAAGCGTCTGTGTCTTTTCATATACTCAGTCTGTAAATGTGAAGGAGAAAACTGAAAATAAGATTGATACAGAGCAAAGCAACTCTGTGTAGCTAAATGGGCAACAAATTTCATTTCCAATAGATTCTAGCTGTACACTCAGACACTATCAATCATGTAAAGCATTACCACTTAATATCAATATGAACAATCCCTATATATCCTCTATGCCATAGTGATTCTTACTCAATATCACCTGGAATTTCCACGATCTTCCTCTCCCCAACCGGTATTAGCAACTCTCTGTACATATTAAGATATAATGAATCAATAAGAAGAACAGACTGATTTAAGTGACAGTGTATCTGAGATGATTGTGCTTTTTATATATACGTTTTCATCGTGAGAAAATTTGCAAGACTCTCCACGAGTACACTCCCTTCTCTGAAAATTTCTGCAAACACCACGAGCCTCTCTCTTCTTCTCCTTTGTCTCATCCACTTCCTCTTCTCTCCTTTAAGTATTCACCAAATTTGGTATACAACTTCAAAACGAAACCAGCTATGATAACTTTTTTGAGTGGGAAAGTATCAATTTTACAAAACTCAATGTGGATGAATTTTAAGTGTAACCCTTTTCTTGAAGAAGAGAATACAAGAGCTTTGAAGCATATAAAATAAGTGGGAAACCACGGCCAAATGCACAAAAAGCACGTTGTAAGTGGGAACTTTCCCAAGATATAATGGTATAAAAGAAAGAGACAGACTAGTTGTACTAACTCTAATACATATACAAAGTAGACCTCCTTTTCCCCCAAACCAGAACCGGTTTTTCATCTTCACCTCACATGGCAATCATGAGGAGAAGACGCATACGCTTGATCTGGAACCATGAGCGGTAGCTTCTCAATGTAACCAAACAACCGTTTCTGATTCTCTCTCACGATCGCAGTGAGATTTACTGTATCGGTTTGGTCCAAAAACATCCAGAGATCACCCGAGTCTACTCTTTTAATGTTGTCTCTGCAGAAAGGGCATGACTGTGACCTCCCTCGCCTAAGAAAAAACATGACCCTTTTTCAGAAAACCAGTTACATTCAACTGGTTACAAGCTCCTTATAGTGTGACTTACCAATCGCGGTAACACTTGATGCATAAAGAATGAGTACAGTTGGGCAGCACGACCATGCTGTTCATCTCCATACAGATTCCACATTCTTCTTCCCTCTCGACATCAATCTTTGAGAGCTCACACTTTTCACTCTCATCTTTCTTTCTGTATCGCATATTGCAGACTTCTTTCTGTTTGCGGGCTTCTAGGTCTGTAATACCTCTTTGTAGTTGTAACAACGACGGGAATATCACAGCTGAGAAACACCAAAACAGTGAAAAATCCATGAGCGCATATACTAATATATCTGTTGGAGTATAATTACTCTCTTTTCTTCTTCTCTCAATAAATCAACAATATCCTCCATTACCAAAGTTTATATCATAGCAAACAAAACATATATACCGTAGAACTCTCTAATACTGGCTTTTCTTTCATAAACCGACATTGTGGTCTTTCCATCGGCATAAGTCTGAACCAGATATAGCTCAAAGAAGTTAATCAAACTATCACCAAGAACAGTATGTTGAATGTAGTAAGACAAATGGGGAAAGAAAAAAAAAGTACCATATAGATAAGGACTCTAAGCAAACCGAGTGCACCAGCAAGGTGACAATCAGTCCATTTTACAAGAAAAAGAAAAAATTGAGCAGCCGGGCTGTAAGATAATCTCATCTGAACACGCGCTCCATCCTTCTCTCGAGGACAATCTAAAGCTCTGTTATTCATTTTCAGAAATTAAAACATGAAATCAAGATGATAAGCATATAACTATAAAACACATTAATTTCTGGTCAAGGCATGAAAATTATCAAACAGCAAAGGTAATAGTTTGGGGACTAATTGCTATTGTATCCAGAAAAGACAAAAAACTGTGACAGCTTTAACATTGATATCAGTCACACATAAACACTCCAAAGAGTTCAATAAGCTGTTGTAGCTTCAACACTAGCAGCCAAGCCAAGGCACTAACAACTGTGTTTAGATCATTACTGATTTAGCTAAGCTTCAACTCAACAACTGAAGAACATGAAATCGCAATGATCTATGTAGCTAAGCTGGCCGAAAACATTTACTCCTTGTACTAAAAAACAGTTAAGTCTAGATACATCCCTAACACAGTGAACTATATCTCAACTAGTAGTGGACCTAAGAGAATCAAGCTCCACAATCTTAAACAAAACAAAGGAGGAACCTTTAGTTATGTTCTGTTACATGCAAACCAAACAAAAATCAAGAAACAACAAAAAAAATAAAAGAAGCCGATTGTGGAACTGAAGACCAAGAAAAATAAAAAATCAAGACTTTATAGTAAAAGCCGATAAATTCGATAAAACTGAAGAGGGGAGACATGGAGGAGAAAGAGAAAAATTACAGAGTATTAGCGTGTTGAATATCAGCTTCAAGAGCTTTAAGAGAATCCTTGAAAGTCAATTTCGCCATGGCAGGTGAATTACTATTCCCATGAAAGGAAACAGAGAGAATGAAGAAAAGCCAAAAACGACGTTGATTCAAAAAAGCATCGACGAAACAAAAATGGAAAATTTCTTCTTTTGTTTCGTTTAAAGAAAAGAAAAATAAATAAAAAAAGGCTTTCTCTTTTAGGAGTTCTTTAAGATTGTTTCACCGCCCAATCGGATGATCAGAATTTACATTAAACGAAGAAGACAGAGGAGGAGAAAGTGGTCTCTTTTTTTCTTGGTGAAGTTTGGATTTTTCTTGATGAGCAGCAGCACACTTATCAGTTACGACGATTCTCAAAGTTCGATTTTTCTGGAAGTTGTTTTTTCAAGAAAAGTCGCGAAAATTTGAGTAAAATAACGATTATGTCCTTTAGTTTAAGAGCGGGGTTTTAATCTCCTACGTGTGACCGTACTCGTGGTTTTTTCGTCGGTTTCCATTAAAAAAGAGGTTGCCACTTGGCTGGTGGTAATAATTTTGACACTACCTTACTTTAAAATAGTGTTATTATTATGTCACCCAGTATTTCACCTCTTGTTTAAGTTGTTATTTAACAAGTTGTATCACCTAATAATCCAGCATTTCAGCTTCTTTTTAACATGTCGTGTTCTTATACGATTAGATCAATAAAAAAACTTAGTGCTAATTACAAGGTTTGAATGTTTTCCATAGGCCTAAAATGTGAGAAAAAAACTTGGTTGGAAGATGATATCGATTCTATTTGCCTATAAAAAAAATGTAATGTAACGTCGATTTCTGTAATCAGATCGATATATATTAGGAGTCTCCAACCAAACTAGATAAAGTGATAGACTTTGGAGTTCCAAAAATTGCAAATATGTCCTTGTTACATTGATGCCACGTACGTAAAAAAGATTGGATAATGATTGATGCATGAGATTTCAATTAATTTGGTTAATATTATGCAAATTAGCATGGAAAATATCATACTGAAGACTCCCACATGTCAAGAAAAAAAAAAGGTTTTACAAATTTTTGATCAATAAAAATAGATAAAAAGTGGCTGAGTACAAAAAAAGAAAAGAAAGAGGTACTATAAAAAAGAAGAAGTGGATAAGGTCTATGCCAACAACAATCTCCTTTTGTGTTCCTACAGCATTGTAAATTTGCAATAATTAACTTGGGTGATGCGATAAAATAATAAATGCATGGGCTCTTTACAATGATCATTGGTATACAAGTTGAATATAAAGTGAAACGAAGATCACACTAATGCAATTCGATCCAGCTAGTATATAGTAGTAACTAAGGACCGCATGATCCGTATGTGTCCCATGTGCTTGCTTAAAAGTTAAAACATTGCACACTACTTACTGCTAATTAAAAACAGAGCTCTTGCTTTTTTTTTTTTTACTAATTATTATCATTTGTTAACGACGTCATCACGTCAAGATATATAAAACGATGCATGCAAACAAAACTGTAACCTTCGACATTAATGCTAAGACCATTCATGAAGTTATATATATTGAACGAAAAAACAATGTCAAAATCTGAATGGTTGATCACAGAAAAATATCCTAATTTACTGAGAAAAATCACGTGACGAAACGATTTAGTGATTTTCAAGTGTCGTAAGATCTTATTAAACCTTAATACGTATGATCTGTCTTTGCGTAGCATCGAGGAGAGACAGCGAGCGAGAGAGTGAGAGATAGATAGAGAGAAGGTTCCCATTGATCATATGCGTCTTTGAACCCGATCGAAGCTCTTTAAGTACTTAGACGAGTACTGTTCCAATATGAACAAACATTGAAAACATACATACGAATAAAATGTTGTTTCTATTCTCTGTTGTTTTTACTTTTCTTGCTCTTTTTCTCATCCCTGGTCTCTTCATCTCTCGGCGACTAAGCGTTTCTTTCTCCTTGAAAAATATCATCAGATTCTTCAAAATCACAGCTTCTAAATACGATGACGAGGAAGAGAGAAACGGCAAACGGTAGTTTTGCTTTTATTAATCATATATATATATATATATATATGTAGTTTCGACGTATTGCGCTCCTTAATTATATTTTATTTTTGTGAATCTTATCTCAAATATATTCTAAATTTCTAACGTTTGTTCTACTAGGTATTTATTTATGCATGTTTTGTAAAGCCAACTAACTTCTTTTTTGTTCTCCATTCGTAGTGGTGCAATGGGAGATAAAGAGAAACGAGCGATGAATAGAATGCCAAAGCATGTGGCGGTTATATTGGACGGAAACAGACGTTGGGCAGAGAAACGAGGACTCAAGACATCGGAAGGCCACGAGGCCGGAGCGAGAACGCTCATGGAGAATGCTAAGGATTGTTTCGCTATGGGGACAAATACTATCTCACTCTTTGCTTTCTCCACTGAAAATTGGGAAAGACCCGAGGTGATTACCGAAATCATACATAATTTTCACAAAACGTTTCAAGATTTTTTCTGCTTTTTATGAGTAACTAAACAGAACATGCTAATTATTTGTTTTTCTTCTCACCGCCGGTCTTTAAATTTGTGACCCTGAGAACTTTTATATTTACATATGGCGGTCTACTAATACAATAGTTGAATTACCAACACCGATCATATATTTTTTACCAACACCGGTCGATCGACCAAATCGCCTCTGTCTTTTCATTAAGCTTTTCGGTTTTTTCGTTTTTTTTTAATCAGGATGAAGTTAACTGTTTGATGGCCTTGTTTGAGAAACACTTTAAGTCTGAAATGCCTTACTTCCAAAGGTATCCATTCCAACACATTTATTGTTTTAGACTTTTAGTGATCCTCTTTGGAGTTTTGTCTTGATGCTAATTTTCCCATTTGGTTTTAGAGAAAATATCAGGATCTCGGTTATTGGGAACCGTTCGAAAATCTCGGAGTCGCTTCTAGGGTTAATAGAAGAGGTAGAGGAAGCTACAAAGAGCTACGAAGGGAAACATCTCATTATAGCTGTAGACTATAGTGGAAGATTTGATATCTTACAAGCATGCAAAAATCTTGCAATGAAAGTGAAAGACGGGTTGATTCAAGTGGAGGACATCGACGAGAAGGCAATGGAGAAAGAGTTGATGACAAAGTGTAGCGAGTTCCCAAACCCTGACTTGCTGATTAGAACAAGCGGAGAGCAAAGGATCAGTAACTTCTTCTTATGGCAATCAGCGTACACTGAGCTTTACTTTCCTAATGTTCTGTGGCCTGATTTTGGTGAAGCTGAGTATCTTGACGCGTTGACTTGGTATCAGCAAAGGCAGAGGCGATTTGGTCGACGAGTTTAAACTTTGCATTCATGTCTGGTCTGACTATAGTCAATTGTTCAGCTGATACAATAGTACGTAATGATACGTTGTTGTTTCATGAGACATAAATATTTGTGTTAGTTTCAAAAATGTTGTCTTTACTTTCAATAAACCTTATTTGCGTTTGTAACTTTTAAATGAGAATTTATTTTGCTAGTGTTATCTCTAAGTAATATTTTATGGGAAACTACATTAACGTAAACATACCAGAATATGACCTAAATCCCAGGTTCATAATAATTTGTACAAACTTCAATAAGGCTGGACTCGATTGGTACGGTTCCTCAAGATTTTAGTGGCCAGCTCAATTGACACAAGATATATAGTCTGAATGGTAGATAACACAATTTATAACCCACACTGACAAGTTCATTGATTGAACATTAAATTTCTATTTTTCTCCTATGAAAGGCAAAATGAAAATATCAATGCTTAACTCGTGCTTGTTTAATCCAAAAGTAACAAACTTCAATTTATGGCATAGTTTCCAAAAGTGCGAGAGGAACAACCAGCGCTAGTCATTGAAAACTTACTTGTTATAAATATGATATTCACACATTCTATAATCCATGCAAAAACAATTGCTACTCTTCACTCTCTCTACAATGTTGTCTCTACTGTGGTTCCTTCTGCCTCTTCTGTCCCTTCTCCTACTACTTTGTCTCCGACCATATTTTCCTGCTAAAGAATATCTATCATATAAAAAGATGTAAACAAATTAAAATCTTGTTTTTTTTTGTTTTTTACTTAAATTCGAACCCGCTAAAATATTCATGATCACTTGGCTTTTGTTTTATGTTTTATAGTGACGAGGAAACTTATGTGGTCGGGGATGAGGAGACACCTAAAGGGCTTGGGAGAGAGCCAATGCCGAGACACGTGGCAGTGATAATGGATGGCAACCGGAGATGGGCGAAACAAGCCGGATTGCTGACGTCACAAGGTCACGAGGCCGGAGCTAAACGGCTTATGGAATTCGTCGAGCTCTGCTTCACACTAGGGATAGATACTGTCTCAGATTTTGCTTTCTCCACTGAGAATTGGGGAAGAGAAAAGGTGTGACAATTCAGACAAATTTCTTTTAGTTAATTTTAAAATATTTCAACTTTATTATCTCTAATAACTTACATACACAGATTGAAGTTGACTGCTTGATGTCTATGTTCCAACAATACCTCAAATCCAAGATCCAATATTTCCAAAGGTATATAGGGAGCTTAGTTAACATAGTAGATCAGTTCTTCATATGCTTATTGTTACAAAGGATCTTGTTTGCTTTCAGCGAGGAAATCCGAGTTTCTGTAATCGGGAATCTCGCAAAGATCCCAGAATCCCTCCTAGGAACAATCATGGAGACAGAGGAAGCTACAAAGAGCTACAAGAAGAAGCATTTCATCGTGGCCATAGATTACAGTGGGAGATTTGACATCTTGCATGCATGTAAGAGCATTGTGAAGAAATCAGAACAAGGCTTGATCCGAGAGGAAGATGTGGACGAGACGTTGTTTGAGAGAGAGCTTCAGACAAAGTGTACCGAGTTCCCAAGTCCTGATCTCTTGATTAGGACAAGTGGAGAACAGAGGATTAGTAACTTCTTCTTGTGGCAACTCGCTTATACCGAGCTTTTCTTTTAGCCTGTGCTTTGGCCTGACTTCGATAAGAAGAAGCTTTTTGAGGCCCTGGTTTCGTATCAGCGCAGGGAGAGACGATTTGGCTGCCAGCTTTGATCCACATTTTACCTATGTTCTGTCTCCTCTGTTCTGTTTTGTTTCTCTCTGCGTTTTTTCTTATGGTCATCCGACTTTTGTTCATCGAACTATATATGATTTAGCTGCAGAAACCGATCTAGTAAAATTAGATATTTCAAGAGCAATACCATATGTTATGGGTATCTACGTAATCATCATCATCTTACTAAAATTGATGTCTTCTGACACAAGAAATGATTCACAATTTAGTGAAGCCGGAAAAAGACAAAGAATCCTAAAAGATTAAACACATATGACATAACACTTCAATGTTTTACCTACTTTATATTTACAATAAAGGATTTCTCGTAATAGTACTAAACACAAGACTTCAAATTTTTACCTACTTATTTTCTTTTTGGTTTAGGTTTTAAAGTTTTAGATCAATAATAAAGTTTATAATTAATGTAAATGACAAAAAAAAGTGAGATTTTTAACACATAATAGAAAATGATAGTTTTGAAGAATATTTGTACGTGTCATTGATGATCTAATCACACACCTACCGATTTAAGCAACAAAACACTAGAAAAACTTGAGTGGAGTGTTACCGACTTAGATTAACAACTTCTTTATTTATCAGCAAACCAATTGAAAATTGATGAAAAGCTTAACACCTCTCATTCTTATTGGTCGATTACATCAAATACTCTTGGAAGGGTCTGGTAACATACAAAGATATAATAGCGATCTACAGTACTTAGTGGTTGAACATTTAAAAATGGTTTTTAATTAAGTTTCTCCACGTACGAGTTTAGTTAGTAGTTTTGTATGGCCTTGTCTTTTGATAGAAGGTTTAAACGATCAAGGTAATGTCTTTGAATATCTTTATATATATGGGATGTGATATATGAGAAACCCTTCGATTAGTCCAGCAAACCCAAAATCAATAAAGTAAAGCGAAAGCTCAACAATGTTGTCTCTTCTCTCCTCTCTTTTATCTCTCCTCTTTGTGTTTCTCATCTCTTTTTTCATCATCATCACAAGCCGTTGTAGCTTCTCTCTTTCCTTGCTAAATCTCCTTGGATTCATAAAATTTACAGCTTTGAAGGACGATGATGACAACTACAAACGGTACTTATATATTTTTGTTGTACTGATACACAATTTTTGTTGGCTTCTCAACTAACCAACACAGTAGCTGGTGGTACTTGTGATGAATAATTTGAACACTTTACTTACTTTCTTAAATATTTATAGTAAGTTACTAAAAAAACATTACAAAATTTTATTTCAGTTTGTTATAATAAATTCTATATTATTATACTTGGCAGTGTTTCCAAATTTGTCAAATACACAATGTGCGCTTAAGATTTTCACAAAGTGGCTTTAGTTTATAGAAAACAGAGATTTCACAAATACCATATGTACTCTGTTTTGTTAAAAGATGACAATACTAAAATCCTTCATAACTTAGCTGTGGTTTTTTGTGTTTGTGTAAGTGACGAGGGAACTTATGTGGTCAGAGAAGAGGAGCTACAAAGAGAGCTGATGCCGAAACATGTGGCAGTGATAATGGACGGAAACCGGAGATGGGCCAAAAGGGCCGGATTGCTGACGTCGCAAGGCCATGAGGCCGGAGCTAAACGGCTTATACAGTTCTCCGAACTCTGCTTCAAATTGGGGATTCATACAGTCTCAGCTTTTGCTTTCTCCACAGAGAATTGGGGCAGACACAAGGTGTGACATTTTTTAAACTAAGTAGCTTACATTCTCATACACTTACCGACTCTTAACAATTTTTTTGGTATTATTAAGGTTGAGGTTAAGTGCTTAATGTCTTTGATCCAACATTACCTCAAGTCCAAGATCCAATATTTCCAACGGTTTGAATACTGTTCCATTTAGCTTTTTTTTATTTTTTTTATTAACATGTGATCTGCCCACTTATTACCAAAATCTTGTTGTTATTAGAGAGGAAACTCGAGTTTCTGTTATTGGGAATCTAACGAAGATTCCTGAATCTCTACGCCGAACAATCCATGAGATAGAGGCAGCTACGAAAAGCTACAAGAAAAAACACCTGATCTTGGCAATAGATTACAGCGGGAGATTAGACATCTTGCGAGCTTGTAAGAGCATTGTGAAGAAATCAGAAAAAGGGTTGATCCAAGAAGAAGATGTAGACGAGGCATTGATCGAGAGAGAGCTTCTGACAGATTGTACTGAGTTCTCAAGTCCTGATCTACTGATTAGGACAAGTGGTGAACAGAGGATTAGTAACTTCTTCTTGTGGCAGCTCGCTTATACCGAGCTCTTCTTCTCACCAGTCCTTTGGCCTGATTTTGATAAGGATAAGCTTGTAGAGGCCTTGGCTTCATTTCAGCGCAGGGAAAGACGATTTGGCTGTCAAATTTGATCCACAGTTGGTCCACTGTTCCACTATGTTCATCTGATATTTCAACCAAAATACTTGCTATAGTTTCAGAGATCATTGTACTTTCATAACTTTGTGTAGGTAAATTTAAAATTTGCAAATAAAATCAGCCACGGGTTTCGTGTTCTTGCTTCGCCTACGAATAACTAAAACCTATATCTTGCAACACAAGAAACTGTAATATCCCAAAGGCTTACTGAAAGTAGTGTCCTTGAGGCATAAAGAAAGACATCCATTATTACATCATATACAGTTCCCATGACACCTATTAGTTAATGGCAAGAAACACAAAAAAAAAAAAATACTCATGATTTTCGACCACCAAAGCGTCGTTGTCTCTGCTGAAACGACATCAAGGCTTCGATATAACCGCTCCTCCCAAAATCAGGCCATAGCTCTTGAGCGAAGAAGAGCTCTGTATAAGCCAATTGCCACAACAAGAAGTTACTAACTCTTAACTCACCGCTCGTTCTTATCAGCAGATCCGGGTAAGGAAAATCAGTACAATTAGTCTCCAATTCTTGCTCGATAAGTCTCTCATCTATCTCATCAACATCAATCTCACCGTCTTTAACTCTCTGCGCTATACCTCTACAGGCTTGTAGAACATCGTATTTCCCACTGTAACCAACAGCTACGATTAGCTGAAGCCTCGTGTTGTGCTTAGTAACTTCCTCAACTTCGTTGATCAATCTTAGAAGAGATTTCGGAAGTTTCGATGAATCTCCAATGATCGATATCCGAACATTGTTCCTAAACACTCAAAAGATTAAGTTCTTGATACAACAATTGACCAATCACAAACAATTCTTGATTACAAAAAAAAAAAATACTTACTTGGCTAACTTCTGAAACTCTGTTTTAAGCGATCTCTCGAATAAACTAAACAAGAAATCAATCTCGATCTGCAGAGAAGAAAATAAACTCAATTCGCATAAAAAATTAGAGCTGTGTGTGAAGTTTGCAAATTCAAGAATTGGGATATATCTAACTCACCCTTGGTCTAATCCAATTATCAGTAGAGAAGGCGAAAACTGTAAGAACTTGAATCCCCCATTTACCGCTAAGCTCAACGATCTCTTTCAAAGCTTCAACGCCGGCTCTGTGACCATCCCAAGGTTGAAGACCTTGATTCTTAGCCCATCTTCCGTTTCCGTCCATTATAATCGCCACGTGTTTCGGCATCAGCTCCGGCTGCAGCTCTTCCGGAAGAGTTTCTTCTTCCTCCGCCGGCGTAAACGCAACCCCTGAGCTAGAAGATCTGATTCCGAGTCGGACTCCTCTGTTCACGAAACTGGGAGAGTAAGAGATAAAGCAGTCTCGCCGTTCAATATCTCTGGGGTGAAGTCGCCGGAGATGGAAGGACGTAGGAGTAGGGACTCGTAGAGATAACATAATCAGAAAATTGATTCACTCGAGGTTTTGTGGTATGGTTTGATAGGAGTAGAAGAAGCAGTGTATTAAAAGCGGAGAAGACTGTATTTAACTCCGTAGATGGTTCTGGTAAGGCGGTTTGAAAACGACGTCGTGTTTTTGTCTGCGTTTAAAAGATGATCATGTATGTTGTTTTCGAAATTGAGCGCCACAAAACAGATTTTATCGTTAACGAGATTTCAAGCTTTTTTTTTTTTTTTTTGTGTGGTTTATACTCGTCACATTCGTCCACGTCTCCTATTTTTTTTTCCAATTTTATAATGAATTAAAAAGTTCCTACCATAATTTTTCAGGCCGGAAGCCCATCAGTGATCTAAATAATAAGGCCTAACGATGGAATTGCTTGCACGTGAGAGCCACGTGAGTTTTGCTTCCGGTTCCAGGATGTAGAATTCGCCACGTCTTAACTTCTCCCGCCACCAGACCCTTTAATTAAATACCAAAACTAACCTTACACTATCAGCGGAAATTTACAAATCACATTTCACAAGCATAGATCTTGAGGGGTGTAATGGTAAATTTAAGTGGGAGTTTAAGTGGTTTGTTAGCGTAAATTCTATTGAACCGTGCACAGACCTAACCGGCTTTAGTTTGTACCCAGACCCACGCACCCGCAGTGTCGTCGTCATCGAACCCAAAAAGAAACAAAACAGTTTGATTCGTATTCTCTTCCTTTTTGTCGGGTCGTGTGATTTTTTTTTTTTTTTTTTACCAAAATGGGTATAACGAGGAACAGAAGGAAAACAGACCCAGAAATCATCATCGCCAGAGATACAGATTCCGAGTTAAGTTCGTCAGAAGAGGAAGAAGAAGAAGAAGACAATTACCCTTTGTCGGAGGAGGAAGAAGATGAAGCGGTTAAAAATGGAGGGAAACTTGAAGTGGAGAAGAATAAAGCCAAAGGGAAAGCACCCATTACCGTTAAGCTTATTAAGAAAGTTTGCAAAGTAACTCCCTTTTAAAAAACCCTAGCTTTCTAATGTGTCATTTCAACGGCTTTCATTTTTCAGTGTATTGAGTTTTCGTATTTGGCTTATGATTTCTTCAAGTGTGAAATTTTTTAATAATCTGGATAGGCTTTACGGAACCAAAGATTATGACTTTGAATTTGGATTTTGATTTCAGTTATAGTGAAGTAGCCAGTGCATATAGGACCTTAAGTGTTTGTGGATTTAATCAAAAGTGTTTCAAATTTATTTCATTGTTACTTAAAGTTCTTCACTTTGATGCAAAGACAGAGGATTTTTCTAGAGTTTGGCTTTAAATTTTTTTATATCTGTTGTTGTTTCATGGTGGATTCATAGGTTTGTAAACAGCCTGGGCATGAAGCTGGATTTAAAGGAGCAACGTATATCGATTGTCCTATGAAACCTTGCTTCTTATGTAAAATGCCTGGTAATAAAATCTGCAATTTCTTGTCGATCCTTTTTTATATGTGAGCTTTAGATGATGGAGAATGGAAAAAAATGTTAATTTACTCAAATGGTTTTGGTTTTTTTTTTTACTGCATCAATTGAAGGCCACACTACTATGTCATGTCCTCATAGAGTGGTTACTGACCATGGAATACTCCCAACTTCACATAGGAATACAAAGAATCCTATTGACTTTGTGTTCAAGCGCCAACTCCAACCGAGAATTCCCCCTGTAAGTCTCTTTGTTCACAGTTTTTTACTGTAATTTGATGCGTAATGAGATTTATTGACTGGTGAGTATATACAACTATTTGTGCTATACAGATCAAACCAAAATATGTGATCCCGGATCAAGTTCATTGTGCTGTTATTCGGTACCACAGCAGACGTGTTACATGTTTGGAGTTCCATCCAACAAAGAACAACATTCTTCTCTCCGGAGATAAGGTTTAAGAATTGAACTACATTCATATATTACAAATTTTCTGCGTCTCTTTTCTCACTGTTATTTTCGTTTCTGCTGGTGGTATGGCTCACTTTCTAATAGAAAGGGCAAATTGGAGTCTGGGATTTTGCTAAAGTGTATGAGAAGAATGTGTATGGAAACATACACTTTGTTCAAGTTAATAATATGCGGTAAGGATCACATTGTATCTGTTGTGATTCTTCTTCTGCATTTAGGTTTCTATATCTGGAAATAAGATTTGTTGGATCAATTCCCTTCTCTTGTCGGTATTGCAGGTTTAGTCCCACAAATGATGACATGTTTTATTCTGCATCCTCTGATGGAACAATTGGTTATACTGACCTGGAAACTGGGATTTCCTCAACGTTGCTGAATCTCAACCCCGATGGATGGCAGGTCCACACCATCATCACATCCTTTCTCTGTTTCTTTCTTGTATGAGCCATTATACTGATATGGCATATCATCGGTTTATAGGGTCAGAACAGTTGGAAAATGCTGTACGGTATGGATATTAACTCAGAGAAAGGTGTTGTGCTAGCTGCTGATAGTTTTGGGTTTCTTCACATGTAAGTGATTTCATCCCCTTAAACTATTTGCAGACTAGCCTCTTTGTTATTGTTTAAATGAGACTAGCCTCTTTGTTATTGTTTAAATGAGCGTTAGACTTATCTTTTCGTGATAAAGGATCGACCATCGTACAAATAACAGTACGGGTGAGCCAATTTTGATACACAAGCAAGGAAGCAAAGTTGTTGGCCTCGACTGCAATCCTGTCCAGCCTGAGCTTCTTCTCAGTTGTGGGAACGATCATTTTGTAAGTCAATCAAAGAACAAAAAACGTGCTTTCACGTGGAATCATTTAGATGATTATCTGATTTCTGTCAGAACTTGTTCAATAGATTAACTTGGTTATGATTTCAGGCACGAATATGGGATATGCGTAAACTACAACCTAAAGCTTCTCTTAATGATCTTGCACACAAACGAGTAGTCAACTCTGCTTATTTCTCTCCGTCATCAGGCACCAAAATCCTCACGACCTGTCAGGACAACCGTATTCGAATATGGGACTCTATCTTTGGGAACTTGGATATGCCAAGCCGAGAGATTGTTCATAGCCATGATTTCAATCGGCATTTGACGCCATTCAAAGCTGAATGGGATCCTAAGGTTTGATACTTCAACCTCTCTCTCTCCCTCTCTCTCGTTTTCTTTCCATCAATTTCCCTTTATATAACATTTGCTAAATGCTGATCCGCAGGATACCTCGGAGTCAATCATTGTGGTTGGTCGTTACATCAGTGAAAACTACAATGGAACTGCTCTTCACCCTATTGATTTCATTGACGCAAGCAATGGACAACTGGTTGCAGAGGTTATGGATCCAAACATCACAACTATCACTCCAGTCAACAAGTTGCATCCACGTGATGATGTTTTAGCCTCAGGAAGTTCAAGGTTCGTGAGTTCATTACCTACGAGTAATGAGAATGGCTATTAGTGAAAAATGTTTTATTGACTGATCTAATTGGTGTGGATTTGGTTTCAAACTCTGGTATGTGCAGGTCCCTATTCATTTGGCGGCCACAGGAGGAAACAGAGATGGTTGAGGAGAAGAAGGATAAGAAGATTATTATATGTTCTAGTGACAGTAAGAAGAAAGGAAAGAAGCAAAAGCGTGGCAGCGATGATGAAGACGATGAAGATGACATATTTAGCTCTAAAGGCAAAAACATTAAATTCAACAAGTCTCAAGCAAAAACAACCAAGTCTACTCGGAAGACAAAAACTTAAGATGGAGAAAGAGGCTTTTTATGTCTAACTAACTTTGTACTCTGTTTTCTTTTGGGTAGGTTCTCTTGTACATACTCTGTTTTAGTAGCATGCCCTGTTTTTTTGCCTTTGGCCGGCGATTTTGCTTTTCTGTTTTTTTAAGGGGCATGATCGGCTTTTTTTGTGGCTTTCTCTTGAACTTCTTTTTGGTGTATCTAACGTATGAATTTGCAGTAAGAATGATAATAGATTGACCTCGAATCTTCTATTTTGTTTTCTTATAGTTGTTGGAGTGATTCTTAATCTCACTGAGTGATGGATCATGGATCAGTGGAAACAGGGGATGAAAAGTCTTTACCCTTATGTCATCTTGACAGCTAAAACTCATATGTATCAAAGATATAACTAAATACAATTAACAACAAACTGACTCCAGCCAATCATCTGGTTGTTTCAAGTATGGTCTGCCACTACTTCATCTTATTACATTTGTCAATGCATCACAGTCTCTTGGACGCGTCTTTTAAAATCTAGATGTGACTTTTGTTATCCACAGCTTTGATTTTGACTAAGGTATTATTGCATTAGCATTAGAACAATCTATTTCACCTACCTAAACATGGGTTTTAGTTTAACGATCTAAGATCAAAAAAGTTTGTGTAAAACTCATTATTCAAAAACTAGTTCTATTACATGTTGCCCAATGAAAGAAATATTAGGGGAGGTGAGTATTATTGGTGATCAAATACATAGTGTAATTTACATTGCTAATCAAACATAGCCATCACAACAATAGCACATGTGTTAAAGAGGAATGAGCTTATCATCTCTCATCACATCAATCCAATACAATATTGAATCTAGGGTTCTATATCTCCTCTTAAACCCAAACTTATCTACTTTCTCTCTCTTCCCAAGAAGCTTAGACGGAAATCTAAACAGTATATCCAAGAAAACCCAATTTGCCAAATCATCAATCTCTGTCGGAACAAGTTTCTCCTTCGTCACAATCTCATTCCACACATGCTTTCTCTTACCCATCTCTCTATCAAACGAGAAACCTTCATCAAACATGGTCGCTTCATTAACTTGCACTCCAAGTTTCTTCCCAATATCTGGCCAAATCTCCTTCCAAGTGAAACCTACACCGTTAATGGCGTTAAAGGCTTCACCTTTCTCTCGTACCCTCCCACTTGTTGCAGCGAATATATGCTGTTCTGCGACTAAGTTGGAATCAGAACCATCAATGTAACTCTCCTCCCAACATGCTCTTGTCCCTCCAAACACAAAAGGAAGATTTAAATACTTACACATCGCACCGTAAGCACAAAGGCTTCCCATGAAATTGTACAGAGTCCTTGTAGAGCTTCCCATCAGCAAACCCGGCCTTTGAACTGACCAAACAACGGAGTTACCAGTGATCTTCTCCTTCAGCAAATCCTCCAAAACATAATAGAAATTTCTCCCAGAGCTCTTCCTCGGACACTCCTCGCTGTAATAACAGAAATTACTCGAACCTTCTCCGACAAGAGACACGTAATGCTTCATCCCCGTCTGAAGCGAGAAATGCTTTAACCTCGTAGCGTTTGGTAGAATAGCGTCCAAAGCGTTTGTAAGCATCGTCTTGTTCTGAGCGCAGCACTCGTCGCTATCCAATGGATACTCACCAGACCACGTGACCCAGAACACGTGACTCACGATGTCTTGTAATGGAGACAATCTCTGTTTAGTCTCAGATGCGTTAAGCAGATCACATGAGATGAAATTGTACATCGTCGTCGATGAACTGATCTCCGGATTTCGCGCTACGCCGTAGATTCTCCATTTGGGTTTAGACGTTAATAGCCTCTTTACAATCTCTCGACCAACGAGTCCGGTGACGCCAAAGATCAAGGCGACGTTCTCGGCTACTTCGTTTCTTCTCATCAAGATTCCGTCTTCAGACCCCATTGTTGTGACTAATAGAGAACTATAAGAGACTTTGATTACGATCGAAGCTTTATATAACCATTTTGTTAAGAGAAAGAGAACACGTTGTGGAACTGATTCAACGGGTTTTAGGAGAGTTTTAAAGACTCGATGCTTACCTGTTTTAAAGGCTATGTTATTAGAATATCCAAAGCAACTTGCTTTGAAAACAGCTACGATTTAGCATAACAAAGCACCATTTTTTAATACTACAAAGTATATTTAGAAGTCAACAGTGTTTAGAGTTTCATGTTATACATTGCTTTTTCTTCTCAAAACTAGAAAAATCCACCCATTATTTTTGTGGATGACATAAGTTCTATTGCATAAAACTAAAAATTGGTGTGTATTCCTAAATTATATATTCAAAATTCAAACCAAATAATGCATGGTGCGAATTGGGAAAAATGTAGTTAATCCTTCGAAAAATTTAACAATATATGCTCCAGCTCCACCGTAGACGTCAATGTCAATATTACCATATTATCAACTTTTTTGTTTGTTTTTAGACATCAAATAATGGGGATACCATAGGTTAAACCAAATTTATCCATGCACGTATGGAAAAAGATAACGATTACTCTTCCCGCTTCAAGGCGATTTGCAGTATATATAAGTATGCACGGTTTTGAATGAGAAATGGAAGTTTTTACATATACCAAATTTTCTCTTAATCTCCAAACTGTTGTTCTGAGTATTCTTACACACGCTTACCGATTTCGACTATGACATGTCTAGTCTAGCCTAGAGTTTGCTCATATTGGTACAAATTGTTTTACTCGAGTTAGACAAAATCAAAACACTTATATATATATACCATATATAGTGTCGACCCAATAGAAACACCAGGTTCGTAAGAACAAAAGCTAACATACTACCAATAAACATGCTATCAATAAACATGCTCTACCAATAAAAATAAAAAAAATGGTCTAAGTTCATTTGGTTTTGTTTGTTTAGCCAAGTTGTATAGCCTTAACTATGACACTATTGTCAACTATTAATATCGAAATGACTAGGCTATGCATGTGGGTTGAGCAATAGTGTTGCAAGAGCAGATATATTGATATGGTACAAACCTAGCTTTACCCAAGAAAACATTTTTGTATCGCTGTAAGGATTAATCATCTGTAAAACGGGTCGTGTAACACGACTCGTGTTTACATACATTGTTATTTGTTTTTTTTTTGGGACAAACATTGTTATTTGTTTATAAATTTAATTTGTGGCTATTGAATGTGTGTTAACGGAGGCCACAGATTTTTATAGTTTTAAAATGAATCGTCGTGTTCGGCATTCTGTTTACTTCTTAATCGGACGCTGCTGGCAAAGCTTTTTTTTTTTAAGTATACTCTTCAAGTGGGTCACTACGCTAACAGTCGGTTTACCGGTCAAAACCGAATATTAACCGACAACTAACTAGTAACACTCGTGATATAATAACCCAAACTCAACTCCTGTTCCAGAATCTAACTGCCATCCATTGGACTTACGCCGTTGTCAAACATGTATAATATCGAGTTGCATCAATGAAACAATCTGAACATGATTATTTAGTTTCGATTGGTAATATTGTAGAACAATGGAATGTTCGGAATGACGAAATGAAAGAACATAAAACTTACAAGTTACAATACTATAAAACACTTTTGATTGATAAACATGTACATATTGTAGTAATCAGATCATTTTGGTTATTATGTTTTTATTTTATTTTATAGGCAAAGCCTTTGTTGAACTGGTTTTATATATTGTGAAAAATTGAATTGAAGTTGACAATAATTTTCGTGTCTGCGTTGGAGAAACTGAAAGGGATAAATGGGTACAGTGTATCTCTTCCCCCAAAGACATTGAAATGCTAAAAAATCACACACTTGGCTCCTCTATCCAGAGCTTTAAAATGGACCATGTTTCGTGGTAGACCTACACTAAACATTACTCTTTAATTCTTGTCTTCCTCCGTTTTCTATGCCAGTGAATATTTGAATTGACCCACTTCTTATCTTTTAAACACACAACAATTCTTTGATAAAAAAAAAAAAAAAAACACAACAATTCAATGTAGCTTTAAAAACGGCATGGAGTTTCAGTTTCAATGTTACAAACGGAGTGAGCTTGAGAGAAAGGGTCTAATAATCAATCACTAAACAAATCATCGCTTAAACGAAGTTACACGAATAAGAAGGATTAAATCATAAATACCACTTTGTTATGTCGTGACGAATTGAAACCTTCTTTCACCACTACAATAATAAAAAAATTCCTTCTTAAATCGCCCTACGGTGATCGATTTCGCCGGCAACGGAAAAAGAAACCCCTAAATAGATATGGCGGAGAAGCTTGCACCAGAGAAGCGGCACGATTTCATTCACAACGGTTTCTCACTTTCGCTCCTCTGCCTCTTTATCTATGTTATCACAGTCTGATTCCATTTTAGGAGATTTGATAGATTTATGTGTCTTCTTCGATAACTCGATGTAACAGGGCAAAAGGTGTTTGAGTGGGATCAAAGCTTAGAAGAAGTGAACATGTACATCACTTTGCCACCCAATGTTCCTCCAAAGGCTTTCCACTGCAAAATCGAGTCCAAACATATCGAAGTTGGCATCAAAGGGAACCCTCCTTATCTCAATGTCAGTTTCCTCTTGAGTATAATTTTTCAATGTTTTTGGATCCGTTCCTCTTTCTATTCGATGATTGATTGTGTTAAAATTTGTAAATTTTTCAGCATGATCTAAGTGCCCCCGTCAAGACGGATTGCTCGTTCTGGACCCTAGGTGAGCTACATTTTCCTTTTTCTTTTCGTCCGTGTCTTTGTTAGGCGCTCATTTTAGATGAACTTAACCCGTTCTATTGCTAGAGAGGATGATTTGAACCTGAAATGTGATATGAGTTTGATATATATATTTAGTTTATACAGTTTGAAATGTATAAAACATTTGAGAGTATTGGATAGATGATGGACTGTTGTACAACTATTGTGTTTGGATCTTGAGTAGACAAGAGTAGTATGTAGTCTCCATCCATTTTTTATTTATTACCAACATATGTTAGTTGCTGATATAGCTTTTTTTTTTTTTTTTTACTGGTTGATAATCTGAACTTTTATGTTTGGTTTGGCAGAGGATGATATAATGCACATTACTTTGCAGAAGAGGGAGAAAGGGCAGACATGGGCATCGCCGATTTTGGGACAGGGTCAGTTGGATCCTTATGCCACTGATCTTGAGCAGAAGCGGCTCATGCTACAGAGGTTTCAAGAAGAGGTTAGCTACTTCTAAAGTCTTCTTGGTTTCATATGGTTTCCTCTACTTTTGCAAAATTCTCTATCTGTGTTCACCATCTAATTGATCTCCGAAGCAAATCTTGGGCATCATCTTCAGGATAGAATGAATCGATGTCAAAACTAAAATATGATTACCTTGCCACAGCTGATCTGATTTCGATGACTCATGTCTAATCAAATTGGTTGTTTCCTTTGTTCAAGCTCTCTTATTTTGTTTATTGTTAGTTGTACCTTTCTCAAGTAGCTAATAATTTGTTAAAAAAAAACAAGAAGAAAGGAGTGAATCTCTTATGTTCAAGGATAAACAGTCTGCATCGGCCGGGTGATAGTTAACCTATAGTCTAAGCAGTGTAAGTTAGGTGATTAGATTGCTCATTCTTATAACCGGATTCGAAGGTTTGGGTTTACATTGAGCAAAGTAACTTGGCATGATTGAACACATGGGTCTGATTAATGTATGCCTTAAACGGCTTTACCCTCTTATTATTTTGGTCCTCTGCTTGTATGCATGACCTTTTATTTACTTTGTATTGAGCTCAAGTATGCTTCTCTTTTCTCTTTCAATCAATTTTCTTCTTACATTTTCGGTATCTGTTGGTTTTTGCAGAACCCAGGATTCGACTTTTCGCAAGCTCAGTTCACTGGAAATTGTCCAGATCCGAGGAGCTTCATGGGGGGTATTCGTTCTGACTAAGCGTAGTCCCACTCTTGTTTCTACAGTATCCATCCATTATAAACTCGAAAGTCACTTCGACTTAACAAAATGTCTCATGGCTCATAAATAACCAACCTGACTCGCTTCTGTATAACTCGTAATTGCAATCATATAATTCGTTCTTCGTGTCTGTTTAGTTATCCTTTTCTTCCCGACAACAGAATCGGAATATCAGCTAAATTCCACTGAGCCGTGCATTGCATTCTCATCTCCACTTCGAATATTGTATTGGGTATGTGACAGCTTATATGGTAAGTGGAGGAATATAAGGAATTTGGACAAAATTAATTGGAATTATTTTTCTCTACTTATATTATTGAGACCGATGTGATTCTATAATTATTTGAATTATCGATTATTTTAAATAAACAAGAGTAAAGAGAGCTTTATTAGGCGCGCGTCATCTTTCTCGCGACACATATCATAAGACAGACCAGAGGGAACGAATCTCAAGACGTTACGTATTAGCTTATAGCCATCAGTTTTGTCTCTTCCCGTTCTCGTAGACCAATTCTTCTCGTTCTTCGCCTTTGTTTATTCCATGATTCTTCTTCTTCTTCTTCTTCTTTCGGTACCTACTTAAAAGCTTCATCTTCTCGATGATCCTCTGCGCAAGCCGCCATCATGACGCTGAATCCTCTTCCGTCGCACCAAACAACGCCTCACTCGCCGCCGCGTCGGATTCCGAATCGCCGCGTTCTCATCGTTGGGAATTATTGTCACGACGTTCTGATCCAGAACGGATCAATCGTAGCTGAAACACTAGGCGGCGCCGCCTCTTTTATCTCCAATGTCTTAGATTCTTCATCTGTCTCCTGCGATTTGGTCTCCAAAGTCGGACACGACTTCAGATACGAGGTTACTCACTCTCCGATCGTGGTGCCGGAGAAGGAAACCACAGTTTTCGAAGCTTATTTCGATCTGGGGATCGGTCACGCTGATCGGGTGTTGAAACGGGTCTCTGCATGTGATCCGATTCTTCCTTCGGATATACCCGATTCGAGATTCGATATTGGGATGGCTGTTGGAGTCGGCGGCGAGATTTTACCGGAGACGCTCGAGAAAATGGTGGAGATCTGCGATGTAGTAGCTGTTGATATTCAAGCTCTGATTAGGGTTTTTGATCCTGTTGATGGATCCGTGAAGCTTGTCGATTTGAAAGAAAGTGGATTCTTTCACATCCTGCATCGAATTGGATTCTTGAAAGCTTCATCAGACGAAGCTCTTTTCATGGATGTTGAACAAATGAAGCAATTGTGTTGTGTTGTGGTGACTAATGGTGAAAAAGGTTGTAGGATTTATCACAAGGATGATGAAACGATGGTTCCTCCGTTCCTGGCGAAGCAGGTGGATCCTACCGGCGCCGGAGACAGTTTCCTCGGAGGTTTAGTGGTTGGGCTTGTAGAAGGTTTGGCTGTTCCTGATGCTGCATTGTTAGGGAACTTCTTTGGTTCCATCACTGTTGAGCATATTGGTCAGCCTAAATTCGATTTCATGATGCTTCAGGTTTGGTTTTGTTTTGGTCCTGTTGAGCATCTTGAATTGCATGCTGCGAGATATGATCTATAAGAATGAGACTAACTTAGAGTTGATGATAGTGATGTATGTTAGACTTGACATGTCTATTCTTGTGAATAGAAGTGATACTCTAAACAGGTTATTATACATCAAAGTCAGGTAGTATGAACCAGGACAGATTCGTTGTTAGTTTTTAGTTTCTCTTAATTGCAGTTGCATCTTGCAGACCATCCTAATCCCGTGAATTTAAAAAAGCTGAAAGAGAGAGTTTGCTTGTTGTAGTTCAGAGTTAACATAGCAGCATTCACATTTAAACATAGGGTATATTTAGAAAAGGTGCTGGTTAAGCATAAGCCTTCTACCGGCTATGCGCTAGATAATTCAAAAGTATGGATCGCTTGATGTGTTAGCAAGTGCTTGTTTTTGTGCCTCTTTAATTCTATCTGTTTAAATAATGGCCGTGTTCGATAGAAATTGTCAGATTGGGGGATTAGCGAGTGCAACAGAACAGTCTAAAATTTAGAATATATATTTGCGTTTGTGTGTGCATGAGGATTCATCATCATCGGTTACATTCACCATTTTCACTCATTCGCTATGTGTTTTCTTTCTTTGTGATGCAGAGAGTGAAGGACGAGGTGCAGAGAAGGAAGAAGCAGCGTAACCTCTGTATAAATATCCATAACAATGATCACGAAGAGTTCCATACGCGTCTAACTCCAGCTCGGTTTTCATGCGCCGACTCCCCAGTTCAAACAGAGTTATTGGTCAATGGTCTCTCTTGTGACAAGGATGATGATCGGTGCCTGTGAATACGACGAATCTTGAGTTATCTTTCTCTACTAACAAAGCTGTTATGAGATGTATATGTAAGCTTTCTACACGCTGATAAATTTTGGAAAATCTATTTAGTGTATAAAACGTGATGACCAGCGTCTTTAAACGCTCTTTGTGGTCGTCATAGCACAAGTTTTCTTTAGCAAGCAACTTGCGTTTCAGATTTGAAATGAACTATGTCAAATTTGAAGGAAAGAGTTTGGATGAGATGATTTAATAGGAAAAATCATTTATGTATCTTCTTATATATCAAACTTAAATGAAGGAAAAAAAATTCATGGTGAGCCGAAGTTAAATCAAAGAAAAACATTGAAATCTAATTTACGCTGGTTTCACGATGGAAACGTGGAAAAGAACCCGGTTCAATATGTAGAAGGAGGAGGGAACCGGTCGGTGTTTGCTTCGTGGGCGTAAAACACGAGCGTGGAATCAAAATGTGGTCAAGATGAGGCGCGTGGATTCAAACGTGGTCAAGGTTAGGCGCGTGGAATGACGTGGCTATTCCGATTCCCAATCAATCTGGAGGAACAAAACTTCCTGTGGGCTGTGGATATTTCGATTTCTCTCAGAAGTCAGAATCCTGATTTACGGTTTTAAAACTTCTCTTTCCCTCTCTCCGACGCTTCCCGTCGGAAAATCAGGGGTTTCACAGTTTGTTCGGCAGATCGGAATATTTGTACGACGTTGACTTGGTTTGATCTACAAACCTTTTTAAAATGAAGCATAAGAGCCAACAGAAGAACCAGCAGAAGAGGAAGAAGAAGCGATCCTGCGCCGCGAAACCTTCCGGTGATGGAGCACCGGCGTCTGACGGGAACAAAAAAGATGTGGAGGAAGAGAGGAAGGACGGTGAAGGTACAAAAGAAATAGAGAAAGTTGAAAAAATAAAAATCGAATCGTTAATGGAAGCCTTTTGCTCGGTTTCAATGGAGGAAGCGATGGCTGCTTATAAGGAAGCAGGTGGAGATCTGAACAAAGCGGCCGAGATTTTGTCGGATCTAGCGGAAAGCAGTGATGATCCATCGAGTGGTTCTTCGGGTCAGGAGACCGCGTCGACCTCTGAGTATGGGGCTGGGTCAAGTTCTACCTGTAGCGAAGATCTGACGAGAGATAGATGTTTCAAGGGAAACAAGCAGAGTAGAGTTATTGCTGCTACAGGGATGGTTTCTTCTGTGATTGCCAAGGATTACTTGAAACCAAACCCTGTGGGAAAAGAGTTTCCTATGCTGGAACGGTCTAAAGAGCTCTGTGGGAACGGGAAAAAAGCTGCGGATAGAGAGAAAGCTGAACAGTTTCTAAATTCAATGCTTGGTGATGATTGTGAGCTTAGCATGGCTGTTGTTAGAGATGTTCTGTGTGAGTGTTTCTTCTTCTTTGTCAGATAATTTCTCTCTCGTATAAGATATTAGTGAAACTTTATGATCTTCAGTAGTTATAGATTACGTATTACTTCGCAGTAGCTTCCTACTTTACGGAATTTGCCACGATATTCACTATTTTGATTAAGGAAATAGCTGTCAAACTGTTATGAGGAGAGACTTGTTTGTTCGACAAATTGACATGGAAGTATTTCTTTTGCAGGTCAATGCGGCTATGATGTCGACATGGTAAGCAGATTGTCTCCAAACTTACATGGGAAGTATTTGGTATATTGACAGGGTAGGCCCTGCTATATGCTGATACTTGCCCGACCATTTATTTTAAAGCTTAATTTTGTTTTCTTCTTAGGCTTTGAATGTCTTGCTTGACATGTCTTCTTCGTCAACTGATGATTCATTGAGTGGTAAATGTTTCGGGATAGGAGTCAGCGATAGTGTAAGTGATTGGTTTTTTGGTTTTCTTCACAGATTTGTTTATTTGTTTATTTTGTTTCCCTACACAATAGAATAGAGTGCAATCTCCTGACATTGTTTAACAGCTGGGAGAGACATCTTTTGATACTGATACTTCTGAAAGTGAACTTTTCTGGGGTACGGACTATTTTCAAAGGTACTTTCATTTGATCTTAGGCCTTCTTCTGGTAATTGATATCCACTACGTAGTTTTGAAATCACGCAAGTTGGTTCCCAAAGTGGCGGATATTTTTTGCAAGATTTTTTGGAATTGCAATATTTTTCTGCCCCTTTTCTGCAATATGTTTTTCCTTTTTAAATCATTAGTAATTTCCTTTTTATGGCTTTAGAGCCCTAGACGATTTTTCCCCTAGATCCGCCACTTACAAGATACCTATCCCTTTGCGACTTTTTTTTTGTTCATTCTTTAATCAGTTCCTTATCATCTTCTATGAAAGAACAAAAAACGAAGCATTTGACAGTGGAGTATTCAGTTCATGAGCGCATGTTATTTAATATACTCATGAGAAAGTCAAAACTTACGATAGAATTGCTTTAATTCAACTTTGTGGAAGAGGTCAAAACTAAACTTTTGGCCTGTTTTCTTTTCTTATGGTAGGGATTACGCAAGAGTTCTCACCGAAGATCCTTTTTCAACTAGCCAAGGAAGTGATGAGCTTGGTCTTCCTCAAAAAGTATTGGAGTCTCTGTTCAACATCCGCCAGAGTCCTAAACAAGAACCAAAGACAATGAGTTGGAGGAATGTGGCAAAGAAAATGCAGTCACTTGGCATCGATGCGTCTTCATCTAGTGGGGAAGAGGCTCGGCCTAATATGTTTGGTATACTACTATGGTTTATTGATTATAGTATTTGTTTATATGGCTGGAAATAGCAGGCTCATTTTGCCATGAGTTTGCAGGCTCCAAGCTTCTGATGTATGTTGTTTTACTTGATGATTTTTGCTATGGTGTCATTGGCAAAAACATCTGAGGTCTCGACTACTTGTTTGTGTTGCAACTCTTACATAAATGTTTCTTTCTAATGAATTGCATTACCAGCCAATTAATCATGTGTTGCAGTGAAAGATGACGGATATCATGAACTTAGAAAAGGTGCAACTGAACAGTGGAATGTTACAAAGTCCTACTATCAAAAAGTAAGTTTTACTTGCTTCCATATATCTGGCTCTGTTATACTCCTCAACTAATGCATTTACCACTTGGTTGAAGGCTGCCGAAGCATATTCGAAAGGAGGGAGGGCTCATGCAGCTTACCTTTCTGATAAGGTGCATCTCACGGTCTAAAATATCATATATGCTATTGTGGCATTTTTTTGGAAGTATGACGGAAACTTGTGTCTTTATTTTTTATAGGGGAGAGTGGCATCTAAATTAGCTCAACGGGCTGATGAGAGGGCAAGCCAAGATATATTCGTTGCAAGGTTAGCTGTTTTGAGCCATTATAGAAGCATGCTGATACACTTTCACTTTTTGTTGTGGACTAATTAGCCATTTTTTACGACTATGCAGAAACAAAGGTATAGAGAATGTGGTAACCATTGATTTGCATGGTCAGCATGTTAAACAAGCAATGAAACTACTGAAGCTACATCTCTTATTTGGATCATATGTCCCTTGTAAGCTCTCAACAATCTCAATTATAACTCTTTTCTTCTTTAGTAGATCATCATCCCCTTGTCGTGTCTTTACGAAACCCGAGTTAGTTCCTTCCTCCTGACAATTGTGTAAACATCCAGCCATACAGACACTACGAGTGATCACAGGGTGTGGGTCTTCTGGGTTTGGGAAATCTAAGGTGAAACAATCGGTAAGTTTCTTAAACACCCTTTTTTCATTTAAACTCTAGAACCAATACACGGAAATGATATGGAAACCTGGTCGATTGAGTCATTGAAACAAGAATTTAGTATGGCAGTCATTGTATATGGTTATTTATGGATGATCAGGTGGTAAAGCTGCTAGAAAGAGAAGGAGTTGGGTATTGTGAAGAGAACAGAGGGACATTGCTGATCAAGCTTGACGGATGTAGTAGAGAGTTCAGTTTCTTAGACACAGAGAGCGACTCTGAATAAGTGAAAACTAAATCTGAAGTCAGGCTTTAGCATTAGATCTTTACATGTATTTTTGTCTATATCTGATGTCTGTTAAGTCAATGTTGAGCAAATCTTCGCTTTCTTATTTCCCCTTTCAAGATTTCACGTTATCTAAGTTATGAAAACACTTTGTCTGACATAGACATAGACATAGACATAAATGTATATTTTTCGTAAACTATTATGTGATCTTATTAGGGACTTGTTAACGGACCCGCTAAACGGCCATAGCTGTAGAATCATTCATAAGTGACTAAAGACAGTTGTTTTTGACACAAAAGTATTCAAGCACTAAAGCATACCCATCAATGAAGAATCAGACGGATGAGTTACAGAGGAAGCTCACCACTGTCCACAATCACAACTTTACTCTTGGGAGTTCCACTCTGATTTCCTTCGGCTTCAACTTTGTAGACCACATCCATTCCCGTCACTACCTTCCCAAACACTACATGCCTCCCGTCCAACCTGTATGAAGTCCCAAAACTTTCTGATCAGAAGACAGAAGCCACATGTCGAGAATTCTATCCCGAAATTGAAGCTCTAAGCTTAAGTACCAACATGCCCACTCATAGTCAAACAACTTGAAAGTAAAAGAACTGAAAGATCAAGAAGGTAGCTTTATGTGTTCAAAAATCGGCTGATTCTGTACTCACCAGCTGGTTGTTACAGTGGTGATGAAAAATTGTGATCCGTTGGTGTCTTGGCCAGCGTTTGCCATTGATAGGAACCCTGTGAAAAAAGAAAGCAATTAATCAGGGTAAAAACTCACACAGGGAAAGAGTCGATAACAACATAAACACAGAATACTGAAAAAAACCCTCACCTGGACCAGTATGCTTTAGTTTGAAGTTCTCATCAGCAAAGGTCTCACCATAGATAGATTCTCCTCCCATTCCATTTCCATGTGTAAAGTCACCTCCTTGAAGCATAAAGCTTGGTATGATCCTATGGAATGAACTCCCCTTGTAATGGAGAGCCTTTCCTTTCTTACCTATTCCTTTCTCCCCTGTGAGTAAACATTTAAAGTTAAGTATTCATATCAAGGTTGATAAACTGCTGGGCCATGTTATGATGATCGAGAATGAGCAATATGTTGTAATCTTACCCGTGCATAGAGCTCGGAAGTTCTCAACAGTTTTGGGGACTGTCTTGCCAAATAGACCCATGACAATACGACCTGGAAAAAAAAACATCAATTGGTTTGAGATGTTTTCAGGGGAGATATAGCGCAAGAACTAATTGCACCAAGACGGCATCATAAAAATGAACTCAGGAACAAGGTCATACCAGCTGCTTTCCCATCAATTTCAACATCGAAAAAAACCTTGTGTGTGATCTCCTTCAAGTTTTCCTTGGACTTTTTAGCCTGAAACACATGGAAGAAAGACATCCAGAGATCAATATAAACACAAGCAAGTGGTCAAAATATACACACATTAGGCGGACTCCGCGCAGAACTAGCTATTCTCCATATATACCAATTTGATGATGTTGAATCTCTAATCATATCTCAAGGACCAAATTCAAAACTTCAGAATAACTATCTATGGTTGATCCACTTTCCTGATTCTCTTGCGTCCGTGATTCAACCATTTGCCAAACCTCCTTCGGATTCACATCTCAAACACACTACAATTCGCGATGAGAGTAAAAAGCAAGGTTCGTTCCCTGATCGTACGAGTATGAGATGCTGATTCGAATCTCAGAAAGGTCTCATATTAATCAAACATACCGAATCAAAATAATCAACATGAAGACCTTAGACAAAATCTCACTCGGTTTGATATTAAAATCTATATAGATCGCGCAAAATCTAGAACTCAATCGAAAGTATTTGCTGCAACCCATAAAATAGTGACAAGGAGACACAAAGAAAATGTACCTCAATAGAGCTTATGGTACCGAGAAGAAGAAGACTCCATAGAAGCAGCGTCACTGAGCTCGCCATCTCGCACCGTACAAAGTGTTTTTTTTTCTCGCGTGACTCCCTTTTTTTTTTTCTTTTTCCCACCTTTAATTTCTGTACACCAAAACCACGTCGAATATCCAATTAAACCATGCCACGTGGCGTATCGGTATATAATTATACTTGGGCCCCGGATTCTTATAGAAGCGTAATGGGCTAGGATAACGAGAGTAGGTTGGTTAAAGCCCATTAATCTATCAACGTGAAAGACTTGATCGTCCTTATACAAACAAACTGATAAGAAAACAGAAAACAGAAAAACTATTCAGACATGGTGAATTACTCTAATGGGAAGAGACAGTTAAGGCTGGATCGAATCATAATACATTATTTATCACGCATAACTCTTTTTGTAAATCTAAGTCAAAAAAGACTAAACAAACACCAGTAAAATAAGCATGTCACATTGATTTACATATGATGTTCCAGCTAATACATTATTCTTTCGGGTAGGAAATTTTTTTATAAGTCGTCGTTATAATAAACATTTAATAATGTCAGTATCATTTCAATTAAGCACGTTTCTAATCACATTAAGAATATCGATTCTAATTAAAATATTGTCAACTTTGCCAGTCCAAATCTTCCAATATACTTGCTTTTCTTTTGGTAGATCACACTTTTAATAAACAAGATTAGTTTTGTAACGACTAAATATCATTATCATATGTCTCTTTTACTTTAGTTAGTATAACAAAAAGAGAGATACAAAAATTTCAGAACGTTTGGCCAAACTAAAAGAGGATTTGGAAAGACAATAGACCTGCATCTTTCTATCTATCTACACCACCACCACCATTATAATCCCTTTACACTTTCTTTTTTTTTCTTCCTTTTGTCGCCTTGCTATTTCAACATATCTAATTATCTAACTACGTACTCTATTTTTGTTTTTTTTTGTTTTCTTGGCCGACATCTGAAATGTGTGTTTTTTTTTTTTGGTTCAAAAATGATATTTATTTACCTTGGCCGTGTGTATTACGTGTAAACATCATTTACCCAAAGCTTTGAAAGATCTTTACCCAAACCTTTGAAAGATCCTTTCAAAAACTAACTATACGGTTTGGCCTGGTACTCATCAGTTCTATACCGACAATCCCACATCTTTATTTTGTTTAAGTAATCATCAACTTTATGTACGAAACTCTCGAGAGTGTAATCGTGCAGTGGATCTAGAATAGGTCATCATGCATCAAACTTCAAAACCTTTTACTTTTCAATATTTTGTAGATGATAAGTAATTGTGTATGAAGTTATGAACCAATAGTCTCGGACTTATTTCAAATATGGAACTATGCATACGTGTTGTGTTGAGACTAGTAAAACAAAGACAAAACAAAAGCACAACTAATGCGTTAGATCTGCATCTGCCCCACCATTGAAGCTTAGTCCTTTTTCATTACTTTGTTTTTGTTGCTTTGCTATTTCAACATATGTGAATATTGTTATTCAAATGTGTGTGTGTGTTCACACTTGTAACACAATGATGGTCCATTTTTTTTTTCTTTGTAACAATTAACACCTGGCGTATATATCTTCAGTAAACTACTATTTTTACTCCATCCCTTTAAATTAGTCCATTTTTTTCTCTGGGTTTATAAATTTATTACAATATCTCAAAAACCGAGAGATTCTCAAGAGAAAAGTTTTTGTTTTTGTTTTTTGTGTTCAGGTGTGAGCGTGTAGAGGTTTGACGAGGTTTCTTCCTGAAATGTTTACGAGATTAAAAAAAAAACATTAAATTCAGGAAAATGATCTGAGAAGTATTTAAGTAGATTCAGAGGAAAAAAAGGGTATCACCTTTTCACATTCTTGGATCTGAACAGGACGACGACATAGAATCATAGATGGAGGGAAAAAGAGAGATGGGCAGTTACAAATTCTGTCTGGTCTTCACCAGGAAGTTCAGGATGACGGAGCCTGGTCCTGTTGACGACGTCAGAGCTGTTTTCGATAAATACGCGGAGGGGGAAGCTCATATGTCCCCGGAGCAGCTACAGAAGCTCATGGCGGAGGAAGGAGGAGGAGGATCCACTCTCGAGGAAGCGGAGAGGATCGTTGACGAGGTGCTTCGCCGGAGACACCACATTGCAAAGTTCACCAGACGAAACCTTACTCTTGAGGATTTCAATTATTTCCTTTTTTCCACTGATCTTAATCCTCCCATCGCCCATCAGGTTTCCACTTTTAATATTTTCTGGTCAAACTCTCTTTTTTTTTTTTCATTTCCTGGGAAAATGGGAGAAAAAAGTATGGATTTTTTTTCGGAATCTGGGATTGATCGTTATTGTTTTCTTGATAAAGTTTGACAATGAAAGTTTATGACTTGTGCTGTTGATTTTACCGGAAAAATCTTTCAACATTGTTTTTTTGGGGTTTTTTCCTCCCCATAGACCATAGCTATTTGACTCTTTTAATTCTATTTTGCCAATTTCTGGATTTTCTGGCGTAAAATAGCATGATGATCATTTATTTAGCAAGTTCCTCTTTTGATAGCTTCTTAGTGCTTATGAGTCATTTAAGGGGGTAAATTTTCTATATTCGTGGTGTATATGTACTCTGCTGCTGCTGAATTACAAGAATCCGACTGTTTGATTCACCTGTCTAAATTTAGAAGTTTCCATTTTGGAATATTTCAAGTTGCTTACTTCTGCATATCTTTTAGCTCTCTAGCTATAAGATTCAGGAATCAGCATAGCAATATCAATTCTTCACTGATAAGTTGAGGATGTGGTTGGTTTAACCATTATTGGGTATATTCTTTTTCAGGTCCATCATAACATGGATGCTCCTCTGTCACATTACTTTATATTCACAGGCCACAATTCTTACTTAACTGGAAATCAGCTCAGTAGCAACTGCAGTGACCTTCCCATTGCAGATGCATTAAGACGAGGCGTGAGAGTGGTTGAGTTAGATCTTTGGCCACGTGGTACCGATGATGTCTGTGTTAAGCATGGAAGGTATATTCACTTTGGGTCTTGCTTTTTGTGGGTTGGTTCCTTGGACTGTTATTGTTTTGTTTCTCACTTTTATCACACTACAGGACCTTGACGAAGGAGGTGAAACTGGGAAAATGTTTGGAATCAATTAAAGTTAATGCCTTTGCTACTTCAAAGTATCCTGTTATTATTACTCTAGAAGACCATCTCACGCCAAAACTTCAATTTAAAGTTGCCAAGGTTCTTTTTCTTTTCAACCTATATAGTCTTTAGACCATAAAGTTCATGATTCCATTCATGCATATATGAACGCCGCATATTCTTTGTGCTTCCGCAGATGATAACTCAGACATTTGGTGATATGTTGTATTACCATGATTCTGAAAGTTGTCAAGAATTTCCTTCACCAGAAGAGTTGAAGGGAAAGATTCTAATATCAACAAAACCTCCAAAAGAGTACTTAGAAGCTAACGATGCCAAGGATAAAGATACTGGTGAGAAAGGGAAGGAGTCAGATGAGGATGTATGGGGCAAAGAGCCAGAAGATCTTATTTCTACGCAATCCGATCTTGAGAAGGTGTGCTTCAACTATATACTAATTGATGCAAATACTCTTAGCATCAAGTGTCTTGTTTTGATTGTCAATGTTCATTTTCTCCAATTCATACTGCTTTTGATTACTTTTAGGTTACAAGCAGTATAAATGATCTCAATCAAGATGATGAAGAAAGGGGCTCTTGTGAGTCTGATATTTCATGCCAATTACTAGCACCAGAATACAAGCGTCTTATTGCCATCCATGCAGGGAAGCCAAAAGGTGGCTTACGAATGGCTTTAAAGGTGGATCCAAATAAAATCAGGCGACTTAGTCTAAGTGAGCAATTACTGGAGAAAGCTGTAGCGGCGTATGGTGCAGATGTTATCAGGTATATAAATATCACATGCTAAATAAGCAATATATGGCTAGTGTTTGCTTCTTGTATTTCAAGTTAATATTTTAGAATCCTCACAATTGAGCAGATTCACTCAGAAGAACTTTCTGAGGATATATCCGAAAGGCACAAGGTTTAACTCTTCAAACTATAAACCTCAGATCGGTTGGATGAGCGGAGCTCAAATGATTGCATTCAACATGCAGGTTTGTCTCAAATCCTCACTCCTCTACGTCATCCACGTTTTACTGTGATGAAGCTTGATGATAATTGAGAACATAAATGTAGGGGTATGGCAGAGCACTGTGGCTTATGGAAGGAATGTTTCGAGCAAATGGAGGGTGCGGTTATGTCAAAAAGCCAGATTTTCTTATGAATGTAGGTCCTAATGGAAAAGGTTATTATCCCAAAGATAATTTGTCTCCAAAAAAAACTTTAAAGGTGAGGCAATAGAGTTGAACATCCGTTGCTTCCTTCATTTATGCCTTCCACACTTTCTTGCTTATCATCTAACAATCTCAGGTGAAAGTCTTTATGGGAGATGGATGGCTCCTAGACTTCAAAAAAACTCACTTCGATCTTTATTCTCCTCCAGATTTCTTCGTTAGGGTATGTGAACGCCAATCTTGATTTTTCCATTTTCCTTCATCTTGATTGAAACGGACATTTAACTCGGCCAATTCAGGTGGGTATTGCTGGAGCACCTGTTGATGAGGTGATGGAGAAAACAAAAATAGAGTATGATACATGGACACCCATTTGGAATAAGGAGTTCACATTCCCGTTAGCAGTTCCTGAACTTGCTCTCCTCCGTGTTGAAGTCCATGAGCACGACGCAAATGAAAAAGATGATTTTGGAGGTCAAACTTGTTTACCAGTGTCCGAGTTGAGGCAAGGCATACGCGCTGTTCCACTCTTTAATCGAAAGGGAGTGAAATACAGCTCCACACGGCTTCTTATGCGCTTCGAGTTTGTCTGAGACGCCATCTTTGGTGCGTGTATCCATCTAGATTTATATCTTCTTACCTTTATTTGATATGTTGTGTGTTTATGTGTCTTATGCATCTTCATTGAGGAATAAATATTGATCTTTACATGAGAAATATATAGATCTTCTGAAATTCCTGTCCTTTATGGTTTATTTTATTTATGTTAACAGTTTCTTGGTCTGACATGAAGTTGTGTTCAATAAGAAGTTAAGAACAGAAAACAAAGAACTTCGTATAAAGTTAGAATAACATTAAGCATCTCTCATTTTATCTAAACACTTAATCTCTTAATTCTTTATCTGTATTATTTCGTATTGGATAGCTTAAAGTAGTTATTTATATGCATGAGGACTTATATCAAGAAGCTTCATATCTTTAGCTTAACTTTTAGTTATTTAAGCCTTTGTCTCTCTGTTTGCTGCATTAAACACGTGAAATTCTGAGGTAGAGTATATATTCTGGAATCTTTTGTTGATATATAAATCTCTTTTTGTTAATTAATCACTTTTTTTAGAGTTGCTTTATATTTAACAATCCAAAGGTATATATTCTTAATCCATAAACAAAGACCACACCACCCATGTATGCTTATTAGTGAAGAAAGACAGATTCTTGATTCGATTTCATCTTTGGAGAGATTGGTAACTTACAAATGTTTTGAGATTCTTCAAAGACTTTATGAGCGTTTTAACAGTGACTTGAAAGAGTTTGCATACCGTGAAATGTGAAAAGAAAGAAAGAAAATGAAAAGTATTAAGAACCCCGTCGTTGAATCCTTGAACCTTCTTTAAGCTACATCATATGCTTCTGGAATTAGATACCATAATAATTGTTTAAGCTGGTTTTTGGAAAGCGAGGTTTTTCAACATGAGTCTCTGGGCTGGGAATATATGGAAAAGGAAGAGGAAAGCTAAGAGCACTGACCAAAAAGAGGCATACCACTATAATTATAAAATAGTATGGAAGGAAAAAGAACGATTTGTAGTTGATTTATGACTATGAAGATCATGTCAAATATGCAGGAGTTGTTATTTAACTAAATTGCAGGAACTTTTTGAAGAGATTCCAGGAGCTGAAAATATATATATAGAGACTGGCTGGTGTGATTGTGAAGTATTTTGTGGCCTTTTCTCGAGCTGAGATTTCGATTTGGGGATACAAAGACCTGGGATGAAGAAAGATATGGGGAGATACAAAATGGGTTTGTGTTGCAATGACAAGCTCAGGATAAACAGAGGAGCTCCACCTCCGGATGTAGTGACAACGTTTGTAGAGTATACCGAGGGCAGGAACCACCTGACGGCAGAGCAGCTATGTCGGTTCTTGGTTGAGGCGCAAGACGAGACTGAAGTGTCGCTTTCAGATGCAGAGAAGATCATAGAAAGAATCACTTGTGCTAGACATCATATCACTAAGTTTTTGAGGCATACTCTGAACCTTGATGATTTCTTCAGTTTCTTGTTCTCAGATGATATGAATCATCCAATTGACAGTAAGGTATTTTCTTTCCTGACGATTGAGGTCTTTCTTTCGCGAAATGGAAAGTTTCAATCTTTGAGCTTTTGTTGATTCAGGTGCATCAAGACATGGACTCTCCCTTGTCCCACTATTTCATTTACACAAGCCATAATTCGTATCTGACTGGAAATCAGATTAACAGCGAATGCAGTGATGTACCTCTCATTAAGGCTTTAAAGAGAGGAGTTCGAGCTCTTGAACTTGACCTGTGGCCTAACTCTACTAAAGACGACATACTTGTTCTCCACGGCTGGTATGTCTTTGTGTTATGATGTATATTCCAAGATCTATAGGTTGAAATTTTGTCGAAGAAAACAAAAGAGTATGTTTACTGCTTCTAGGGCATGGACACCTCCAGTGGATCTGATCAAATGCTTGAGATCTATTAAAGATCATGCCTTTTCTGCATCTCCATACCCTGTGATCTTAACTTTGGAAGATCATTTGACCCCAGATCTTCAAGCCAAAGCAGCTGAGGTGCGTTCTAGATCTTACTGAGGAATCATTGCCGTGTTAGTTTCAGAAGTTCTTGAAGATTTTGACAAAGTTTTTTCTTTCCTTTTATATATTGCTGCAGATGATGAAAGAGACATTCATGGATATGCTGTATTTTCCTGAGTCTAGCGGTTTAAAAGATTTCCCTTCACCAGAAGATCTCAAGTATAGAGTTGTGATCTCTACAAAGCCTCCTAAAGGGAACTTAAAAAAGGAGAAGGATTCTGAGTCAGATGTATCAGGAAAGGCGTCATCAGATGTTTCAACAGACAAAGTAGATGATGAGAAGGTACTTCTGCATTTCAAATTTAGGAGTTTTAGTTTCTCTGTGTCATCTTAGATATCTCTCTTTACATGCAATGACTTGTGTAGACCGAGGAAGAAACAAGCGAGACCAAAAATGAAAAGGATGGATCTGATCAAGAATCCAGCAACTTGGATTTTGTCACCTACAGTCGCCTGATAGCCATTCCTTCTGGAAATGCTAAAAATGGATTGAAGGATTCACTTACTAATGATAATGGTGGATTTAGACGGCTTAGTTTGAGGGAGCAGAAGTTCAAGAAAGCCACTGAAATGTATGGAACCGAAGTCCTGAAGTAAGTATAACATGCCTTTAAAAGGGCAATTGCTTTTGAGCTAGTTATTTTGTTCTTTCTCTAAGCTCACTACAATCATAATCTAGATTCACACAGAAGAATCTGCTGAGGATATATCCAAAGGCCACAAGAGTAAATTCCTCCAACTACAGGCCTTACAACGGTTGGATGTACGGAGCTCAAATGGTTGCTTTCAACATGCAGGTTTGCAGTTTTTCTGGCCTTTTTAACCATCTGACCTCTTAAATCTCAGCACACTGATACATCTTGGGTCTCTTAATATTTCAGGGCTATGGAAGAGCTCTCTGGATGATGCATGGTATGTTTAGAGGGAATGGTGGATGCGGGTACGTGAAAAAACCGGATTTTATGATGAACAATGGCCTCGGTGGAGAAGTGTTTGACCCGAAAGCGAAATTACCCGTAAAAACAACTCTGAAAGTGAAAATATACATGGGAAAAGGATGGGACTCTGGTTTCCAAAGAACGTGTTTCAACACTTGGTCTTCTCCTAACTTCTACACAAGGGTAAGCAACTTACTTGAAATTATTTGATTCTGTACTGTGGCTCTGTATTTATCTGTGTTTCATGTAAATTGCACTATCGTGAGAAACCAGGTGGGGATAACAGGAGTAAGAGCTGATAAGGTAATGAAGAAAACAAAGAAAGAAGACAACACTTGGGAGCCTTTCTGGAACGAGGAGTTTGAGTTTCATCTAACAGCACCCGAGCTCGCGTTGCTCAGAATTGAAGTACACGACTACAACATGCCAGAGAAGGACGATTTCTCAGGCCAGACATGTTTGCCTGTAACAGAGCTGAGACAGGGCATACGTTCTGTTCCATTGTATGATCGCAAAGGCGAGAGACTAGTTGCAGTTGCACTTCTCATGCGGTTTCAATTCGTTTAAATACAGAGCTTCTTCTTCTTTATTCATTATCATCATCCAGAGAGTTTGTACTTTTGTAGTTTAGAGACTATACAAAATCAATGATCAAACAAATGGATGTCACAGCAAGTCAGCAACCCAATAGCCGTACAGTACTTAAACATTCTCATTAGTATGCGCACCCCCATCAATGTGTATCATACCACCTACTGAACGACTTTGGTAGTGGATCTATAAACCAAAAAAATTGTATTTTTAATTAGTATTTCCCTTTCAGACACCAAATCGGATTGAAAGCTGAAGATAAAAAGGCTGAAACTTTCTTTATGTTCTGCATATGGAAACACGGACAAATTGAAAAATTTACGCTGTTTGGTTGACTTAGTCTCTTTTGACAACAGATTTGTTTATATGACTTCTAGAATAACACTGAAACTTGATGATGGTATTGGTGGGGAATGTAATTACAAATTAATCAAATCATAATTTATCGAGGTTTCTCACTTTCTCTGCAACTGCATCCCAGGACACTTAAATAACTAACCCAGAGCCCATGTCTTAATGCAGTGAGTATCAAAAATACCTGAAAAAATCTCATAGCAAATGGAGAATTACAACAGTTTCACATACTTGGACCATAGTAACTTCATCAATTCAAGTCTCAACGAAGATTCCTCTGTTTTTAGCGACTGTAAGAGCGACAGATCCGGCGAGTTTCAAACGATGTCACCCGAGAGCCGAAGAGGACTCTTCCTCTCTTGCGCCATTGACAACTCCGACGATTTGATCAGATACCTCGTAACGCATCTCGAGTCATCATCCTCTTCGATCGAGGAGCAGAAGCAAGCTGCTATGGAGATTAGAATCTTATCAAAGGACAAACCAGAGAACCGTATCAAACTCGGTAAAGCCGGTGCGATTAAACCGTTGATTTCTCTGATATCTTCTTCGGATCCTCAGCTTCAAGAGTACGGAGTCACTGCGGTTTTGAACCTCTCGCTCTGCGATGAGAACAAAGATATGATTGTTTCTTCCGGTGCTATTAACTCGCTCGTTAAGGCTTTGAGATTAGGAACACCGACGACTAAAGAGAACGCTGCTTGTGCTCTTCTCCGGTTATCTCAATCGGAGGATAACAAAACCGCCATCGGAAGATCTGGAGCGATTCCTCTGCTCGTGAACCTCCTAGAGAACGGAGGATTCAGAGCGAAGAAAGACGCGTCTACGGCGTTGTACTCTCTGTGTTCAACCAAGGAGAACAAACTCAGAGCTGTGGAATCTGGGATTATGAAGCCCTTGGTTGAGTTGATGGCAGATTTTGAATCGGAGATGGTTGATAAATCCGCGTTTGTGATGAATCTGTTAATGTCGGAGCCGGAATCGAAGCCGGCGGTGGTGGAGGAAGGAGGTGTCCCGGTGCTAGTCGAGATTGTTGAAGCGGGAACGCAGAGACAGAAGGAGATGGCTACATCGATACTGTTGAAGCTTTGTGAAGAGAGTGTTGTCTATCGAACCATGGTGGCTCGTGAAGGTGCCGTTCCTCCGCTCGTGGCTTTATCGCAGAGTAGTAGCTCGAGTCGTGCTAAGCTAAAAGCTGAGGCTTTGATTACGCTTCTTAGACAACCTAGACAACAACAACACTTTGAATCTAACGAAAACGAAAGATAACACTTTATATATATATATATATATATATATATATATATATATCTGGGCCTTTTTACTAATGGGCCTTTGTAAATTACATTTTGCATACCTTGTTAAGTTAAGGGATTGGGCCTAAATGGGCATATTCATGTTAGTATAGTATTAAAAAAAACGGAATACAACTATCGTACACTATACAACTATCGTACACTATACAATATACACGCTTCCTTTTTTTCTGATATGTTTCCATGCTTAAATTGGCCGAAACAAGAAACATGGATGATGTTTTGTGACTTTTGTTGATGTCTTTTACATGAAAGTTCGGCGGAATTTTAGATAATCATGTAGAACAACAACAAACAACAAAAGCAATAGATTCTTCGACAACTGAAAATATAATGGAGAATAAAACAGAAACAAATGCAAGACAAAGAATAGATATTTTCAGGAAAAAAAAAAAGAGAATAGAAATCACATGGACTTAAATGAGCAGTGAGCTACAATCACATCATCATTTAATAATATCGACAACAAAATTCAATAATATTGACAAATAATATATTGTTGTGTTGACAATTACACATAATTGAGAGCCAAAACAAAGTAAAAAACAACATATGAGCTGTTTCGCGCAACGATAAAAAAACGATTGGCTAATCACAAACTCTACGGTGACACGCGTACCACCAGTTTCTCAGCTAATTGGGCTGTACACTTCGCCACGTTTTTTTTAATTCACTTTTCGTCAACGGTTCTGTTTTTCTGCTCTCAGTCAACGGCTCTGTTTGTGTTTTAATACCAACTTTAATTCGGCAGCCGACAAATCACTTCCATTTTCCATTTTTTACTATTTTTGTACTTGAAGAAAAATTCATAGATTCTCTCTAATTATAATGGTTCATTCAGATATATAAATTTGTTTCACAAAAGAGAACAACATCAAACCTCTCTGTTTTTATCATCTCTCTCTCTCTCGCTTAACTTGTAAAAGAGGAAGAAGAAGAAGATGAAGGAATCATTCAAAGTGTGCTTCTGTTGTATACGAAGCTTCAAGGTGAAATCAAGTGAGCCACCTGAAGAAATCAAGAACCTTTTCCATGAGTACTCCCAAGACGACAGGATGTCTGCGGATGAGATGCTCAGATTCGTCATCCAAGTTCAAGGAGAGAAACACGCTGACATCAACTACGTCAAGGATGTTTTCCACATGCTCAAACACCACGGCCTTTTCCATCCTCGTGGACTTCATCTTGAAGCCTTCTACCGCTATCTCCTCAGTGATTTCAACTCCCCATTGCCTCTCTCCCGCGAGGTTTTTTCTAATATTTTTGGATATAAGTAATATCTGTTTTTTACTTTGAGAGTTATATCCTAACTATGGGATTCATGAATTTTTGGTTTCAGGTTTGGCAAGACATGAATCAGCCTTTGTCGCATTACTTCTTGTACACGGGACATAACTCTTACTTGACTGGGAATCAGCTGAACAGTGATAGCAGCATCGTTCCGATTGTGGCAGCTCTGAAGAAAGGAGTTCGTGTAATTGAGCTTGATTTATGGCCTAGCTCTTCTGGAAAAGAAGCTGAAGTTCGTCACGGCGGGTTTGAATCTTTACCATCTATAAACCCTTCTTGAATCACTTCATCATTCAAGGTATTTTCTTGATTTGCTTTGCTGATGATTTCAGGACGTTAACGAGTTGTGAAGATCTGCAGAAATGTCTTGACGCTGTTAAGGAGAACGCGTTTGAGGTGTCTGATTATCCTGTTGTGCTTACCTTAGAGGACCATTTGCCTCCAAATCTTCAGAAGAAAGTCGCTAAGGTAAGATTCTGATCAATCACACAAATCTTGTTCGGAAAACTGAGCTTGACTGATGGTGAAAATCTTTGTAGATGGTGAGTAAGACGTTTGGAGAATCTTTGTTTCAATGTACCGACGAATATACAGAGTGTTTCCCTTCACCAGAATCACTCAAGAAAAAGATTTTGATCTCAACAAAGCCACCTAAAGAGTATCTTCAGACTCAAGTCTCTCAGGGTTCAACAACTGATGAATCCGTTAGAGCTAAAGTAAGAAAGCAAAAACAGAGTTAAAGTAACCGTTATCGTTTCTTGATGTTTTATAAGATTTTTTTTGTGTTGTGACAGAAAATTGCAGATGCAGAAGAACAGGTTCAAGACGAAGATGAGGATAGTGTAGCTGTCGAATACAAAGACTTAATCTCGATTCACGCTGGGAACCGCAAAGGAGGAATGAAGAACTGCTTGAACGGAGATCCTAACCGAGTCATACGGCTAAGCATGAGCGAGCAGTGGCTTGAGACTCTGGCTAAAACCCGTGGATCTGATTTAGTAAAGTTCACGCAGAGGAATCTTCTGAGGATATTTCCCAAGACTACTCGATTCGACTCATCAAACTATGATCCTATGGTTGGATGGATTCATGGTGCTCAAATGGTTGCCTTCAATATGCAAGTAAATAGTTTCAACGTTATCCTCTCTACTATAAACAGAGTCTTTCAATAGTAAACACCAACTATAAACTGTTTTGTACTGTGTGTAAATGCAGAGTCATGGGAGGCATTTGTGGATGATGCAAGGAATGTTTAAAGCCAACGGTGGATGTGGTTATGTGAAAAAGCCTGATGTGTTGCTCACCAGTGGTCCTGGAGGTGAAATATTTGACCCTTGTTGTCAAAACCTGCCGATCAAGACAACTCTTAAGGTTAATTTGTTTTGTATTTTCTAAGTTTATGTTTCCGTTTTTTGAAGAGCATGAAAGCATCTTAACGTTTTTTGTATGAGTAGGTGAAGATCTACACTGGAGAAGGATGGAATATGGATTTTCCTCTAGATCACTTTGATCGATACTCTCCTCCGGATTTCTACGCAAAGGCAAGTACCCATACATATGCTGGAAGCCTGGAATAAAAAAAACATGTATGGTTCGATAGGATTCTTGCGTGTTACGTCAACGGACATGACTCACACATTTGAGTTGTTTGTCTTTCAGGTCGGCATCGCAGGGGTTCCTTTGGACACAGCAAGTTACCGAACAGAAGTAGATACAGATGAATGGTTTCCAATTTGGGACAAGGAGTTCGAATTCCCATTGCGTGTTCCTGAGTTAGCGCTTCTATGCATAACAGTCAAAGACTACGACAGTAACACTCAGAACGATTTCGCTGGCCAGATATGTCTTCCGTTGTCAGAGGTCAGGCCAGGTATTCGTGCCGTGTGGCTCCATGATCGTGCCGGGGAGGTCTACAAGCACGTGAGACTGCTTATGCGGTTTGTCTTGGAGCCTCGTTAGTTGCTTCGTGGATGATGTTCATTTATCACTCGATCGTGTCAATAATAAACTATTGTCGGTATACACGTTTTTTTGGTGTGAAATGTTAAGGTGTCGGTACGGTACACATTACTCCATTTGTTAGTGATCGTACTAAGAAGCCACACGATAATATCAGCAAAATTATACAAAATGTGATTTGTTCAAACAGTTGATGAAAAATGTAAAATATTGTTTAAGCTCTTGTTATGGTCCACTTTAACCACTAATGCCAATTGATCAATTATGGCATTACACACTAAGTCACTAACGCACAAATTTCATTATGGCAATTCACACTATGATACTAAAGCAAAACTGCTTCATAATTAATGGCAATTATCACTAAAGTAAAATTGCTTTATGCCATAAAACAATATTAAAATACCGTTTGTTGAAATATCACTATCACCATAGTAAAGTAGTAGATGGATCGTCGTCATTGTAGTTCAAATTAACAAACAATATATAGATAGATGATGTTGTAGATTAAATTTGCTCTCTACCGATCTCTTAGAAGGTAAATTGCTATCCACAACATCTATATTTATTATCAAGTTCTGAAATCATCAGGACCCGGTCAGCCATAAATTATTTGATGCTCGAAGACGGAAATAGATAAAGTCATAATTAAAGATATGGGGCCTTTCAACCTAAAACGATATAGGTTTCTTTGTTTGAGTCTAAATAGATGGACTTCTATTGGGTCAAAATGTCATATATATGGATGGACATTAACAGTAATATTTTATAAACTTATAAACAAAATTGGGGAATATATGTGGCCTGGTGATTGGGTCAGTGCTGCACCTTTGTTATGTTCCCTTATGTTGGCAAAATACGTAATCTTTGATTATGCTTTTGCATTTGGTTTGGTAGAATTTTATGCAAAACCTGATTAGGTACATGAACATGCAATTTGTATTATCAATATTCCTGTATTACTAAAATCATAAAAATTGTAGAAAAAAATGATCATTATGATCCAAATTAAAACTAAGGAACAAATTTAAATTTGCAAAAAAAAAATGAATGGTCTAGCTACTTCCAATTTGCCCAACACGATGAGACAGCGTTACAAACTTTTTCTGACTTAAATACTTATTATTAGAGCTTTGTTAAACCATACTAAATTTCGCGACACGATGACAGAAACAATGGAGAATTTGGTCTGAATCTAGGAAGGCCGATTTTAGTTCCACTAGACTGAACATCAGCCTGAACTTGAGCTTCAAACTCAGAGTAAGTGAACGGCTTATAGTTAGATGACTTTATCACATAATCTCTCTTTGGGAACACAAAATAACACACTGAGTGTCTCTCCGTCTCCATGTTCTTCTTTTTCACTCTATGCGTCACACTCTTGTACTCATCATCGCTTATCGCCTGTATATATTTAGTTTCGTATATTACATAAAATCAAATGATAAAACAACTGAACCAAACTCATATGAATACACTGTAATTACCTGCATCATATCTCCAAGATTGACGATGAGAGTATTAGCAACAGGCTTTACACAGAACCAATCTTCACCTTTCATGACCTCAAGCCCGCCAGTCTCATCTTCTTTTAATATCGAGATAACCGAACTATCCGTGTGGACTTCCATCCCTAGAGCTTCCCCGGCTGCTCCATCGGAGCTCCCGGGATACCGGTAAACCCGTATTAGCCCTGTCGACTCCGATAAGTATTCTGATCTCCGGTTACCGGATAATTGTAGGCTCAGCGTTTGTGCTATCGCTTCGAACAAAGACACAGCAATCCTAGTTATGTGCCTTCCGTATTCCTCTATCAACACTCTGCAATAGAGATTAGATATTAGACAAGTTGATCCATTATGCGAAGAGTACATGCATGCATGTGTGAACAAGCTGAGGTCGACATGATGTGCAGCCGGCATACTATATATTCCAAAAAAAGAGATGCTGCCACAATTTATTTGAGTTTATAAATGGAACAAATTAGTAAGGATATAGTGAGTTTTAGTGACCACAAACTTTGGTCTAGTGGAAGGATTTCCCAAAACGTCTAATAAAACCAGCACTATATTTAAACGTATTAAACGATGAAAAGTAAACATCTCGTCAATCAAAACACCATGCACGTGTCAATACTGCCTTTCTCCTCAACTCTACAGTTTTTTTCCTTTAGTCACTGTTTTATTTATAAAAAAATGTCTAGCTAGCATCGGATCCTAGGTGGACATGCATGGTAGGAGTGGTGACATTGGAGCGTTGACGACTAGGCCATCTAAATCGTATGCATCTCGATCTACACATACTACAAAAATGTATGATCTTTGAAATAGAAACTATGCACAAAATAGAATGAACAATTCATTTATTATCTTTTGTTATTGCCGTATAAGAACAAATAAATATTTTGTCTTATACTATAGTCCACATGCACATTAGCTAGCTACACCTATATTTTAATTATTGAGTACTTTAACGTTGATTGATTAATTGCGGAATTAATTATTAACGATTAAGGAAAACAAAAACGACGACGTGTGTTACCTGAAAGACTCGAGCTTTGGCTCGTGAGCATCACCATCATCACAAGAAGTACTAAAAGTTGGAAGCTTGGAGAGAGGAACGTTGAAACCTTCGAGCATGTGTACATTTGAAGCTTGAGCTCCTCTCTTCAGCGCATCCCCCGAAGGATTCAGAGCTGGTGTTCCCCAAAAATACGTTAACGGAGAGTTAACGGCGGCGAACAATTCCCGTTTGTTCTCAAACGGCAGACTCAGCAACGAGCCCGAGATTTCTTGAAGCCGTGACGTTAACGCCAACGGTACTCCGTGATTCTCTAGACGGAATATTCCCCACTCCTTGCATGCCTCTCTCAGTATCTCCTTGTCCAAACGCTCCAAATCTATAACCGGGATTTTGATATCCTCGTCCCGGACAAGAACTGCAGGTTCGACCTCCGCCGTTGCTAGAGGGTCTCCGCCGCTGATAACACGCCGGAAAGCCGGTGGATATGACTCATTGATGCTCATCTCTCCGCCGTAAGCTATCTCTTTATTAGATCTCTATCTATTTTATATTTTTTCTTAAAAAAATGAAGTGTTTGATGATAGTTGATAAGTCAATTTAAGTATGAAGAGCTGGAATATTATATATAAGGTATAGTATGTAAATCTGTATATTAGCAACAGTTTTCCTTATAATATAATATTCCTTAATGAATTGAAGACATGGTCTCACTTGAGTCGTCACGGATTTATATATCTGTAACACTAATAAGGCATACAGATTCGAAGAGACCAAGTTGCATGCAAAATGGGTATGTATACCATTTAATCTTTACTTGTCGGTCCATCACTCGTAAAATTCCAATACTTTTTCTAAATTAATCAAAATGTGTTTTGATTTTAAATAAAAGAACTTATTCGTAATTGCACCAATAAAACAGAATCATCCTATTCGATAGTAACATACCATTATCAGTTTGTATAAAGCATTAGACGGATCCAATATGGATCTCCAATTAGCCCAATAGGATCCACAAGAAATGCATACCGAAGTATCATGAGAAGAAGAACCCATAAAGAATTTTTACCAAAAGAAAAATAAAGAACCCATAAAGAAATAAGCAAAGCCAGAAAGAAGTCAACAAAAAAGGGTTGGGACTTGGGAGGGGAGTGGGAGAAAAAATTGGTAATGAAGCGTTGACAAAAACCACAGACGAAACAGTGACAGTCCCTATCTTGTACATCCACAATTCCACTTGCTTGGCGCTGATGTGACATACGTGGCACCACGCTTTGCACACGTCATCTCCCACTCCCGCCTTCATCTTGACACGTGTCGTCATCTGCATGGTCTTCTTCGCTGACCTTTTTTCCATCTCCGCTCACTTATATAAGGTTAAACGTATATATATTCATTGTGATTCTTTGAGAAGTAAAAATCAGTTTGGATAAACACAACTAAACACGTTTCCTTTTATAAATACAATATACGACGTACACGATTCTGTAACTGAAGCATTATTTTTTAAGATTCTTTCTAAAGAAAAGAATTATCAAGACAGAGAGAGAGAGAAAAAAAGATAGGGATAATATGAGTTTTGTAGTTCGTCTTGTTGTATGTCTCTTATTGACACTTACTATTACATCTTTAGCCCGTAGCTCTGTCTCCGTTTCAGGTTCGTAGTATTATACCTCTTATTCTTCTTCTTCTGCTTTCGTTTCACTCTGATTCTCTTATATCTTGATTGATTTCGTTTGGTTTTCTAGGGTTTGATGAGAATAATGGATTCGAAAGAAGGTCGTTGATGGTGAACGTCGAGGATTATGGTGATCCGTCTGCAAATCCTAAACACAATCCCGGTGTTCCTCCGGCTAATACCGGCCAGCGTGTTGCTGGTAGAGGCTGACTTTTACTTATCTCAGTCAGAAGAACAGAACTCGTCTTGTCTGCATCTTCAGATTGTCTGATATAAAATTATTATTAGTTTCTGTAACCTCCGTATCTATTAATATCTCTAATCTGTATATTTTTTATAAGCATTTCTCTTAGTCTTTTTTTATCGGCCATTTCTCCATTTTTTCCCTTGAAAATGGCTGTGATTTGGTATCAGCCTTATTTTCCAAAGTGTGTGTATGCAACATGTTTGAATCAAAGAGTGAACTCTAGTTAAACCAAAAAGGTAAGCCACTAAACCAGCAGACCAAAAGCTTTAAATTTAAACATAAAGACACTTTTAGGCACATGAGATTGAAACACCATCTCGTGTCAAAATACTTGTAGAACTTCACGGAAGGTTCCACCTGCTCTGTCTTCTGATACTACTTCAGTAGATGATGCTCGGTCTTGTTAAAGTTTTACTGATGAGATCTCTCAGCTCGATCTCTCCTGGGAATCTGCCTTCTTTCAATTTAGAGAACACCTGAAAAAGAAGCACCAGTTCGTACATATTACTGTTGACTGATTGACCTTAACATATCTGAAAATCATCTTGAACCATAAATAACATATCTAAAAATCATCTTGAACTGTTAATAATACTAACGAGTTCCCCGTTGCAGATAACTTCAAAGGCGCCTGAGCTTTGAAGGTAAGACTGCAGAAAGTTTCCGATAAGCCAAGTGGAAGCCATGGATCCAAATCTATTGGCCCTCAAGGAATGGAACCAGGCAGGTGGCTGCGCAATTCCAATCATGGGAAAGATACGATCACCTGCAACAATCATACCAATAACTCCCATTTGAGCAACCGGCACAATTTTAGCAAGAAGGCGCTTTGGTGCTGGTGGTGGGTAATTTGCGAGAATCACATCTAAACCAGGAAAAGCCGTCTCTAACATCTTCTTCATGGTGACTGCAGTTCCCCTGCAATTTAAAAAATTGGAATGAGCACACGTCCGAAACATACAGAACACCAGTCACCCTGTTGTTAAAAGCTAGAGTTACTTATTCCTTTTGCCGAGCAGTTCAAAAGGTATAATCAGCTTTTAACATACAACATGATCAAGAATTTGTATGTTACAAAATGTTACAAGGTATAATAAGTCTAACAATCAAAAGAGTTTTCAAAGAAGTCATATCTTAGAAACAAATCTGGTTTTTTTCCATATTTTATTACATCTAAGAATCATCCCCAATGATGTGTGTTTAAGAAAGTTAAAAAGTTTACCTGCCCACATATCCCTAATCCCCACATATCTCTAATCTAAACATTATATTTTCACATCGCAGCTATTGTGAATCCCCAAAAGGAAAAAAAAAAGAAACCCTCAAGAACTGCAAACGATGTAGCTTTGATCAATAATCAATCCATGGAAACTCCAATTTCATATATAAACGCGTAAACATTACACCACGAACAAGTGTAGAAAAAAAAAAAAATAGAATCAGTTTAGACATAAGTAATAATGATGTAGTTACAGTTTGGGACAGGTTTGCGGGGTTGCAAAACCTCTAATAGGTTTATGAATCAATCCGTAAACTGCCTAGAGGCAACGAATTACTTCTTTGAAGACGCTGAAACTTATCAAAAGATAAACTAAGATGTTCATGTATCTGACTATTGAGCAATGACTCGAGCAGTGTCCAAATTATCTAAGTAGTTTTCCCTCACCACGGGAACCTTTACTTAAAAACCACGTTAAGAGGTTCTCTAATCACAGTGAAATACAAGAAACCCGAAGCTAAATTACAAGGAGGAACGTTGAACCAGGACAAACCAATAAAATCGAAATGGCAAATCTAAGGTATATTCAAAGTAAGAAATTGGAATTACTTGAAAGAACAGGAGACACAGAAGTTGATCTCTACAGTATGTCCATATCCAATTGCACCTAAGCCACTTGTCTTCTACAAAAGACAGATTCGTTTAAAAGGGAGATAAACTGAGAGAACATAAGCGGAAGGAGAAGAAGTTGAAATACACGAAAATATAAAAGAAAACTTCACCTGTGAAGGGAAATCAAGGGTTTCGGGGATGATGGAAGCAGGACGATGCTGGTGAGGTATATGCGGTGGCTGATGAGGATGGTGAGACTGAGGTTTAGGAGGCGGAGGAGTGAAGAGATTGAAGAGATCCGAACAAAATAAGAATATAGGTAGACCTAACAAGATCAACTGTGCTCTGTCCATGGCTGATATTTTGATCTCCTATTTAACAGAGTCGAGAGAGAGAGAGAGAGGGAGAGAAGAAGTTGTGTCAAGCGAATCGAAGAAGAACGAGAGAGAGCATCTGTCTTGTTTGGATGCTAGAATAATGCTTTCCTAACTCATTGTTGACTTGACGCCTTATATTTTCTAAACTACCCCGTATTTATATTTTAGTACATTTACACCCCCGTTTGGGGTGGGAAATTGAAACTTACGCCAATCGGACAAGGAAGCATTCTTATGGGCAGCCATTTGAAGTCTACAATTGGGCTCTTTTTATTAGAATTTCTCAGCTTATATGGGCCTTTCAGTATGGGCCTTCAGTATTTAGATTGGACAAGTCAATAAGTGACAGAGGTATGTTACACAAAAGCGGCACCGGACGACATGAAGTTATCTCCGGGAATTGACTTGTCAAAAGCGCGTGCAGTGCACATCATCTTTACTGTTGTTTGTTCACGCTAAAAGGTGAAACACAACAACAACAAAAAAGCTGTTTTGATTTACGTTTTTTGTTTTTTTGTTTTTTTTCTTTGACTGAGATAGTTTTAGTTCAAATCCTAGATCCCGCTACGAATTTGTTTGTTCACACTTTATCTTTGTTGCTCAACCGGAAAAACAAAAGTTAAGAGAAAAGTTGTTTTCCTTCTGCGTTACTTCTCCGTTACTTTCGACATACACTGACACTATAGGCACATTAGACCATGAAGGTGAAGTCATCATCTTCGTCTCCTTCGCTCCCACTCGGCTCAAAGACTCACTCTTTCGGCTGTATCTCTCTCATTCTTGATAGATTTCTCTGTTCCGGCTCCTCTTCTACCTGCCCATATGGTCGAATCACTGAACCCTGTTTCGAGTCTCGTGATTTCGTCTCTGAACCACTCAGAGTCAGAGGAGATGAGCCGGGAGCTGTGGCGAGGCTCATGGGTTTGGACTCGATTCCAGTTACTGATAGAGCCAGAGTCGTCTCAAGGAGCCGTTCAGTGAACTCTGCTGGTTATATGAAGAGGGACGATGATACGGTTCAGGGGAAGCATAGAAGAGTTAAGTCCACTCTTGATTCGTACCAGTTTCCTGAGTATGTTGAGCTTGAAGATGATAAGTTCTTCATTCTCAGCTTCGAGAAGGATAAAACTGAGAAGAAGGGTTTTGGAGAATTGAAGCAGCCGGAAGAAAGAAAATGTAAGAAGAGACGAGAAACCAGAGAGAATCAAACACACATAGAGGGTAAAGAGAACAACATCAATGCAATGAACGTTTCTCCAGGACGCCATAGGTTTGAGATTGGAGAATTGAATCAGCCTAGAAAGGAGAAACGTAAGAACAGAAGAAAAAGGAGAGCAATTGAGTTGAGACAGAACATCGAGACGGTGAATTGCATTAAGAGCAATGATTGTTGGTCTAGAGGTGGAGATTCAGTCAGTTGTGATGTGAGATCAACAAAGGAAGAAGAAGACTGCAGAAGCTGCAATGATTCGAGCCCTGTCTCGGTTCTTGACTACGACTGGTTGGCTGGTGTTCGAGTAACTCCATCATCAGGTTGGTGATTCTTCAAATTCAATATTAAAATGTCATCTCTTGAGTTAAAAGCATTCTTGATTCCTTGTAACAGAGAAAACTTCGAGAAGACAATTATGTTCAGAACTCGAATCCAGTAAGCATAACGAAACGATTCAAGAAGATTACATGACATTGACCAGTAGATCAAGAGAGTCGAAAGTCCGAGGTCATAGCTACCAAGAAATGTGGCTCATGATTTGCAAACTCACTGTATCTGACCTTGACCATTCGAATTGGGGTTACGGAAAAGCTTCAAATTTCGAAGTTTTGGAAGGAATCATAAGCGAAGATATCTTAGATCAACTCTTGGTAGAAATAATTACAACACTTTCCCTAACTTCTCAAGTGTAAAAACAATTATGTCTTCCAATTATATCATCATTACTAAACATAGATTCAGATACCAAGAAAAAATAAATTGATTACTCATTTTGAATAGTAAAGAATCAAGGAAGCGAGGTAACTGAAGGTTTCTTTTGGTTTTGAAACCTTGTCACCTCTGTTTTTCTATGGAGACAGAGAGAGACACAAACGAACTCTCTTTTGCCACCAAGAATTTTTTTCGTTTTATTCTAAGGAAAAATAACAAAACATTAAACAAATAAAATGTAATAGATTAGTAACGACCTCTCGGAATCTTTCTGACTTTGCTTCTTGTGGAATAGTTAATGAAAGTTCAAAACTTTGATTCAAGCCACGGTCTGTTCTGTCTCCATGTATGATTGCTCCATCCAAACTGGAGCTAGTCTTGTTTCCTGTGGTTCTTTCACCAGCGGCTCCACCCAAGAGACATCTGGCTCTTCGAGCCCGGTCCCTTCATTGGTAAGTCTTGATTCCATGCCACCAGCTCTGAGACGGAAAGAAGTGGATTTTCTGAGCTTCTGCAGCTCGTCTCCTTGGACGCTCCAGTCAAGTTTCCCGTCCAATGAGCCCCAATCGTTTAGACAAGTTGTAGTCATGGAAGAGATTGTGGGATGGTGATTCAGTCCGTTGTTGCGTTCTATGAAGCTCTGGCTTCGCTGATGAGCAAATTCAGCCGCTCTTGAAGTCAAGACTGTGGGGGAATCCACTGAAAACAGAGAATTGGCTCCCACAGGTGATGAAGATAGACTGTTTGGATGCAGCTGCGGGTTAATAAGGCTGTGTCGGATCTGTAGACCCGATGTATTATCCTCTGTCCCAAACATATCAGTTAGGCTATTCACCGGGCTCATTGCTCCTCCTGCAAGCCTGTTCATTCCCTTTCCAGAGAACGGAGATGAAGCAGCTGACATGGGTGTGTTGTTGTTCCATCTACTTGGAGAAGAAAGACTTTGAATGTCTTCTGAGAAATCGATTTCTCTTGCATTCAACGCAGACTTCAATCTGCTTCCAGGGAGCTGCAATGCAGGAGGAGTAATGGCAGGCCAGTTCATCCACGTTTTGCCACCACCAATAGGAGAGGATACGCCATTAGGACTCAAAGGAGGTGTGGTTGATGCACCGAGAGGAAGAGGACTGATCGGTCCCATGTCAAAAGCAGAAGACGAGTTGCAAGATGAGAAGGAAGACCGTGGGGAAGGAACACCTGATCCAGTTGAAGGGTACAACGGACGCAGCTCTTCGGGTTTGTGGGCAAAGAAACAAACTCTTCTTGAACAATTAGTCTCGTCCTTGCAGAGACGGGTCCTGTACTGAGCAGGGTGAAGCCAGCACTCAAAGATACCGTGCGCATACTCACAAGTATCACCTCTGGAACAAGACCCTTTCCGGAACTCAGGACATGGGACACAGCTGTAATGGTACTTCCTCGGATCACGCCTCCTTGCGTTCTCACCCGGATGGACAAACGGGCATTCTGTCCAGTCGTGCGAGTATGCTCTAGAACACGGCTTGATCTTGAAAGCATACATCCGGAATTCATCTGTCCCGTAGATACCGTTCTTGATATCAGGAAGCGTGGGATCAACCGGATACTCCTTCCTCTCAGACCCCCGAGGAGGCGAAACTGAAACTGAAACCTCAACCTCAACCTCTCCTTCTTCTTGCCCATTCACTTCAGTCAAATCATCATTTCCTTTGAACAAACGGTCCAAAACCTTCTTCCTCGAGCCAAAAACTGGACTCAAACAAGGAAAAATAATGTCTCCAGGCTTGTTACCATAAGCATCACAAGAATCTGGATCCGCTGAGCCCTTCAGCAGAAGAGTAACGACCTCAAGGCTATTCGCAGACAAGCCAGAGACAGCGCAGTGAAGGGCGGTGGCACCATCAGAGCCACAGGAGCGGTTCACATCTACAAGACCGGTACTAATGATGTATTCAACAATATCTGTGCTTCCAAACAAGGCAGCGATCATAAGAGGCGTCCTCTCCTCAAAACCCATCTTCTTTGATCCTAAAATCCTTCCATACCACAAACCAGACCGATCAATGCACTCGAGACCTTCTTCTTCAACTAGAGACTTAAAACCGGAGAGATCATTGTAGGCTGATGACTCCAGCAAAAGAGAGAATTTGAGGTGAGACAGCTCATCATCTCCCATGGCAAAAATGAAAAAAAAGCTAAAACCTTTCCCGCTCTATTGATTTCACTGCAAAAAAAAGTAAGAAAAAAATTGAAAAGGATGAATCTTTTTTACTTGTGAATAAAAAGGTATACATAAACATAAACATGATAACAGATTTGAAAACTGCAGAAACGAAAAATTAAAAATTAAAGCTAGGAGAGAAGGAAGGATTTGTTAGTTGGGATACAAAATTTCCAACTTTAAAAACAAACCAAACCAAAAATAAACACTAAACAGATCCATAATTAACCATTTCACAACATCGAAAACTAATCATATGCTGCCCCTTTTGCCAATCAGCAAATCAAACAAACAACTTAAGGAAACCCAAAAAACTAAAAATTTGATAAATAAGGATTCAAGTGAAACTAATAACCAGTGTGACTAATCTCAATCCATTAATGGAACTCCCTCAAGTTCATAATTTTGTTTGTCTGGGATTTTCTCATATTCACTTAGTAATCAAAGAAACAGAGAGAAAAGATTTATCTACCTTTGAGAAATCTGATCAAAGAGGAAAAGAGAAAAAGAAGCACTCTTTATTCTCGACCACCACCACCAAAACAAAACCGTTCTTCACTTCCTTTAAACTACTCAATTTATTGAGAAAACAAATCCTACTTTTTTTTTTTTGTTTCCCTTCTTTTTCTTCTTCTTCTTCTTCACCTTGTCCCTTTCTTCTTAAGGTCAAAATAATAGAAAAAAATAAATAAATAAAGAGGAGAAGCTTACACTAAAAAATAAAACAGACCACCATCTCCATCATTCTTTTTCTTCTTCTCCTTCTCTCTCGTCTTTATTTATTTATTTCACCTTCTGACTAAATTGAATTTGTAGTGTAAGAAAATAATAATAATATCTAAAATGTGAAGGAAACGAAGGTGTAGGTAGAACCCATACACAGAGGAACATAACTCATCGGTTTTTGTCACGCTTCACGCGTTTTTCCGGTTTTTGGTGGGATGACGTGGAAACCATGCATCGTCAGCATGTTTTTAAAATGAGCTACTTACTTTTTTTTCTTTTTCTTTTTTTCTTCTTACATTTTCACGAGAGCTAAAGGTAAAACCACTGCCTGTGATTTTTATCTATATAAACGCACCTTTTCAATTGGTTTGTCACCGCTCCGGAATAATAATAATCCAGAAAGAAAGAGAAAAAAACACACACAGAATCGGAACCGTCTCGAATGGATAGCAACTCTTTTTTTTGTCATAAAGCGGCTGATTTGTTGAGTTACTTACTATCATTCATAAGAATTATCTAATAAAGTTTATTTTAGATAATACATACTCTAATCTATACTAATAAAGTAGAGAGAAACTGACCTTTTTATCACATTAAATTAATCGGTCGACAAATTCCAACAAAAAAGACGATTAGGTAAAACAAAATATCCTAAAAGAGTAGAATAATGTGTAATTAATATTGGTAATGGAAAGAATTCGAACAAACCTGACCAAACTTTGTATTTTCTGTCTGCATCATCATATTATTAATTATTATTATTTGGTATGTGATTAGAGATAGTGGTACGTGATCCATGACACTGTTTGTACGATATTTGTTTTTAATGTATTTGTTTAAAAAAAATTGAAAAATACTAATAAATAAAAAGTATGAAAGTAGTGTCCCTTGTTTATTATAAAAAGGAAAACGACTACTGTTTTATAGTAATGGAAGCAGATCAAATGCATGCAACCGAACAAACCCATCAATGCCTTTTTGTGTGTGTGTGTAGCGGCATTAACGAAGCTGCTCCACTGGGGTTGGCTGCTCTCTTTCGCATTCTCCACATAACCCCTTTCATTATTATGATTATTCCTTTTTTTTTCTAATTAACTTTGCGATGGATAACATAAAGTCTGTTGGTTTTTAATAGTCAAATAATACTATTATTTTGTTATAAGTCACTCAAAGGACAAATAATATATGTAACAAAAAAAATGCTTTAATTATTGTGGGAGTAATATAATTTATTCATTTTTTTATTTTATTTTTGAAAGAAGAAAAGTATAATAAGCGTGTGTACCAATAGGGGAGGGAATCCATGAATTCTGATTTCTTCTTCTTCTTCTTCATCTTCATCTTCTGCGTCTGACTAATAAAAAAATAAAGGAAAAGGATGAATTGGAATAAGAAAGCATGCGGGACCTTACTGATAGCGACTAACCATTGCTAGTTTATCAGCCGACGCCACTCACGACAAATCCCCAAATGGCACTTTCTCATTGGACAGACCATCTTGACTTTTTATGCTCCTCCTCTCGATCCACTGTATCTATAATGTATTCTCTCTCTCTCCGACTACTACTACTACTAGCGGCCAAGCACTCCTGGGCCAGAAAGAGCACATATAACGACACCACCAATGTGTGTGTCTATACGATGATGATGACATGTCTCAAGGCCCATAAATTAAGTCCTAAAGTTTGGCCCATTATCACTTCTTTCCTAACAACTCGTTTCTCCTCAGTCCTCCCCCTTCAACGGAAAAAATTTAGGCCAGGAATATATTGTAAAAATGGTAATTAATGAATGAAATATGTGTAAATATCTATTTCACAAATTTCCCGTATCTTGACATACGTATATATAATTCTGTAAATATATTTGTTTCTTTGTTAGTAGACCTCGAGAGTGTGTGTGTGACTGTGTGTGTCAATCTATTATTTATACAGTACTCGCGCGTTTTCTTCTTAAATACCAAGTAGGCAAAGTTATACAATTGAAAGTGAACCGAAAATAACGATCATCTCGAAATGAGAATTTTACATTGTGATTTAGATGAGACCTATAAGGTAACGACCTTGCCTTGCTCAGCAATCCATCATATGTTCCCAACATCCATTTTCGGCGACAAAATACATGCGGATCGATAGAGTCTAATTAAATTTGCGTGGAAAGGATTCCTATCTCTATCTATACATATGCACTCTTTCAAGAGGTATAGTTGGAAGAGCAAGAGTTACAACAATAGTCGCTTGATACCTCTTTGTCTATCTCCAGTTACACCTCTCCGTCTCCTTTGAAAAATGTCTCTCTTTCTGATTTGTTGCTTGCCGCGATCTGTGACAGTCGTTTTGATACTAACATTTTTTTTCTTGGAACATGGGCAACAGTTTTGTATAGAATTTTAGCTTATATACAATTCATTTCCAACTGGTTTTGTTTTAAATGGCATCGAACTTTATATGCATCTTAAGATATTCACTTGTAGCACTTGGAAACGCATCAAATGGTATCACAAACGACAATTCTACACGACGCACTAAAAACTATATACATTAGATGGGCTCTACTTGTATCACACTCGTTATGGACATCTCTTTATTCTTATCACACTTGATCAAGATCAGACGCTGGAGATATACGGTTAGTTTGCTTCCATCTCCATCAATATGCATAATTACATCAATATTCAAAAAAAAAAAATATATATATATATGCATAATTACATTCATAAAAATCTTATCTATGCTTGTAAAATATATTTCCAAACAATCAAATGTAATTCAGTATAGTTAATTCATACAAAGATAAGTGACAAAATAAATACCACAAATCGTGAATTGTTATTGTTTAATATAGAACAAAAAAACTTAATAAACAGATAAAAAAAACAAAGAATGAAGAAAAAATAAGAAATAAGATGGTGAAAATAGGTAATTTTGGATTTTATAAAAAAGTAATTGTTTGTACTTTGTAGTACTTTTTTACTGATTGGAAAAAAAGGAAACTGTGCACTAACTAATTGTAAATTTACCAAAAATTGAAATTTCTATTCCACGTTTGTAAAAAATTAAAATAAAAACAACAAAAAAAAAAAACAAAATCAAAGTCCTTATTTAATTAGGGGAATTAGACTATAGGTAGAGAGAGTACAGCGTTACTTGGGGAGAAAGCTGCTACTCACACACCTAAAGTAGCTGCAAAATCTCATCTTTTACCCATAATTCTTCTCTTCTACCCTTTCGGAAGTCTCTCCTAAGACTGCCTTTTCCCCCAAATTTCTCCCCCGAAGTCGAAGCTTTCAATGCCATCGCCGGAGGAAGAAGAGCCGAAATTCGGCTTAAACAGCACCGGTAGAAGAAATCTCCGCCGGAAAAAGCTTCTCGCCGGTGAAAAAATAGAGGTAATTAAATCCACTGGCTTTTCGTTCCCTCCCGCTTGACTGTATCGTTCCCACCGTGGGTCTTTCGATTGTAGGGTTTATAGGGTTTATGAGTTTCCTAATTTCGGTGATTTTGCACCTTTTCGTTTAGAGATATTTGATAAAATTGCGGCTGTTTTCCAATGTTTGGGTTTTGATGGTGGAGCCTTGTTGGTAGATTTGACTTTTGTGAAAGCTACTACACTGTTTGCTTCTCCATTTTATAAATTTTGCTTTTTTGGGTGCTTGTGTAGCTTTTTGTTTCGCTTTTGACAAGTTATTTAAAGGATTATCTAGTTTCCACTCTTAATGCAAACTTATTATCTGTTTTTTTGTTAATAAATTTGATGAATTTCGCCTTTTTTGGAAGGTTGTTGCAGTATACTTTCACGTTTTGGATTTGATCTTCAAAGCCTACTAATTGGTGGATTCGACTTTTATGAAAGCTGCAATTGTCTATTTTTCCTTTATAAATACCTTTTGTTTTTGATGTTTCTTTGCGTCTCTAGATAGCTTTTTATGGAGATTTTAGAAGTTAACTTGAAAGTTTCTCTAGTCTCAATGCTTAATGCAAACGTACATCTTGCTTTCGATGAGTTTTATCACTTCTGTTTTTGGTCAACTTTTTTAATCTCATCTGTTTAGTATAGTTAATATTGCTTCGGTTTCTAATTCTAGAAAGTAATTGTTTGGCTCGTTTAGGTAAGAAGTCTTGAGGAAGGGTTTCTCGGTTCTTGGTATTTAGGAACTGTGATTGCAGCGAAAAGGCGATGTCGGCGTTGTATCAGATATGCTAACATTCTCTCTGATGATGGTACTGATTATCTTGTGGAAACTGTTGATGTTTCCGATGTGGTAGAAGGGTTGAATTCTGATTGTACTGACGTTTCTGATACTTTTCGTGGACGTTTAAGACCTGTGCCGCCAAAACTGGAAGTTGATAAATCGAAGCTTGTGTATGGGATCTGCGTCGATGTATTTTTCAGTGAAGCTTGGTGGGAAGGTGTCCTTTTTGACCACGAAAATGGTTCTGAGAAAAGGAGAGTTTTTTTCCCTGATTTGGGTGATGAAATGGATGCTGATCTTCAATATTTACGTATTACTCAGGATTGGAATGAGAGTACAGAGATGTGGAAGTGTCGTGGGAGATGGTTGTTTCTTGATTTGATTGAGACATATAAGGAGGATAATTATCTCCCGGTTTCCGTAAAGCAACTTTGGTATGACATCCGGGACAGGATTGGTTTTGCGAGAATCCAGGAATGGACTTGCTCTACTAGGTATTTATGGGAAGATTTGATGCTTGAGGTGATTGATGATAATCTTAGAATTACCGTTAACCAGTTTCTTCATGATTATGACGCTGAAAGATTCCCTCAATTGAAGCTCTTAAAAGAAGCTTCTCAGGCGGTTAGTGAGACCAATACTTGTCTCAGCGGTGTGCTAGTGATTGCTCAAAAAGAACAACAATTTTCCTGCACTGACAAAGATTACCAACTGGCAAGCCAGATATGTCATTCTTTGTCTGTCTTAACTTCTGTTTCTGGTATAAGGTCAGAGACAAGGTACATCAATAGGGAAACCGAATTTTCCAGCAAGAAATCTACTGCCGTTGATAAAAAGTTGATACTACACAAGAAAACTGGAAACTGGCATCCTTTTAATTGTGTTGCTAAATCATGCCCACAAGCTGTGTCAAGCTTTATCAGGTCAATGTCACCAGAAATGGCCACACATGTCAGAAAACATATTAAGTCTATGGGGTGGACCATAGAACATATGGTAGACGAAGCTGGGAGGCAAAGGTTTCGCTACCTCTCACCAAATGGAAGATTAACAGAGCATTCTCTTCGTCAAGTGTGTTTCAGATTGAAACAACGTGATGAATCCTTGACTACTCCGAGGATGGCTAAGTTTCCTATTCTGTCTTGTGATGATCAGACGTATAATACCCAGAAAATGAGGTGTATTGTTTTGGCATTGCCGGCGAGGAATAGAACTGTCGGTCCTGGTGAAGGAAGGACACCGCCTGCTGAAACCTTGCTTGAGTGTGATACACAAGGAAATGAGGAGATTTTCACGGAGGAGAGCCGCCATTTTTGTCCCAGAAATGCCTTCTCGGGTCAAAAAAAGACACTCTGCGTTAGGCTTGAGCCAGAAACCAAAGCTCAAGGCATACAAAGGTTGAAAAGTAAGCGTAAACAGAAACATAAGCTTAGATATAACTCCAAGAAGGAAGAAGTGATTACAGGTTTGCGAAATGTTGATATGAGGATGAGAAGGGGGAACACTTCAAGAATGTTAATGGATATCAAGAATCGAGTAATTGGTCGTGGTAAAACTCGTGTGTTACGATCAAGCAAAAGAGTGCAGCGGGTAATAACTCCCATCTCAAGAAATCACAGTCCACGTAGTATTCTTTCCTGGCTCATCGACAACAATGTGGTGCTACCTAGGGAAACTATACGATGCCATAACCAAAAGGATGACACTCTGAGAAAAGAGGGGAAACTAACCCGTGAGGGTATAAAATGCAGTTGTTGCCGGCGAATTTTCACTATAAGTGGATTTGAAGTTCATGCTGGTAGTGGATCCTGTAGAGCAGGAGCCAATATCTTCCTGGATGATGGAAGATCTCTTTTGGAATGCCAAATAGAAGCCTATGAAGCAAGAAAGAAAGCACAACCGCCTAATATTCTGAAGATAAAATTGCGTCAAGGGGAGAACGATGTAATTTGCTCCGTTTGTCACTATGGCGGCAAACTGATTCTCTGTGATGGATGTCCATCTGCCTTCCATGCAAATTGTCTTGGGCTGGAGGTTTTATCTTTTTCTCTTATTTCACTAAGTCCGTGGTTAAAATTTACTAATCTTTCTCACGGTCTCTTAACACGTTCTTGTTGGAAATGCAGGATGTTCCAGATGGTGACTGGTTCTGCGCATCATGTTGTTGTGGTGCCTGTGGACAAACCATTGTGAACGCTACTAGCAAATATGCCAAGGAAGAATATTTTATCAGTTGCAAGCAATGCGAACTTAGATGTAAAAAATTCTTCCCTATGCTAATACAAAAGGTCAACACGAAATATTAATTGATATTGAGTTCTGTTTTATATGTGGTTCATATAGATCACCCTAGCTGCATGCGTTATGATGGTGCCGGTGATTCATTAGATATATTCTTGGTAGATAAGTGGTTTTGCAGCAAAAACTGTGAAAAGGTACATAAATCAAAATCCCGTGTTCCATTTGTGTTTATTACCATCCATCAGAAGACTAACTAAGCAGCCAACAAAGGAAATCAAAGCTGCAGTTAAGATTATATACTGCATGCCATACTCAATATTGCTCTTACGTAAAATATACTGTTTTTATAGATATTTGAAAATCTCTGTGAGCTTATTGGAAAACCGAGAGAGGTGGGCGTGGACAATTTAACGTGGAGATTGTTGCAGTCCTTGGAACCAAATACATGTGGGATTGACGCTTCTAAAATTGAGGATGTGGCAGAAAATCACTGTAAACTGAGTGTTGCCCTTGATGTGATGCATGAACTTTTTGAGCCTGTGAAAAGACCTCATGCTGGTGGAGATCTTGCTGAAGATGTTATTTTTGGCAGATGGTAAGAGACAAACAAGGAATACCATTAAGTATTACATGCAACAGCCTTCTGTTACACTCTTTCCCATCAGACTTCCTAACTCTAAAAAAACTGCAGGTCAAAATTCAAACGTTTGAACTTCAGTGGATTTTACACGGTACTTCTAGAAAAGAATGACGAGCTGGTTACTGTGGCTACTGTCAGGTAGGCTTTGTAAAGCTTAAAATATCTATTTACAAAATCAAAAAAATTGTTGCCTGTATAAACCTCTATTGATATATTAGCTTGACATATTCTGTTTGTTTCCATTTCAGAATTTTTGGGAATAAAGTTGCAGAAATGCCCTTTATTGGTACTAGATTCCAGTATCGCCAGCGCGGCATGTGCCGGGTTTTGATTAATGAACTCGAAAAGGTGTTTACTAATGAAAAATTCACATCACCCCTTGGCTCAAGACGCCTTGTTTGCTTATCCTGAATATCTCTTAACTGTTAGATTGAAAATGCTGTGTTTTCCAGGTGCTCATTGAATTGGGAGTTGAAAGGCTGGTACTGCCTGCTGTTCCAAGCGTGCTGAACACATGGATCAATTCATTTGGATTTACAAAGATAACACTCTCCAAAAGGAAAGACTTTCTGAAATTTGCCTTCTTGGAATTCGGACGAACAATATTGTGCCAGAAGATCTTGAGCAGTGTGGCAGATCCATTTCTAAGTAGAGGTAAGTTCCCTTGTTTTTTGTTTTTGTTTTGCTGATGAGGTAAGTCCCTTTGTTTGCTTTCTTTATCATCAAAGACTGTAAGCTTTTCAAACTCAATCATCTTGAATAAGGATTTGAAACTTCAGTTTATGCAGTCTCTCTAGGTGAACCACACTGTGACATTCTCGGGACTGAAGACAATTCTGCTTCTGATGATAGATCAGAAGTACATCAAGCAGAACAGCACGTCGATGAGTCTATCTCCACCAAAAATCCACCAGAGTATGATGTTCTAACTCTCACTCCTCTCATTCACTAATTAAAAAAAAAAAAAAACAAACAACGAGAAAACAATAAAATAATAAAATGCTGCAAATGTCTCGCATGAGTCCTTGAGAATTAAGTAACCAATACAAAAATAAATAGGGGAGTCCATGAAAGTAAGGATCCATAACATGGTGGTATTGTTGTATCTCTGGGATATAAACAATAAAGTCCTTAAGTTATAAGATTGAAGAACAAGTTTCAAGAAATGTCGACTATTCTTGGCAACTAGCTGAGTCAAAAGATGATGGGTTAGGCTTTTGAATGTGAGTAGCGAATTGGAACAGAAGTGTAGAGGCTACAATAGGAGAGGGAGAGTCTATGAGAGTAAGGACCCTTAACATGTTGATTTGACATTGGTTGTGCCTTTTATGATTTACATGTGTGATAAAACTGTTTAAGAGTAAATCTATAAGTTAGAAAATGACAGACACGAATTGAGAAACAAGTTTCGAGAGATCTGGACTATGCTGGAGAACTGATCAAGTCCAAAGTTAATAAAATAGGTTTCTGACTCTGTGGCAAGAGAATCCGTGGATCGTATAAGCTTCATACAAATTGTTTTTCGTGGTTTGCAGGGAAATAAAAAAAGATGAACAATTGTTATTGAAGAGGAACAATATTTTGAAGTGTTACACAAGAAGAAAGTCAAAATGCATGAGGTTAACATGATGAAGTATGAACAGTCGGAGGGGAGAGCCTCCTCTAGTCGAGATACTTTGTCTCCACGAGCTGTGTTGAGAATCTTGGAGCATGGAAGGTTGAGATTTTACGATTATTGTTTGTGTATAATAATCTTTAAGTTGGGAAACAACAAATCCCACAAAGGTGTCGAAAAATATGTTAATTGAGAAAGAACGAAGGGAACAAATGCTTTACTTCTCTTCTGACACTTTGATAATATAAAATCTAATTTTGCAAGAAAGAAGAAGCATGTATTTATTATTAAGCAAAGTATTATATGCCCCCTTTGTGAATTGTGTAAGCATAACTTTGAGATATATAATAATTCATTTCAAATCTATTGCTATCAATTATAGGTGCCTTCTTTATAAATCCAACTAATCATGCAGAAACAAAATTTAATCCAACAAAATCTTCCAGCAAAGAAGACAAAAAAAAGTTTAGCAAGGTTTAGATTTATCTTCTCTCCCAAAGATTATTTAAATTTTAGATTTCATCACCGAATAATACGAAAAATTTGAAATATGTAAAAAATTTACACAAGTAAGAGGACCCACGTGAACGCCCCATACCCATTTGCACAGAGACAACACCACCCATAGATAACCCCCAAAAATAAAATAAAAATCTGAAAAACAAGACACACTATTGTTTCTAAAGATATTTATTTTCCCATCTCTCAACTCAATTATTTTTACAGCTTCCTTTTTTGTGTTTTCCGGGAAAAAGCAAAAAGATGGGTTCTCTTCATCTTCTTGGCATCTCGGTCTCCGCCATTTTCTTTCTTGTTGTTCTTCTGTTCCTTCAACAACCAGAACAATCTTCTTCAGCCATTATACTGAGCTTGAAGAAACGCCATGGAAGCTCAGGTAGCAGTAGTAGTGGTAACCAGTACAGCTCGAGCAGACCATCAGCTGGTTTCCAAGGGAACAGGAGCACTTGCACTCTCTTCCTCGGCACCTGGGTTCGTGACAACTCTTATCCTCTCTATAAACCTGCGGATTGTCCCAAGATCGTCGAGCCTGAGTTCGATTGCCAGATGTACGGTCGTCCCGACTCTGACTACCTCAAGTATCGATGGCAGCCTCAGAATTGCAATTTACCCACGTATTTACTTTCTCCCTCTTCTTCTTTCTTTTGATAACTTGTGTTTTTACTCGTAGCTAGTGAGGTTCCAGTTCATCTGAAATCTGAAATTTTGACCGAGTTTAGTTGTCAAAATGTATTCTTTTTGCGAACCCATTTGAAAGTATTCTACTTTAGTTCCGTCTCTTTAAGCTTTTTTTCGATTGCTATTAAATCAGGTTGTCTTTTAGATAAGAGATTTTGTGGATATAGTGTGTAATTTCTTGTCTACGCAAATGGAGTAGGTTCAATGGTGCTGAGTTTCTGTCGAAAATGAAGGGCAAAACCATAATGTTTGCGGGTGATTCATTGGGGAAGAATCAGTGGGAGTCTCTGATCTGCCTCATTATGTCATCTGCACCCTCCACTCAGATCGAAATGAGGAGAGGCCTCCCCCTCTCCATCTTCAAATTCTTGGTAATGCTCTCTCTGTGTTCTTATTCCTTCAGTGTCTTACGTTTTGTGTCTCAGGCTCTGTAAGAAACTGTTTTTGGATGTCTAGGACTATGGGATAACCATGTCGTTTTACAAAGCTCCGTTCTTGGTGGATATAGACTCTGTTCAAGGCAAGCGAGTGTTGAAACTGGATGAGATCTCTGGCAATGCAAATGCGTGGCACGATGCTGATCTCCTCATCTTCAACACCGGTCACTGGTGGAGCCACACTGGAAATATGCAAGGGTTAGTAGTTAACACTTCCAATTGTTTGATTCTGGAATGTCAAAAGTGTTTTATATGCTTATGCATTGATCTCCTTTGTGAACAATAGATGGGACTTGATTCAATCAGGCAATACTTATTACCAAGACATGGACCGTTTCGTCGCAATGGAGAAAGCACTTCGTACTTGGGCATATTGGGTCGAAACCCACGTTGATAGATCCCGAACCCAAGTCTTCTTCCTCTCCATTTCTCCAACACACGACAAGTAACTCTCTCTTTCTCTGTCAGTTGTTAAACTTGAATCACTTATGATGTTTTTGAAAGGAATGTCCTGAAACAACTTGTATGTGTTTTGTGAATGATCAGCCCGAGTGACTGGGCGGCATCATCGTCTTCGGGATCCAAGAACTGCTACGGAGAAACAGAACCGATCACAGGAGCAGCTTACCCAGTGAGTTCATACTCAGATCAGCTAAGATCAGTGATCGTTGAAGTGCTACACGGAATGCACAATCCGGCTTTTCTTCTCGACATAACACTCCTCTCTTCCCTCAGAAAAGACGGTCATCCGTCTGTATACAGCGGTCTCATTAGCGGTTCACAGAGGGCTAGACCGGACCAGTCAGATTGTAGCCATTGGTGTTTGCCTGGTCTACCTGATACGTGGAATCAGTTATTGTATACCATTCTCTTCTATTAGCCCGTTTCTAATCTTCTTCCATCATATTATTTTCGGTTAGTAATATTTTAACACATTGGAAGAGAATCTTTACGATTAAGGAGGCAGTCAATTGTATAAACTTTTGAGGAAATTTTCTTTCTAATGATTTATAATTTTAATTTCATTCAACAAAGGCTACAAAGCAGAGTACTAACAACAACATACAGAGGCAACGACAAAAAAAAAGTCACCTTATTGGGCCTGTTTAAATATACTCAATGGGCTCAGTTACAAGCCTTTTAGGGTTTTTTTCATTCAGAACTTTTCAATATAAATATAAGAAGTTCTAGTGCATAGTCTAATCAACTAGGTGAATTCTAAAGGTTTTAGCAGCCAGCATCAATAGAATCTCAGTTCACTTAGAAGCTTCTTCTTTGATTCTGTAATTTTCGTAGTTTTTGGGTTCTCTTTTATTTGATACTGGTCTCTTACATTGGTTCTCTAGTGTTTTTGTCTCACGGTTTCTGAATTGAAAGTAATTGGCTTCATCAGATAGTCTATGGGATTTATTCGTTCCCATATGATTCGTTCCCTTGAAGCAAAATCAATCGTGTTGCTTTCGTTTTTTTATATTCTCACTCATCTTCCTTGCTTTTGTATTTATACAATCTCATTGATGTTGATGTGGGAGAAACACACCTGAGCAACTATATTATATATTCTTTAATCTCCGGATTTGATTTATTTTATGTAATCTTATGGAAGAACAGTGATGAGTCAATTTACAGACCTGTAATGATTGCGGTAATGATCGCATTTCATTATGAACATCTAAGGGACTGAGTTCTTCTTTCTTTTGAAATCTCAAATCTTAGTAATAACTTTCATTTTCTCGTGCTACTTGAAATGGTTTTTGTTTAGATCTGATAATAGAGGCTGATGAAGATTAGATATAATGGTTACTGAACTTTTCAGTGTTGAAATATTATCTTTCTTGACTAGGACGGTCTGAGGCTTCTGTTTTGTGATTTTTTTATTTAAAAAAAAAAATCATGATTAGAGAAATTTACAAGAAATGTAAAATGAAGTTTTGAGCTGTGGATGATGAACACAAATATCAAAAAATACAGTTATCCCTGTCTGAGGATTTTAATCCCGTTGATGATTGATTTGTAATCTGACACAACACATTCACACAAACACTAATATGATTCGGAAGTTATAATGGTTTGCAATTTGTGTGAGGCTTATGTCTCTCTCTAGTTATCATGTGTTTTTGTTTGATTTGAGAAGTTTACGAGGATGTTTGGTATTAGGATTGTGGATGATGAGAACAAATATGAAAAATACAGTTATCCCTGTCTGAGGATTTTAATCCCGTTGATGATTCATATCTAAGCTGACACAAGACAATACCTATATATATCTTTTTGGCTTTTGATTGTTGACCATTCTTTTGTATACAAACACTAATACTGTTACTATTAGCATTGTGTAATCCCGTAAAATTCAGGAACCTACGACTATCTCATGACAATGGAATTTTAGTCTTTGCTTGTCATAGAATTGCTCCGACCACATTGTGAGATAGATGCCATTTTGATAGAATTCATTCGCAGTTGAAAAATCCGAACGAGTTTTGAAATGGAGGAGACACGTCAGCTTGATCAAGATTCTTTTTTGTACTGGTACTTGCAAGTTAGTGTGACTTGATTAAAAATAGATCGTCTCGGCTGCTAATATCGGTCATGTGTTGATACTTGCTAGTTCATCTTTCATTAATTATGTACAATGAAAAGGTGTTTATGTACCAAATGTAAAAGATCATAGCAACGAACTGTACTTTAAAGACAAGGCAACAAGTAAAAAAAATATGAATGTCGTTCCCAAAATCTATTACCGTTGGTGGTATGAGAGATCAAATGAGTAACTACCTACTTATGTGCTCTCTACTCTCAAATTTTGTACACTTCCTTGTCTACAAACCGCACCTTGAATGCCAATAATGTCAGCAACACTTACACTAGTATAATCATTTTGTAAATAATCCATTTCAGACTCTCAAACTCCATGCGTGCACGCTAGTTTTGGTTTGTCAACGAAGATACCAAAACTAATAAAATTCGTATTAAATTAAAGAAGATACTCATAATGGTCGACGTTCGTCCTCTTGGTGGCTCAGAGTCAGAGGCAATTGGTGTTAAATTTAGATAAACGTATACATCAGTTTTCTATAGAGATTTAATACTATTCAAATGCTTTACTCTACCTTTTACACGATAAGGCTTGATTATATCACTGTCTAGGTTTTGTGTTGTGGCACTCCTTAGCCATGAATGTCTTCTTCTCTTCCGTAGTGGCATTGTCGTCTACATGACTTCACTTTAAGCTTCATCCAAATGTACCAACCAAAATCAAGTGTATTGTCGAACTTGGGGCTTAATGGGCTTAAATGGCTGAGTTTAAGAGGCCTATTAGCCCATAAGATAGTTCTGAAGCCTAACTTTGGATTATAAAGTTTAAAAACCCTCGTTCCCGATTTCTCTCTTCTGGTCCTCGAAACTTCTACTGAACAACAAACGTTGCACACTCTTTTCAACAGTTGGATACAGAGATGGCGAGCACTGAGCCAGAGCGTGAGAACCGTGAAGAGGAAGCTGAAGTCCACGAAGATGAAGACACCGGAGCTCAGGTCGCTCCGATCGTCAGGCTTGAAGAGGTTGCTGTCACCACCGGCGAAGAAGATGAAGACGCTCTTCTCGATCTGTATGTTACTCATTCTATTACACTTTTTGTTCCAATTTCTGTGTCCTTTTCTCCTGTTAGGTTTAGTGTCGGATTTTGATTGAGATGCCTTCTGTTTATTTTTTTGATCTGTAAGTAAATCGAAGATGTATCGATTCGATAAAGATGGGAACCAATGGAAGGAGAGAGGAGCTGGAACTGTCAAGCTGTTGAAGCATAAGCAGACTGGCAAAGTTCGTCTTGTTATGAGACAGTCTAAAACCCTTAAGATCTGTGCCAATCACCTCAGTATGTTTTTATTCTCATTTCTGCGTCACTCTCTGTTGGATTTCTATTTTTTCTATGGGCTAAAATTCGTGTATCTCTTGTGGGAATTATGTGTTTGTACCTGCAGTTTCGTCTGGGATGAGTGTTCAGGAACATAGTGGAAATGAGAAGTCATGTTTATGGCACGCTACTGATTTCTCCGACGGCGAGTTAAAGGATGAGCTCTTCTGCATTAGATTTGCATCTATTGAGAGTAAGTTTTCTTGTATAATCCTTGGCTTTCTCATTCCCTGTATACTTATTTTTTATTAGGAGTATTGTGGTTAACATTCAGTATTCGAGATCATTTATGTGATAGTCGTAATTTGGGGTTCTCGAATCAGAGAAGGTGGTGTTGAAAGTACCCTTTACATGACTCTAGTTGTGAAGATACAGTTGAAGTCTCGGGGATTGTGATTAATCAAGTTCTTATAGAGAGCTGAAGACAGAAACAAAAACGGTTCTGATTTTGTAGTGACAGTACTTAGATTGTTGCCTAGTGCTAGGGACACATTGTTATCTTAGATCATTAGTGAAAGTGTTAATATCTCAAGCCATTGTCCTAGACTCAGTTGGTGTCTGAGGTTGTGGGTCTTATCACTAAGGATATAAGCAAAAGGATAATGTGATCCGTAAGATGTTAAACAATTACCATAGTCGTATATATGCTGTGACTTAGTGTGTAAGATGCTGATATTTGCTATGAGAGTAGAAAAAGTCTCCCTAGGTAATAAGTACAGTATTGTGCTGTCTACATGATCAACTTCTATGGTTTTAGGTTTTCAAGTGGCTAACTGATAGTCTTTGCACCAACAGATTGCAAAACGTTTATGGAGAAGTTCAATGAAATAGCTGAAAGCCAGCAAGCAGGGAAAGAGAGCAAAGAGGGCGACGAGGCAGCTGGTTTACTTGAGAATCTCTCTGTCAAAGATAAGAAAAGCGAGGAGGAAACCAAGGAAGCAGAAAAAGAAGAGCCTGCAAAGGAAGAGAAAGAAACAACAAAGGACAAGGAAGAAGACAAGAAAGCAGAGTGATCAAATTAAAAGTGTTTTACTTTAATCAATCATAATATAAGATATATATAGATATATTACTTGGCACTGAACATGGTGGTAGCTTCAAAAAGGAGTTTTCTCCACTGTCGCCTCTCAAAGGTTTTCAAGTCTTTTGCGCTGTGTTAGAGAAAGAGAATCTTTTTAATTATTTTTATGCTGTTGTTGTGTAAGTGTTTTCGACTATGATCTATGGTATTTTTACACTCTCGTTTGGCTAAAGATAACATTTTTTTTTTTTCTCATCATACTACTATTATTGTAAGCTTTCATCATAAATCTTCCGGAATGGATTGACCAGAAGATTACATTTAGTAATTGACATGAATGAATTGCGACAATTCCATTCATAGGGGATGATGATGTTATGAGTTGTGACAATAATGTGGTGGTTCTAAAAAGTGAAAACACTAGTGAGTTAATTTAGGGGCCAACATATGGACTGGACCTAAACCCAAAAAATACGAAAGGCTCCACCACAATAACACCATGTTTTAAGCACTTACCTATCTCTCGTCTCGTCTCAACCATCTTTAGATTTTGTTGTTCGACCATGAGCTGGTCTGGTCTCCCTTGAATATCAGATTTATGGTATGTCCCATTTCTAAGTACGTTTTGAATGTATTTTTTTTTTTTTTTTTTTTTTTAATATCTTCATTCTTTATAATGCAACTGTGTACAACAAAACAAACCAAATGGAGGAGAAACTGAATGCATAAAGCTAGCTAACCATTACAACATGGACCAACAATGATAGGTGTTCAAAAAAAAAAGTAAAGAAGGCTAAAATGCTTGGAAGTTGGAAAAAGAAAAAAAGAGAGGCCCAAAAATAAGGAGTAGGGAGCTGTTGGCAAGTGCAACTGCAAATCCTTATTTCATGGGAAGAAAGAGTGACTTTTTTTCTGGTCAATAAAGTTCTTTTAGACTCTAAAAATCCCTCATCACAGAGGCCTCTCACCTCTCTTCTTACCTATCTACTACATTTATATCATCCTTGTTATTGTCCCATGACTGCCATTGTCAAGGTAAGTCATTTTCTCACACCTATTGATAACAATTATTATGCCACTCAAGTACCTGCACTCTATATCTGAAAATAATGCAAAAACAAATAATAATAATAAAAAAACTCTTATATGGAAACATGTTTGACCCTTTTAGCTAATCAAAAGTTAGGAGTATTCTAATCTATAGTAATGGTACTGTAATATCGAGAAGTGAAAGAAACAAAAAAAAAAAAAAGGTCATGGGGATTTGTTATTTTCTTGGGTAAACTCCGTGGCCTTGACGACTGCAGCACTTAATATTGCAAGTTTCATCAAAAACCATCCTCGGCTCCTCGTGATGAGGTCCTGTGAACATCGAAATTATATATTTCTCAGGTATGTATTGATATGATCCCATTACTAACGAAGAGTATAAGGATTTTGATTAAATAGAGAAATAAACAAAGAGGAGGAGGTATTGATGAAAAAAAGAGAAATAGCATATAGCAGCGTTCCTAGTCTTCTACTTTTTTTTGCTTTATGTTCACGTAATATCTTCCCATCTCCCTCTAACGATCTCTTTCCCTAATAACTTGCCTTCTTTTCTAAGCTACCTTTCATGTGACCTCCATTACCATTACCTACTTCTACTCTTCTTCTTCTTCGTCTCTATATAATATTATTACCTCCATTATTTCTTTTTCTTTGATCTTGAAAAATTTCTCATTCTTATTTGTTTGCGTATAAATTTATTCTTGCTGACTACAAACAAAAAAAACCTCCGAATCTTCCACGATTTATAGGGGATGTGTTGTGATCTTCTTACGAAAGAAAATATAAGCGATGAGAAGAGAATTATTAAACAACTATCAAATAATTGGAATGAATGATTATAATAATATTGTAATGCGTTTATATGGACTTATTTTATTCTACTAAATGACAATATAGGAGATATGCTATAGAAACGTAAGATTACCCCTCTGATGTAACGAGAGACTGTCTTTTGTAAGTTGTTTATGTCATAATTAATTAAGGGATGTGTTTGAAACCTAAATACGAGTGTGTATACTATAAAACAATTTTAATAGAAACTTAATATGATCTATAGAGATGCAAAAAACAAACCCCACCCCCAGCTTGTTTTAAGACTGATCACAACCTCCTCCTCCTCCAACTCTATTATTTTGGTTGCAACCACAACACACTAAAAGACAATGACCCACTCAATCAAAATTCTTTATTTTCTCACTCGATAAAAAAATTGGTTCGAGACCTGAGAGTTAGTTACTTCATTTAAATAATCTTTTAAATTTATAAATTTATTGTTGACCAAATATCCAGATTTTATGGGTTTATAAAATAAATGAGGATCACTAGCTAATAAATTTATTTCTCTTTGTTTTACGTGTTTTTGATTTTCCCTATAATACACTAGTAGTATACAGTATTATACATTTTACTTTATCAATTATTATATATATATATATATATATATATAGTTTAACACTCCCAACAAATCTTTAAGAGAAATGATGATGAGGTGATCCAAGAGAGTGGAGAAAAAGGCTCTGAATAAGCAAAGCAAAAGATGATGAGCGAACAAGCAGACGGCTCGAAGAGTGTTAAAAGCAGTCTCTCAAGCTTCCTCAAGATCTTATCTTCTTACAATTCCAATGTTCTTTTGGCTGCTCTCGTCTTCCTCCTCTTAGTCGTCCTCTTCGTTTTGCTTCTCCATTTCTACGCTCGCTTCTTCTGGTCTCCCTATCATCAAGATTTATCCTCCCTCGCTCGACGCCGCCGGAGACGACGACGTACCCGCAGAAGAACGGTGACGACAACAAGAATCATACCTTCTCTCCCACTCGGACTCGGAGGTTTCGATGCTGGAGTTAACAACGCCCCTGCTGTTGTTACAACAAACGATGACAAAGGTTTGGATTTGTCAGTGATTTCTTCGATTCCTCTGTTTGTTTACGAAGATGACGAGGATCAAGATGATGATGAAGAAGAAGAATGTGTGATATGTCTTGGTTTGTGGGAAGTCGGAGAATTTGGAAGAAAGCTAAGAAATTGCGGACATGGGTTTCACGTGGAGTGTATAGATATGTGGTTGTCTTCTCATTCCACTTGCCCTCTCTGTCGTTCCCCTGTTCTCCCCCCCTCCGTTGACGACAACCTCAAGCCGGCCGTTGACGCCGTCCAAGAAGAAAGTGAGGTTAGACTGCAACTGTCTCCAGCCGGAGAAGATGATCGGAGATTCTCACTGTCCCTTCCTGAGATGGAAGATGATCACAAAACAGGGGTTGACGACGGAGACGGAGACGGAGACCGTAACGGCGTCGGAGAAGGAGAGGTTAGAATTGAAGTGTATGACGAGGAGGAGATCAACGGTGGAGGATCATCAAGAGGTGATCGGAGGTCAATGTCAATGACGTCATCAGCCTCGAGTTCGTTGATGAGGATGTTAAGTTGTAGTAGCACTAGTAGTAGATCGGAGCGTAACAAAGTGTCGCCGTTTGTCTAAGTAAACGTTATAATTATTAAATACTTTAGATCAATACAAACATGTTGTTGTGAACAGTTTTGGTAATGGAAAATGAAAATAACCAAAAGTAGAAGTATACAACAGAGGTAATCATCTACTTGATTCAAGCTTTTTAGGTTGAATCTTATGATTATGCTTACGATTACCTCATGACGTTTGTAATCTCAATTAATCTTATAATTCTTTCAATTGGATCCCAATGTGAAATCAAAGAGAGTTGTGATGAGAAATTGAAAAAAGCGTAGAAAGCGACAGTGAAATGTGTTAGAGAATCTCAAAAGGCCTACATCATCTCACTCACTTCTCTCGTTTGGGATCAAAAGCAACTACTGTTTAACTTATTGTTACAAACTTAAAGTTATGCTTTTGTATTTTCCATTGTTCTTGGCATCTTCTTCTAGCTTCCCTATCACTTCATATTCACAGTAGGACACCGTGCTTTGCAGTTTTATTAAAGACTAGTCAATTTCATGTACATTGTACATGTATATAGAACAAAGAGATAAATAGAAAACGAGTGATGAATTACGAGAAACGTTAACTCTACAATGGCCACAACATATATAACCTTTATGATATTTTAATGATACGATTACGATCAGAGTATGATTTCCCATAAAAGGAGCTGAGAGGTTGTTTTCAAAGTTTACTTTTTTGATTGCTTACTCTACTAACACTCTTTGTACTTTATTTTAGACATAACCCTGAAAACTCTCACATTAACTTAATTCTTCCCCAAAGACAAAAGCTTAACTATTCACAGATTGGGAAACGTACAAAAGGCCAAAATCGGTGGGAGTGAGTGATGAGGTTGATAAGCTTTCCAAAAAGGTGAACCTACTATATCCTCTTGTATCAACAACCATCTCTTTCCCGTAAAATCTGTACAATACAAGACACAAGACTAGGCTCTTATCGCTGTTAATTTTTAATGTTTGAACCTTTGACCTAAGGATATGTAAATGTTTACCCCTTGCGAGTAACATTCTATGCTTCCAAAGTTCCAAGAATGAGTCATTAGAACCACAAACCATTTAGGTTATTCGTATTGGAGGGGAATGTTCAAGGAAGTATCAAAGCTGCAGACTAGGAGCTTTTGGGGGTTGAAAGAGAGTTGCTTAATGGTACAAATGCTTAAACTAGATGAGATAGAAGCCAAAGGAGAGCTTAAAGTGCAGTGGGAAAAAGAGACAAGTTGTTTACCTGGTAAATATAGTATCGATCCCAAGACTGATTTCATTTCATTCTGCAATTGACATGCCAAGGTTATTAAGCTGGTGGAAATAGCTACATTATGAGCCTCAGCTACTTACTTTCCGATTTCCACTTCTCACTTTGTGCAAACTGAATATAAAACCTAGCAATACGATTTATACCAGTCTGGTCGAGTTAGTTACTAGGCACATTGCAGTCCAGTATAAGCCTTTCATACGTGGTGTTTCAGGCTCCTTTCAAGTTCTCTCGGGCTGTGCCATTTGTGCAGTCCTCACCTGCGACACCAGGTGACCCACTTTCTAACTGGATCAAATAAAATTAGTAATCAATTTTGTTAAGTCATTCAAATTGGCATCAAGACTCTCCAAATAACTCAAGTGCTGGGGAACAATAAGAAAGAAAACCTTATTCACTACCAGAGACACTACAACTAGTCTATCAAAGTTATTAAGTTTCCAGTCTCAGATTGTAGTAATGATGTCAAAAATGTTGAAATTGAATTGAGTTCAATAGCAGACATATATATCCTTTACACAGCAACAAACCAATTTTATCATCAGATGAGACTAAATGAACAAATGAATACCTCAGTCAGTGTGAGAAGATTGTTTATTGAATCCTTTGAGAATTGAGATGCTTACAATATCTCTCTGAAAAAAAACAAATCAAAGCGTAAAAAGGTGAATTCAGTGAGAGAGAGTCCAACCCCATCACGAGCCCTAGAGAAATGGACTTGTCAAGATAATCGAGGAAGTCTCAACGAAGGCTATCACTATCTATCTACCAGATTTGTTTTTAGAGGTTCGGAATCAATTTTATACCCTATCAGTGTGAGTGTGTACATCACATACAAAAAAAAAAACGAATACAGTCTACATACAGAGACGAAATCTCCATACAATTAGAAAGGTTACATTCTCTGTATAGAGATAGAGCCGAGTCGCGGCGGTGAACAGAGGAGGAGGAGGGAGGGAACTCGGCGGAAAAATAAACCAATCATCATGACTTTTTCCAACGGGGAGCTAAAACGTTTATAAAAGGCATCCTTTTCTTCTGAAAACGACACGGTTTCCGTTTTACCGTGACCGCGAATAGAGAGTGAGAGAGACAGCTCCACGTTGTCTAATTCGTGCAAGAATATTTTTTTCTTATAAAAGCCCATCTCAAGGCCCATTTAATTTATTGGGTCTCTTCTGAAATTTATCTCTTTCCATAGTCATTCAATTTCAATCAACCACGAGCCTTGCCGTCTTCCTCATGTTCCTTCATTGTCTCACGACGTCGTTAAAGCCACCAGTCCGACCTGTCAGAAGAGGCTTCCTCGAGCGGAACACTCAAGCCCTTTTACCTGTTGTAAGCAAGGTTTAGCATGTATATATATATATATATATGCTTTCTTGCGGTCACTTGCATATTGGGATATATGGCATATCCGCATATATATGGATTCCATCTTCTTTGTGCCTTGGATAAAAAAGATGAGGATGTTGGAACCAACCAGACAATTTAATATTTGAAAGGTATCATCAACCAAATGAAGCAAAAAAGGTACATAATAAGTCTGGTCGAATTAGTTACTAGGCACATTGCAGTCAAGTATAAGTCTCTCATACGTTGTGTTTCAGCCTCCTTTTACGTTCTCTTGGACTGTGCCATTTGTGCAGTCCTCACCTGCGACACCAGGTGATCTACTTGCTAACTGGTTCTCATTAACAGAATTTGCATATGGAGAATATCGTGGATTTGGGCTGCGTTGTGAGTTCCGGTTCTGGGCAGCTGTAGTGCTCCTGGTCGCCTTGGCACGAGCCTTTCTTCCCTGTTAGATGATTGCCAAAGAAAACAAAAATGAGGACTAGAGGAACACATTTCGGAATGGTATAGCTCCAGGGGAGAAGGAGGCAGCAAAAGTTCACCTTTCCCATGCATTTTTCCAGATGAGGAGCAAACCTTCCTGCAACAATTTGTCGGCCACAGTTCATGCAATTGAAGACTTCACTAGCTACAGGAGGGTGAGTCTGGCCAAATATATCAACAACAAATTTGGTGTTGGTTTCAAGGTTGTTGCTTGGATCAGCGACCTTAGCACGAGCTTCCACAGACAACCTCAACTCTTCTTCTACTACCTCCAAATCACGATCAAGCCCTAGTCGTGCTACCCGGTGACACTCAGATGCTACATCAGCAATCACTGAATCCACAAGATCAAGAAAAACTTGGGACGAAAGCTGCAACCAAAATTCAAGAGCAAAGAAACTTAACTCTTAACTTAACTATTAACTTTCGTAAAATAAGAGTGTAGATTCAACAAAAAGGTTCACTTTTCTTAGTCTTTCTCTAGCTAACTCAAGTGCTGCTGATCAGTAGGGGAACAATATGTATGAGTGACTTGCTCACTACCAGAGACACTACTACCAGTCTATCAAAGTTTCTAAATTTCCAATTCAGGTTCTAGTAAATTGATGTCAAACAATGAAACTGAGTTCAATACCAGACATATAAACTTTACACAGCAAAGCAATTTATCATCAGATGAGACAGAGAGACTAAATGAACAATTACCTCAGTATGAGAAGATTTATTACCCTCTGCTCCAGACATTGAAACCTCTATGAATCGGGATGCATAAAATGTCTGCCATAAACAAAACAAAACGAAAAAAATGCCATCACTATATCTACCAGATTCGTCTTTTAGAGGTTCGGAATCAATTTATACAGCTACATCAGCACGCGTACATGCTAAACATACAAACCCAGTCTCTATACATAAAAACTACAGAGACGAGATTGCCATAGAATCAGAAAGCTTACAGTATACAGCCGATCTTCGCGGCGGTGAACGGAGCCGGAGGAGGGAGAGAGAGTTTTTAGTTTTTACTTAACTCACTCAGGGGGAGAAACAACGAGCCATCATCATCAATGGCTCGCCACGGCACCCAGGCCAAAGCTAAAAATAGAAAACGGCAACCGTTTCTTCTCTTAATCATATAAACGACACGGTATCCCTTTCACCGCGACCGTAGAGACATGCACTCCACGTCGTCTAATTTTGTGCTAAACATTTTTATAAAAGCCCATCTCAAGGCCCATTAAATTATGTATTGCTGCTTTTTCTGTAGTTTAGCGCAATCGCGTCGTTGTAGATCTCTTCAGACTTTCACAATCACTCGAATCCAACACAAGCATACAAAAACAACGCTTTTTATTTTGGAGAATGCGTGAGAAGATAGATAGTCATTTTGTTTGATTGGACTAGCAAATAAATAAATAAAAAGTAATCAATTTTGTTTTCTTTTGTATGGAGAAAGAGAAGAAACAAAGAATGAGAGACACGAGGGTCTCTTCTTCTCTCTTACGGAAATTTCCGGGAAAGTCACCGGAGCCAGGTTATGGGAGCCACACGATAAGGGTTTTATTCAAAAGTCGACAACGACGTCGTGCGTAATATCATTATCCCAACGCCAACCATATATAGCGCAATCACTCAACGTCGGAATCTCACTTTCTTCTACACCAACCTTTATGCACAAATCTATCTACTAATATTATCTCTATTCATATTTATTTAAACTCTTCTTTTCTTCTGTGGTGGTGACATAGTTTCTCTTCGTTTGAGAATATATTTCAGACGCAACCCTCGAAGATGAACAAAGATGATGAGTGAAGCAGCCATTATTAATCTATAGAGCAGGAGTTGTGATTTAAGAATAAGAGAGTACCTCTGCTCTAATGGTCACTATGATGGTGGACGAAGCCCTGAGTCCTGAAGACGCCGAGGGACTTCCCTTCACAAGAGACAAACACTACGCCATGCATGGTGAGATCTTGACGCTACTTCTTGTCACCAGCTTTGCTCTCTTCCTCTTGTTCCTCGTGTTGCTTCCTTGTCTTAAACGCCGTTACAGTCACCAGTCCGACCTGTCAGAAGAGGCTTCCTCTAGTGGAACACTCAAGCCTTTGCCTGTTGTAAGCAAACAATAGATTTCGACGTACCCCAACAGGCCAAACAACTAACATCTGCTTGTATTGATTGTCTATTACAAATTGTAGAACGTCTGTAACTCATCATTATGTCTCACTAATGGATATAACATTACAACATTTAATCCAGCTGCAATTGCAGCTGAAAATTAAGATCCACGGACAACAACAATATGAGATTTTCACTAATACGTACATATACAAGAAGATACGGATTATGAATGGAGTTTTACCTCCTAATGGCAATCAAGCTAGACCCTTTATTTGATGATACAGAACAAACGGAGGGCATTATTAGAAGAGTAGAATACCAACCAATGCAGAGGTTAACGAGATGGTCAGATTATCGTCAATGTCGGTGCTAATGGGGAGTGATTCCACAAGAGCTGATGCTATAGAGATGATGGCGAAACGAAGAATCATTCCCCCGCTATCCTCGATGTAACCGAATGAAGCAAAGTAGTACATATAGCCAACAGATGCTATGAACCCGGCAGTGGCCATTCCAATGCTCCCAGCAAATGATTTGTTTCTGTTGTAAGGAAGCTTCTCTGTTCCAAGACGCCTCCCCATAATGTCAGCCATACCTTTTAACATCAAGTGAGGAAACACGCGTGTATAAGATTCATCATTCAATCGATTCAAATTCCTGATACAAAGTTGCTAATGTTATTCTGTCAAACCAAAGCTAACTGTACCTACCATCTCCTGCGCAAAGGTTACATATCACCGCAATCGCGGTTGGGGATGTTTTCCAACAGAAGATACAGGCCACTGTGATTGAAAGTGCATAATAAAGAGGTCCCTTAAGTAGTTCCCTGATGCAGAGAACAACTATAGACACTTTGTAAAGTGACACAAAGAAATAATAAACAGTGGGTCTTGAATCTTGATCAAGGAAAGTTAGTAACCAAGATTGCTAAGAGCTAGTTAAAAAGTTGTGATCCAATTAAAGTCATATTCTAAGCATGTGATAGGTACTTTGTATGATTCAGCTACCTGCGATCTCCATGTCTGCTCATTGACTTGATCGTTCCTTCGTCGTGGTACACTCCTAGCCCTAGCAATAGCATCCTTATTATATTGAGTCCAGGTACAAGAGATGCAAAAAGCGCTCCTTGGATTCCAGAACTGAAATAGTTAGTACAGGGATTAACTGGTGAAGCTGAAATGCCAAGGTGGTCCTATCAAAATCGATCCTTTTATTCAGTATTACCTGAACAGCGGCCAGCAAAGCATAAAAACTAGCCCAATATTTATATGCACAAGCTTTCGGATGAGTTTCTGAAAAACAAGAAAAAACACCAATGTCAACCACAGATGCTAAACCAAATGCCTCTTATAAATTTTTCATACAATGGTTCAGTCGGTCTTGACAGAATCAGACAGCATGTGGCTCTTATAAATTTGATGGGTTCTGAGATGATATCTCGATCACAATAAGGTCAGCAAAAGCCAGTAGCTAAAGCCAAACATGTGTTTCCACAACCAAAAAAGCATTACAGAATATTTGCTAACCATCCTATTCCGCAGTTACAAAGTCCAGCATCACCATAGAGAAGCTAACTGTCATTCCTCATACCAAGCTACATATGTCCCAATAAGTGCATATATGAAGACTCATACCAAGAAATAAGCCCTTCAAAAGTATAGCAAACAAATCATGCAACATTTAAGTTTACAAAACACCATATATTAAAAAAAAAAATCTAAAAATATGATTGAATTTTCAAGTTACGATGATATTGTGATTCTAAAGCACGGATTCCAAAAAAAAGAAAAAAAAAAAAAAGCATCCCCGATATAGTTTCTGAGCAGTGTAGAACATTTGTCACTCTAATTTACCAGAATTGGGGTTCCTTTCCCTTTATCTTCACTACAAAAGCCTCTCCAAATTCACATTGATATTTGTTTTTTCTTTTTCTTTTGTAACTCGCCATTAATGCCATTACTCGATACAGCTACTATACTCATAAGAAAGAGTTTGTAATTGTAATGTTGCTTCTACTCAGGAAATTGCAGATTCAGAGTAAAAAAAAACTTTCAAAAAACAAAACTTATGCAAAAAAAAAAATCAAGGAATCGACGAGTGTGTGTATGGAAAAAGGGACCTGGTCGAAGATGCCGCGTTTGCCAATCTCTCCCCAGAAACCGAGGCAGGAGAAGGCGACGATGCCGGTGATCCCACAGGCGCTTAAATCTGATAAAACCGAATTTCCCGGAAACATAACGGCGGCGAGAGAAGAAGACCTATGACGGGAATCGATCGTCGTCGGAAACCTAGAGCGTGGTCTAAGACCAGTGGCGAATCGAAGAGTGAGGAATCGTGGAAGCGGAGAGAAGAAGAGAGGGAGAGAAGTAGGAGGAGGAGATGAAATGAAAGAGCAGAGCTTAGTAGTTGTTGTTGTCGTAGTAGTAGTAGCCATTTTGTGCAACACACGAAACAAAGAGGACCTCTTCTTCTTCGGATATTTTCTTCTTCATCATCTCATTTAATTTCTTTTTCTGGGACAGTTGAAAGCGCACAAAAAGTTTGGTTTTCTCGATTACTTATTTATTTCCATAAGAGTGGGCACATCCATCTCTCTTGATTTGTTTCCCAAAAAAGGCTTGTTTTGTTTTACTATTTTTCGGTTTCTACTTTTATACTCTAAAGGGTTCGTTCACTTTTGTTGATTTACTAGATACTGAAACCAGATGTATCATCATCATTTAGGTTTTTGATTCTTTTGTTACCCTCGTCACCATAGCAAAATTAGTCTGTGTTCAACTGATCTCGTTCTGCCACATGCTCGCTAATCAAGATTGGGATATGAAATTAAGATGTTCCTAGTGTAGCTTGAATTTGATCTTCATAGGCTTCCAGCGTTACAAATTATATCAGACCCCAAAATCAAGCCAGACGGACCACAATTTGTTATTATGTATCTGCTATAACAATTCGGCCTGGTTAGTCTAGTAGACTTTTTGGGTCAGAAAAGTCAAAGTTTTTCTCAATCAAATCAATTGTTTTTTTCCATGATTAATTCATTATTCAGTTTATATGAAAGACAATTCAATAATGGTGGAAAATACTCAGATTTTGATAAGCATAGAAAAGTGATTCAGATTCCCCTCACATGGCTTGCCGAGACACTTGACCACACGTCTCTTCCCTTGTTATTTCTTTATAAATTTCAATTTTGCAACTATGCCAAACCCAAAAAAAAAACACACTAACTAACTTTAATTTTTTTAAAAAAATTAATTGATTTCAGTGTTTGAGATTTCCTTCGATATTTTTTCATCAAATAATACCAACCTAACCCTCAATTATTATTTATTTTATTTTATTGTATTTATTTTCAACAATCTTCAATTATTTTAATTTATGAAAAAAAAACCCTCAATTATTCGTTATTCGTTATTGGTGTGTGTATATATATCTCTAATAACAAGTACACTTGCATGTGTTTTCCAGGTGTGCGGGCAAAATAACATCAGAATTGGTTCTGTCTACTTTTATATTTTTATTGTTTTCAAAACGTTTTATGAGAGTTGTTGGTTCTCGAATCCACCATATTAGAGTCACTAATTATTAGAAAACTTGAATTAGTAAATCCAGTTTAATTAGTGTGTTTAGTTATTTATAATTAATGTTTTCTCTATGTAAATTACAAACAAACATGCTCACGTTACTGTACTGACTACTGAGTTGAACATGTTAAAAACCATATTAACAAAGTGATTAGTGATTAGTGAAAAAAGGTTTAGCAATATTTGATTCTGTGAATAAAAAAAATAAAAGTAGATATAATCCATCCAAGACCACTTTCTTTGCTTGTCATTTAAATCACAACAAACCCACCAAAAAAACTCAAGTTTCTTGCTTATTTGATAATCGTACTTGCTTAAAATGTTAAGCTCAGTTTATTAAGATAAGAGATAACCAACCGGATAAGACCGCATAACTAGTTAACCAACCTATCTTGGCATCACATGAAACCATGACGTTGGATTAGTCAGAGAGCTTTGTTTTATGAGTTAACAAAGAAAGAAATAAAAATGAAGAAGGAAAGTATTAGTATTTCCAAATAGATATATATGGGAAAAACAGCATTTAATTATGTAAGAAACAAAAGATTAAAAAATAATAAAAAAAGGTAAAGTGGTGTGGTTCGAATCGCACCCATTGGAACCACCAACTAGTCAGTGAAGTCTGAGTAGTGAAGTTCGTAAAGCTAACCCAAACAAGCAAAAAAATAGACAAAGAACGAATGACAGATGAGAAAAATGACTCTCCATTTTTATAAAAAAATGGTTATTGGATTTGCAAATGAGAGACACTGGCGGAGGGGGAAAACAATTCTCAACCTTTACCTTTTATTTTTTCCGAGGATCATCGACGCCATTACTTTGAAAAGCCCACTCTTTTTTTTCTCCCCAAATTATTGACCTTTATTTATTTATTCTCACAATCACACTTCATCGTCTTCTTCTTCGTCGTCTCTCTCTCACACCTTTTGTCTCTGCAGCAGTGTGTTGTCACCAGAGACAGAGCGACTGTTTTCAACTTCTTCTTCTTCTCTCTCTCTCTTTCCTTTGCAGAGACTAGAAACCAAAGTTTATGACAAACTCGACCTGACTCGATTGAATCCATCACGATCTCGTCTCGATTTGTTCTTTAAAATCATTACCCTTTTCCCAGATTTTTCAAAGAGATATATTGCAAAATGCGCAATCTAAAACTCTTTGAGAGATTTAAGAGCACTCAAATCCATGCTTTTAACTCACAGGACTCTCCTTCTACCAGCAACAATGGTACCCCTCGAATCAACTTCTTTGGGCATCCCAAATCCACTTCCAAATCCATATCTCGTTCCCTTCTCCCTCATGGGTTCCCCACCACGGAGCTCCTCGAGCCTCTTTTGGAGTCTTACCTCAAACCTATCGACTTGGTGGAGTCATTATCCAATCTTTACCGCAGAATCGAGTCCGCTTCGGAACCCGAGACGTCCATGCTCTACCTTGAGCAGTACGCTGTTCTACGCAGTCTCGGTGATGCCAAGCTCTTACGCAGGTGCTTGCTCAACGCCAGGAGGCACGCCATTGATGTCCCTTGTAAGGTTGTTTTGTCTGCTTGGTTGAGATTTGATAGGAGAGAACACGAACTCCTGGGTGTCGATTCCATGGACTGTAATGGGTTTTCTATTGAATGTCCTAAGACTAGTTTGACTCATGGTTATCATTTGGATGTAGTCGACAAGGATTGTAACTGCTCTACGGAATATGAGGACAACAACTTTGCTAGTGATGGCATTAAAATCTCTAGGGCTGATGAGTTTTCGGGTTTAGATGAGGCTAGTGATTTTTCCTTCTGCGTAGGTTCAGAGAAGGCCAAGTGCGTTAGGTCGCGGATCGCAGCTCTTTCGCGTCCTTTTGAGGCCATGTTGTATGGTTCTTTCGTGGAATCAACAACTTCTGAGATTGATTTCTCTGAAAATGGCTTCTCAATTGAGGCAATGTTGGCACTTAACATATACAGTAGGATCAAAAGAGTTCATCTGTTTCGTGTTGAAACTGTATTTGAGCTGCTTCAATTAGCCAGCAAGTTCTGCTGTGACGATCTGAAGTCTGCGTGTGAGGCTCGCTTGGCTTCATCTGTCACAAACCTCGATAGAGCTTTAACCTTTGTAGAGTACGCGTTAGAGGAACGCACAAAGCTTCTCTTATCTGCTTGCTTGCAGGTGTTTCTAAGAGAGCTTCCCATGTCCCTCCAAAATCCCCAAGTGATGAGATTCTTCTGCTGTCCCGAAACAAAAGAACAATTAGCTTTTCTGGGTTCAGAGTGTTTGTTCCTGTTGTACTACTTCCTCAGCCAAGTAGGTATGGACGAGAAACTCACTACGGAGCCGATGCTGATATTGCTAGAGAGAACTCGAGAGTTTGCTCGCACAAACTGGCAAAAGGCTTTGTCTTTGCATCAAATGGGATGTGTTCTGTTTGAGAGAAAGGACTATAAAGCAGCCCAGTTTCATTTCAGATTAGCTTCAAGCTTAGGGCATGTCTACTCATTGGCTGGGTTATCAAGAACTGAATATAAGCAAGGGAAGAGGTATTCCGCGTACAAGATCATGAACTTTATCATCTCTAATCACAAGCCACATGGATGGATGTACCAAGAGAGGTCTATTTACAACGTTGGGGTTGAGAAACTAAAAGATTTAGCAACCGCCACTGAACTTGACCCGACCCTGACTTTTCCGTACAAGTACAGAGCTGTGATCAAATTCGAGCAGAAGCAGATGAAAGAAGCCTTCGAGGAGATTGATAGATTAATTCAGTTCAAGCTTAGTCCAGAATGTCTCGAGCTGAGGGCTTGGCTATTTCTAGCCATTGGTGACCGCGAGAGCTGTTTGAGAGATCTTAGAGCAGTGCTGAGTTTAGAACCAAATTATGCTGTATTTGGTGGGAGAATGAGAGATGATTTGGTGGAGGCTCTGACCGCCCAATGTATTGAAGTAGAGAGTGAAGCAGATTGTTGGGTGAGGCTTTTTGAGAGATGGTCAGCTGTAGATGATGTTGGGTCGTTGGCTGTTGTTCATCAGATGCTTCAGAATGATCCCAGCAAAAACTTTCTGAGGTTTAGACAATCTCTTCTTCTCTTAAGGTAAGAGGAATATTTTTTGGTTTCTCAGGCAAACCATGCTTGGTGATTTTTTCAGGAGTTGACAAAAGCTACATTGTTTTGTGATCTGTGTGACAGATTGAATTGTCAAGGAGCCGCAATGAGGTGTTTGCGAATGGCATGGAATTTGGCTACTTCTAAAGCAGAGAGGTTGGTCTACGAAGGCTGGCTTTTATACGACATAGGTTATGTGGACGAAACTCTGACTAAAGCCGAGGAGGCAATCTCTATTCAGCGATCCTTCGAAGCATATTTTCTCAAAGCCTATGTTCTAGCTGACAAGAATCTCGATGCAGACGAAATCTCTTGTGTCGTTCAGGTTCTGGAGGAAGCCCTCAAGTGTCCTTCGGATGGGCTACGCAAAGGACAGGTTGGCATTTTGATATCTCGCCTTTCTCTTTCTCTTATTGACACTGTTTTCTCATTAATCTATTTGTTATGTTTCTGCAGGCTCTGAACAATCTTGGGAGCATTTACATCGATTTGGGGTTGCTAGATCAAGCTGAAACTGCGTACAAAAATGCTTTAGAGATCAAACACACTCGTGCGCATCAAGGGCTGGCGCGAGTTTATTTCTTGAAGAACCAACGTAAAGAAGCCTGCGAGGAGATGACAAAGCTGATCGAGAAGGCGTGTAGCAAAGCAGCAGCTTACGAGAAACGGTCTGAGTACTGTGAACGTGAAAAAGCCAAAGAGGATCTTGACATGGCCACTACACTCGACCCTCTCCGAACTTATCCCTACAGATACCGAGCTGCCGGTAACTAACTCTTCCTGTTCCTTATTAACATTTTATAAATTTTGTAGTTAAAGAAGTGGTTGTCTTTGTGGCAGTGCTGATGGATGATCAGAGAGAGACAGAAGCAGTGGAAGAGCTGTCAAAGGCGATAGCTTTCAGGCCGGAACTGCAAACCCTTCATCTCAGAGCAGCATTTCACGAGGCCACAGGGAAGCTGTCATTGGCCGCTCAAGACTGCGAAGCTGCTCTCTGTTTAGACCCTAACCACACTGAAACGCTCCATCTATATAGCAGATCCAAGGATCAAGCTTCTTCCATTGATAACACCATTTTTGGCTTAGACTAATTTGAAGGTATCAACAACATTCTCCCATTTGTATATTTCATGGGGACCTCGTAACTTTTTTTAATTCTTTTATACACAGATGCTGTAAAGAAACTGCTATTTATTAACCTTACCAATGGTTTCTATGCAAAGCCAACTTTTTAGTTATTTAGCATATACAGTATTTAGTCTTTTAACGCAGAGGAAGAAAAAGATGATCATCACTTCACAGTGTCATTTGTGTATACATATATACAGGGGACACCTGAAAGGACGGCTTCATTCTCTTTAATTAGTTTCCTTCTGTGGATATGATCTCTAGCTCCGTCCACCATCGTGGAGACAGCCTAGGCATTGCTGCGACAGCTTCTATTCCAGTTATCTCTCTCAACTTCACCACGACCTCTCTCATTGTTGGTCGCTGAGCTGGGTATGGATTCATACAATGCCTAACCACCTCCAACAGTCTCTCAACAATATCTTCCTGAAAGGTTTTCAGGGTCGGGTCCACAATATCTCTTGCGGGCTTGGGTTCGAGAAACAAAGAATCAGGGTCAGGTAACTTCCCACTTACGATTTCGAACACAACAGCACCAAAGTGTAATACATTGGTCTGGGGATCAAGTAATGAGGGTTCTAGAAGATTCTTGCTCGAGGAACCTTCCTGAGAGGGAAAGATGGAATTGATGACAGAAAAGTCGGAGACTTTGGCGGCGTTGTCTTCAGTCAAATAGACGGAAGACGAGTCGAAATTGCTGTGCAAGATGGGTGGGTTGAGATTGTGCATGTGCTCTAGACAGTAAGCTATTCCCATGACGATTCTGAGTCTGGTAGGCCAGTCCAAGTGCTCCGCATGTTGAGCTGCGATGATAGATTGGTTCAAACAGTTTAAAGATTGTATAGAGTTAAATAAGATTTATGGGGAAGATGGTATCCTCACAGTGCAGATGCTCGGAGAGGCATCCATTAGGAGCGTATTCGAAAACCAGCATCCTGCTGAAGGGCTCTTCCTCATGGCAGTAACCGATCACATTCAAAAAATTCTTGTGATCCACTTTGGATAACTTATGCATCTGTGGATACAGAGCGGAATTATTCGTCAATGGCAATGTCAATCCCTGTTCAAAACAAAGTGCAAACGAGGTTCTGGTACCTTTTGTAGCAACTGTGTTTCCATGGCGGTGGACCAGGCTGCACGAGAACCAGCAGAGGCAGACACAACGGCGATTTCAGCACCAGTGGACAAAGTTCCTTTATAAATGGCGCCGTCTGAGAAAGAGCCAATGACGTTACTGAAATCTTCGCAGGCTGCTTGTAGCTCAGATAGCTGCAGTCTCGGAACATCTGCTGCAATACAAAACTACAAAATTAGAGAAACTCAACATGAAGAGAGAAGAAAGAGAGAGTGAAGACTGAAGAGTTTGTTTGCCTGTGAGAAGAGCATCTTGAAGCTGGCCACTGTTGGTCCAAGGCTTGATTGGAATCTTTCGAGTGAAGATAAGAAAGAAGATGATTAATATCCCCGAGATTATGAATACGCCAGCGACTATGCCGACGATCATATAAACCTTGGTAGACTTCTTTTTAGTTCCTGGAAGAGGAGAGTGAGACTGAGACGTAGGTGGAGCCGGAGGCACAGGCAGGGGAGTAATATCAGGTGGGGTCTCTGGTGTTTGTGCTGGCACACCACTTTGAGGAGGGCTCGGGGTTTTGTTGCCTTCTGGTGATGGCGGAGGCAGCAGTGGTTCTTTGAAGGTTGAGAAGTCAGGAGATGGTGGGGAGGCATTCAGGGCAGGATCTTTGCCAGGAAGAGGTGTATCAATCAGGATGCGACGGTTCCGATTAACTCTGATCTGGATCATTAAATTGTCTTGAGAAGAATCAAAGACTTCTGCAGTCTCTGCAGAAAATGAATAGTCAAAATCCAAACAAAAAAACACTTTAAAATTTTTTAATAGAGAAACAGAGAGATGAGGATCAAAAAGTAACCATGGGAGTTGAGTTTCAAAGGAAGATGGGTGAGGAAGATGATGGAGAATACTGTTGGGAGGCAGAATCTCCATCGTCTCTTGGAACTCATTAGGAGATTGATTTATTGGCTTCTGTGAATTTTTCTTCTTAAAGAAAAAGGAATAAGGAAGAGAATGTTGGATGAGAAGCAGTTGAAGTCGTCGTTTAGGACAAGGAAGAAGACTAATCAACCGTTGCTACTACTCTTTCAACTTCTGTTTATAATTTTATTATTATCATATTATTATTACCCACAACCAATTTTTTCATTACTTTCTCTTAAAAAAAATAAAGAAGTAAAGAAACACAATTTGAAGTTTAGTACACACAGCTGAGAACTGAGAAGGTTACTTAACAAAGTTTATATGCATAACGCGATTTGTCATATATTTCACTAATAAATAAATATTTTGTAAAAATAGTCATGTTCTATGCTATATAGAAGCCTGTTTGAAGAAGCAATACACGGCTGCACGATTGGCTCGGTGGTCGAAGCATATATGGGTCAGTGGTTGCTCTCGATACCACCAGCTTTCGAGTAGCTGTACATCACATACACACACACAAACCAAAACCTCTATAAATTAATTTCGAGAAGAAAAAAGGTATTATAAAATACCTTATGGTCTTTTTTACTTTTTAGATTTAAATACGGAGCAAATTCTCGAATAAATGTTAAGAGTATTTTTATTTGAATACATTATGGTATTGTGGAGTTTTTTAATCGCATCTATAAAACAACGAAACAAAATTCTCGAGGATCGTTCACTTGCACGAATTTACAAACCAAATCATTAACAACTACTAATCAATCTTTCTTTGCGGTGGTTACCTCTACATATTTCACCTGTTTTGGTAAAAAACTGACTAAATATAAAAAACTCAATTAACCTATGTTATGCGTTAACCCAACGATATGGTCGGAACTCGGAACCGTTATTTTTGTTTTTTTTTGTTTTTATAGAGTTATAACGTCATAATTAGAAAAATGACATCAAATTTATCATGTGTATAACATAATCATACTTTTTTTCTTAAGCCAGAAATGTGTTATCCACCATCAATCCTATTTTTTATATTTGGAAATTTAAAGAAAATATTTTTTTTTTCAATTAACATATTCAATTTGTAATAGATTAACAATTCACTCATCTGAACCATTTAGACCCTATAGTTTTTATTTTCTTCCTTACCGCATTTAGATCTATAATTTTAAAATTCGAAAAATTAACACTCTTTTTGGACAGCAAATGATAATACTTAGCTGCTAATCACGTTCACATCACATGATCTAATGATATTTTTATTATCATAAAATATCATTTGACGAACCTCAAAATTATCCAAAACCAATCTGAAGGCGCCTTACTACCATTTTCCGTTTCGAATTATACAAATTGGAAACTTCCGAAAAATTAGATTTAAAAAACAAAAATATTTAATTATTCCAATTCTTCTTCGTGTAGTAAATTAATTTTAAGAAAAAGAAAAAAAACTAGGAATTAGGGTGGAGATGTGGAGAAGGAACAAGATGAACACCTGACGAGACCATTCTCGTTGCAGGCTAAGCAAGTTCTGAATCCTAATTTCTCATTATGCACCTTATGGCTACCGTGACAATCCTTACACGGTACGAATCTATGACCTCCGCACATCTCGCATACCCCTCGCTCGATCTTCGGCAACTCTTGTACAAGCTTCTTCAGCTCTCCGATCTCGTGAAGCTGTTTCACCTCCTCCTCTCCTCCGATGTAACGACCACCGATGAATACTCGCGGAAGCTTCGGCGTCTTCGTCTGGTCTTTCCCGAAGATCCGCTGTAGCTCTGTTGAGAAAGACGCGTCCATTGAGAGATCCCGTTCGTCGATTCGTACGGGGAAGCTTTGGAGGATCGATGTAACGGATTTGCAGGCTTCGAACGTTGGACGAACCACGCGGAGGCTTGTGAAGTAGACGACGATGCTGTTCTCCGCGCCTGGGATTGAAATTCGCACATCTGGCTCGGATTTGGCCTTTGTTTGTTTGGAATCCGATTCCGGATTCGGATTCCGGCGTAGATTGTTGATAGGCTCGGAATCTGCGCGGAGGAGGTGATTAGATTGACGAGTTGGCCAGGATTTGAGGATCAAATTAGCAGCGCGGACACGGTGGAAGACTCTAGAAGCGTTTCTGGGAGAAGGGCAAGGAGAAGGAGGGAAAGAAGAAGGTGAATCGTCGGAGCAGAGATGGTGAATGTCTTTGAAGGAAGCGGTGGTGGGAGAGTATGTGTCGTGAATCTTAACCGACGATTTACGCCACGGCCGCCACATTGACGGTGGTAGAAACGGCGGAGAAGTTTGAAGATTTTAGATTAGGGTTTGTTTGGGATTTGCAGAGAAAAATGGAGTTTTTGGGAGAGAGAAGTGAGAGAGAGAGCTGGTTAAACAAAAAAAAAGTGGTTGAAGGATTTTGGAATTGCTAAATCTCTCCTTATTTTGGTTTTGTTATGTGTTTTTTATTTTTATTTTGGTTTTCTAAACATTTGCTTCTGAGTTAAAAAAAAAAAAAAAAAAAAAAAAACAGGAGATTGGTTGTGATAATACAGGTGATTTTTAACGTTACTAATTATAAATTAGGTGGAAAAAAGTAAGATGCTAATTATAGTTATAATTCTGTTTAATGCTTTCTCCTTTTTCCAAGATTTGTAAGGTTGAACACAATATTATAAATTAAAGAAAAATCAGGAATTAATCATATATAGAGATGTGAGGTTGATTCCGATTAGTATTTCTGCATTTAGTAAAATATAAATTAAGAACATTAATATATAGCATATTGACGATGCTAATTAGATATCTATATATATATTGTAAAACTTTCATTTCTATGCAATGTTGTCCAAAGATATGTAAAGTGTTATACTCTAAAAAAATACTAAACAAGTAGAGAAAAATAAGAAGTGTCGTTCAATCTTCGTTTTGGTTTCTTTCTCGAGTGCAAAACAAGCACTTGAAAGGTGAATAAATGAGATTTAATTACATTCAAAAGCTTTTTATTTTTTTGGTAGAAAGCTTTTTTTTTATCACTAAAAATAAATTCGTTTTTCGACATTTAATATTTTTCTATATATGAATAAATATGGGTACACAAAGTCAAAAGACAAAACTGGAGATTTGTGTTGGCAAGGCAATGGTTAATGAAAATTATGTTTCCTTTAGTGTGTATATACATTATAATACAGCTGTATTCAACTCATACCATATCTTCTTCATAAAGGATTAAACTTGTCTATTGACTTTTTATGTTATGGTGTAATGAAATAACAGAGAGTAATACATATGTAGGTGATGTAAAAATAAAAGAAGGAGATGACGAGTGAAAGGAGTCGCCAAAAGAAGGTTTGATTTGATGAATGTATTTTATATAAATGTGAAATAAATTAAGTTTACAGTTTGAGTAAATGGTGGTAGCAGAGGAAGAAGTAAATTAATGAGGTTAAATATAATATAACATGATCGATGACAAAAAAAAAAAAAAAAGAATTGAATGAGTAATTTATGATACTGAAATGATAAGTGTACAGTATTTAAACCATTTCAAAAAATAACAACTTTAAAACTTTAAATCATTTTAAAAACATTTTGGAAACAATAATAATTCGTAATGGATTTAAGAAAAAGAAAAAAAAGAAGAGGGTAAGAGATGGAAGACAAGAAAGAAAAAAGAAGAGTTAATTATAGAGTAGGCACTTTTCTTAGAGGTCCCTTTCAATTTAGGCACTTTCCGAAATCCTTACCAAAATAGGTACTCAGTGCATTGTTAAATGTCGATTGTACCCCTTAAATTGGTGACGTCTTCTTCTTCTTCGGTGTATTCTCTCTCATCTTATCGAAAGGGGAAAAAATTGAAATCTAAGTTTTCATTCGATAATGGAGCCATGGCAGCTGCGCGACCACTGTTATATTTTCCGGTCTTGTTCGTTTTTCGCTTCAAGACGTTCGCGTTTGTATCATCGTCTCCTCCGTCGGATTTAGATCTCCAGATCCAGTCTTACGGTGGCTTTCTTTGATTATTCTCCGATGATCTTCAATCTTACAAGGTTTCCTATTTGTCTCTCTCATGTTCTTGTTTCTCGGTTTGGATCTGTTTGCGATTGCATACAAAATCAGAGTCTTGATGAATATTTGCTAATTTATTGATGAGTGTTTGCTAATTTATTGTAATCTCTACAAAATTTCTGGTAAAATCATGGTAAATGATTAAAGGGTAGAATTAGTTGTATCCGAGGCTCTAGTTTTACAAATGGCTAACATTGGTACACAAATTATTCAATGTTTGAAATATCTATAGAAAATACATGATAGTAAAGTCTTTGAGTTTCTCTAACTAGATATTTATTTTGTTTTTTAGTCACTGAAGATGTGAGAGGAAAAGAATTTATGGTTGGGCTCGAGCTTGTGAGTGACTGGAAACACAAGACACTAGCTATGGCTGAAACAACTATCTTGTTCGAGCAACTTAGTGGTAAACAACATTATAACCAAATGCATCAATTTTTTCAAGTATAAAAGCATCAATTGGTTAATCAAAATTGTGTTGCTCTTTTTTCTCAATGAATAACTTGGCCTCCTCGTTGGAATTGGAGGACTTCATAGGAACGTTTTCAGGATAAAGCCACAAATGTTTGTGGTGATCATGCATGTCTTCTTTCTTTTTTTGTAAAGAATGTTTGCGTTTAAACTTTTCACTGGGAAGGTACATATATATTGTGTTTGGGTTTTCCATTTACAATCTATTAGGGTTTAGTTTTTTTGTATGATGATTATCTTTATAATATATTTGTAATCCCAAAACAATAGTTTTCATTACAATCACAAAAAATTTAATCTTTACAGAGAGAATAAAGTAAAAATCTACAATTTACAACAAGATCATCGTCATTCATGAATATGGTAGCAATCCACTCAGAGTTTTTCATCCCTCATCCCGCTCAAGATGTTGGAGGGCAATAATGTCATGTACAGGAGCCTTTTGCTGAGTTGTCAAAGGTTACTGTATTTTGTTCCTACTTCGAAAGATTGAAGTTGGAAAGTGCCTGTTTTATTAATATTCTCAAGAAAGAAATGAAGAAAGAGAGAAGTGGGAGTAAAGACTAAAGAGGAATAATCACGTGAGGCGGGACCATCCAAACAAAATGATTACTGTAACATACATATTTCAAAAAACAAAAGTAGGACAAACCAAAGCTACAGTACTAATCAAATCTTATCTCATTTTGTACAGTTTTACACACAAGTTTACCAAAAAAACGAAAGGAGTAGTATTTTGACTACAATTTGTGATGGTTACCAAATTCTCTAGTTAAATTTCATCATGTAGCTGCGCTTACTGATCGGGTTAAAATCTCTATCCGCACATACAAAAGTATGTATACAAACTAGGATTTTCTTTTTGGCCAAAAAAATAAAAGAAAAACAAATAATTAGGGAAGGGCCAAAAAAGGATCATAAACTAAATACAATGGCTAAGAAGAATCAATAATTATGGATTGAGGAGGAGAGTACTAAACTAAAACTAAAAAAAGGGCACGTGGGAGTAGTGGGTTCTGAAAAGCATCACGTGTCCCTCCACCACGAAAGCTAAAGATGATATGTCTCCTTCCTTCTTCCCCCGATACCCCCAAACTACACTATGATTATTTTCCCTGCGTGGCTCTCCATTTTCTTCTCTTTCTTTTTCTTTCACACGTACGTGTGTATTCTACTGTATTGATGGGCCTATGGATTCTCTTTGTAACGGGGCATAGTTGCCAGCCCATTTGGTTTTTGATTGTCCCTCCCTCCACCTCCAGGGCTTGGCTTTTCATTTTGAGCTCGTTACATCATTTTTTGTTTGCTCAATGAGAAAAATATCAGCTACTGAAATCATAGCATAGGGTTTGTCGTATATCACTGCTTAATTGGGTCTCTTTCATTACACATGTTACTCTTGTCAAATCGTAATGAAAGCAACTCACACAATCCTCAAGTTTTTCACCGCACTATGCCAATTTACAAATGATGAAAAATGAGCGAGATGATATTCTTAAGGCGTTTATTTCGGCCTTAGGCAGACAAAAGAGAGATGGGTCCTCAAGGGCCACAGCACAAGTATCAAACCAAGCCTACACGCGCACCCTTCCCCCCCA